>NW_004955418.1:25347664-25393722 GCF_000276665.1 Chinchilla lanigera | reverse complement strand
AAGTGCATCATCACGCCCAGCTTATCTTAAAGTATTAAAATAGTACACATTACATGAAACGTATTCTCTATACGTATGGAAATTAAAGTTATACAGAATGATAAAAGATGGAAAAATACTTAAATATTTAAATATTAAATAGTACACTCAAATTAAATAGTTCAAAGTAGGCAACTCACAAAAGATTTAGTAAATATTTTAAGGTAAGGAGACTTCAAAAGAACACATCAGATCCTGAAGGATACAGGTAACCCAGTGCTCAGGGAGAAATTTACAGTGTTAAATGCTATTAAAAAATAAAAAACAAAGTTCTAAACAAGATGCCAAGAACCCACTGTAGCAAGCAATGAGAGAGAGGGTCATATAAAATTCAAATAGGCAGATGAAGAACACAAAAATTAGGTTAGAATTCAATAAATTAAAATTCAGAAAGAAAGAAGAATACTTAGATTTGGTTAATACTTTAGTAAAATCAATTAATCTCCAGTCAGGTTTCCTAAGAATAAAAAATAATTTAAAAGGAAGAAGACATCAATATATAAACTAGTATATGGATTAGAAATATTACTGATATTTTTGACAAAGCATTAAAATTATACATGAAAAATTATGTTCTCACATATTTGAAATCTTATGCACAGTAGACCAGCTGCTTTAAAGGAACTGAGAAACTCAAGAAAAAAAAACAACAACAACAACAACAAAAAAAACAGTTTAAATTCTTGCAAGTCTACTAAAGAGCATTGTCTCAATTATTAATCACTTTTTAAGAAGTACCAGAGATGGATGGATTTACTGGTGAATTTCACCAAATATTTAAGAAAGAAGTCATGTCCTTCATCCATAATAATTTCCTATAGAATAAAATTAAAGAATAGGATTTCCAACTCATTTGATGAAACCAGAATACCTTGTGACCAAAACTCATAAAGGCATTTCAAGAAGGAAATCCACAATGAGTATTACTTATTATCAGAGATGTAAAAGTCTATAACAAAATATTAGCAAATAAAACCTGAAATATTCAAAACAATGTATCCACCATGATCAAGTTGAAGTAATTTCAATTAAGATAATTTCAAATTCGGAAATAAAGAAACATAACCTTCTAACATCTTTAGGCTAAAGGAAAAATAATTGAATGTTCATATCAAATGATATTGAAAAAGCATTTGAAAAATCCCAGCACCTTTTCTTGACAAAATTGAAAGAGAGCAAATTTGGAAGAGAGATTTAATTTTGAGAAAGAACCTCTAGAAAAAAATCCCTCCACTAGCATCAAACTTAATGTTGGTAAATAGGTACTTCTACAAAACAAGGAAAACATGTTTTCTTTCACTGCTCCTATTTTTCATTATGCTGTAAGCCACGTGTTACATAATAAAATGAGAAAAAGAAATAAACATTATGTAGATGCATATCAAAACTTAAATATCACTCCTTACAAACAATGTGGTTAACTATGAAGAAAAAACTACAGTATTGAAAATCATTTTGGGGAACAAATAAGGAAACAATATATTATCCCAGGATGCAAAGACATTTTACAAATGTTTTCCTCCATACCACTGTAATGCAATTGGAATGTTACATTAGGAAGAAAAGGTTTCAATGGGGAGGGACACAAGGAAGTGCAGAGGGGGAAGGAAGGGAGCAAACAGGGAAAATATAAAAAAGAATGCAAGGAAAACAGTAGAAACAATATTCCATGTAAGGGAGGGAGAGAGGACTGAAGGGAAGGGATTAGAAAAGGGGAAAAAAAGAATTAAGGTACATCACGTGCAGATAGAAATTCCATCATGAATGTAATTAGTATGTATACAAGAGATGTAAAACTCTCACCAATAAGATTACTTTCAAACGGATGTTTTCAATAATTCCAGAAATGAAATACATAAATATAAATCTAACAAAACAAGACCAAGCATTTAAAAATAGAAAGCTACGAAATTCTATTTAAAAAAAAAACTCAGAATTAATGAATAGACATTTAGTGCTCATGGAATGCAAGAATCATGATTCTTTTGCATACCACTCCTTTCCAAGTCAACCTCTTTGCCAGGAATTTATAATTTATGTAGATATTGAAAACCGATCTAAAACTCTGAATGAAAATCAATGCAAAAGCATCCATTCTTATCCTGAGGGGAGAGACAAAATTTCAAAGGATTTGACAGACTGATGCAAGATTTCCTATAAAAGTACAGTAACTGACATCAATTGATCAGAACAAGAATGGATCATATACCAATGGAAGAGAGGCAAGAGGTCAGAGACAGATCCAGACAAATCAACTAATCTTGCAGGAATAAGCAAAGAAATTTCAAAGAAGAAATGTGCTAAAAAAAACTGAACATGCACAGGTTAACCAAAAAGACAGTGATATAAAATTTATATTTCTCACAGAAATTATCATTAGATACACAGTAAATGACTTTTTTTTTTTCACAGTAAATGACTTAAGGAAAGGCAGGAAGCATCACAATCCCTGACTTGAAATTATACTACAAAGATACTGTGATAAAATCAACATGGTACTGGCAGAAAAACAGACCTGAAGATGAGTGGAAGAGACTAAAAGATGCAGAAACAGCTACAGACACACTCAGTCACTTTATTTTTGACAAAGGGGCCTTTGTTCACTGAAAGAAAGACAGCTTCTTTAACAAATGGTGCTGGGAAAACTGGCTTTCCACATGTTGAATACTAAAAGTAGACCCATGTCTATCACCATACACTAAACTAAAGTCAAAATGGATCAAAGACCTAAATATCAAAACAGAAACATTAAATCTACTGGAAGAGAAAGTAGGTGAAAATCTACATAAGGGTAGGCAGAGAGTTCATGAATAAAAACCAAACTGCACAGGGAATACTTCAAAGCATCAACAACTGGGATCTCATCTTATTGAAAAATTTCTCCACATCAAAAGAAATCACAGAGTAAAAAGAAAACCCATGAATTGAGAAAAAATGTTATCCAACTGCCCCTCAGACAAAGAACTTCTATCTAGAATATATACAGAATGAAAGAAATTAGGGCCCCAAAATTCAAAGACGCAATCCAAAAATGGGCATCTGAGATGAATATATACTTCTCAGATGAAGAAATCGTAATGGTAAATAAATATATTTTAAAAGTTCAACATCATTAGTCATTCAAGGAATCCAAATTAAAACAACACTGAGATTCCATCTCACCCCAGAAAGAATGGCTATCATCAAGAAATCAACCAATAACAAATGCTGGAGGGGCTGTGGGGAAAAAGGAACACTCCTTCATTGCTGGTGGGAGTGCAGATTACTGAAACCACTGTGGAAATCAGTGTGGAGATACCTCACAAAACTAAGATTGGAAGTCCCACTTAACCCAGCTATTCCCCTTCTAGGTATTTTGCCAGAAGAATTAAAGTCATTATACCACAGTGATATATGTGCACCCATGTTTATAGCAGCACAATTTGTCATAGCTAAATCTGGGAAACAACCCAAATGCCCGTCAACTGAGGAATGGATACAAAAGATGTGGCACTGTTATACAACAGAGTATTACTCAGCCACCAAAAAGATAAACTTGAGGCTTTTGAAGGTAAATGGATGCAACTAGAAGCCATACTCATAAGTGAAATAAATTGGAGTCACATGTGTAAAGATCATATTGTCTCCCTAGTGTAAGATCATGAAAGAGTAAATACAATCCAAAATGTACCATAGATAACATGAAAGGGAAAGAAATTGCTCAAAGGAAGGAACAACTTGGATGAGGGAAAGAAGAAAAAGAAAGTATTAAGGCATTTTATTTTATTTTATTTTATTTTTGACTTTTTGAGACAGGGTCTCACCATGCAGTTCAGGTTGCCCTTGAGCTCACTTTGTAGCTCAGGCTGGTCTTGAACTCACAACGATCCTCCTGCCTCAGCCTCCCAAGTGCTGGGATTACAGGTATGTGCTACCATGCCTGGTTGGCATTTTATATATGAGGATAGCTGGCATAACTGTACTGCTGATGTCTGGTGGCTTATTGAGGGGAACAGTTAATGATTGTTTTATATATTTTGACCAATTTCACATACTTATATTTGGTAATCTGAGCAATTTAGATTAAGACAACAATTTGCACTGCAACAACCATTGGTGAATTCCTACAATTTTGTATAGTGAAAATATGTATTATTTCTAATGTTCTTTTAAAGTACTATTTTCTTATTCCCTTTAATGATTTGATCAGTCTTCTATTCTTACATCTGGTATTCTGAGCAACTTCACTGAAGATAACAATATGTAATATAACAACCACTGTTAATATCTATCATTTGGTTTGAAACCCCATATCTTCTTCAGTGTCCTTGCTTTGTTTGATTTCTATATTGCTATTGCTCTTTTTTTAAGTATTCTCTTTAAAATAAAACAATAAAAAATTAAAAAAATAAAAAGTTAAAAGATAACAAAAGAAAAGAAAATCAACACTTCTAAAGAGAACACAGGAAAATTATCAAGTGGTATTGCATTTGGTAAGTAGTTTTTAGATATGTCATCAAAAGCATACTTTATGAAAGAAAAAATGATAGCTAATAGGTTGACAATTATTAGAATTAAATCTTTTGCTCTGTTAAAGATACAGATAAAAAAAGAATGTTTTTCATTGGCTAAGAGATCTTAGGATGAAATTTAAATGAGAGACAATAACCTTACTCCAATATGAACATATATATATATTACTAATATATACTATATAAGTAATTTATGATATATATAAATATACAATTGGTTGGAGGAAATTCTGACAAGTCAATTTATATGTAAGTAGAACATGTCAGAGTAGAGACAAAATCAATTTCATACAAGCATTGAAGTTTCATTAATAGAGTTGTTTCCCAAAAGAGTATAAATGAATAATCCTAATATGCCATGAATTTCTTTTCATCTCAACAATTAAATAAACAGTGAAAACACAGTAACAAAATTTCTTCCTGTTGTAATGGAAGTTGCAGATAAACAAGGCAAAGTGGATATAATTCTCCATGTGATAACAGATTAGATTTGGAGACATAAATATGAACTTATAATTAGCTTAATAGATGTCTATTTACAAATATGTGTATATGCTTGTTTACATCAACATATATTACATATAGATGTTTACATGTATGTTTTCATATTGTCTGTTAACAATATCTATAATTATAGCCACCCAGTACCACTCAGCATGCCTGGTGACTAGATATTTGTTTCCCATTTTACTGTTTGTGAAAAGTAACCAGATCTCATTTTGGAAACATCTGATTCATTCTTGAACTGGTACAGAGAATACACAAGTTAAATCTGGATTGTCTTCTACTGCTGGAAAGTAGGAAGGGGCTCTCTCAAGAGAAAAGAAATCAAAAGCCTCTACCGAGAAGGTAAGTCAAAGGATCACAGGCATCAGGTGAAAGCAAGCTCAGTGGATAAATGTGGGAAAATCTGTGGAATAAAATAAACAACAGAGCATTTCATTTTAATTCAAAGTACAAATTAAATGTCTACCCGACTATAGCAATATAAATAGAAGTTACTAGTTAAATCAGGGGCAGATGGACAGACAAATAGCTCCTGGTGGAGATGGGGTAAGAGGGCCACCTTCTCCAGTGAGCATGGGTATCACTCAGTTCGTCAGGTAAAAGGAGGAATAATTTGCAAAGATAATAAGTGAAATGTTGGTAATTTAATTGCCAATCACCTGCTGTACCCACAACCAAGACCATCACATCTACAATAAGCAAAAACAAATTTCAAAAGAGAAATGAATAACGTATTGCCATAGGCTGACAAAGTTTTGAAATGAAGACCTTAAAGTTAATTCCATAAGAAATTACAGATACTAGTGAAACAAGTTTAACAATTGAAAAAAATTTCAGCAGAGAAATAAAAGTTATGTGAACTGACTAAGTGAATGTTATAGAAGTGAGAGGAATAATATAAAGTAAAAATGTACTTTTTGTAATATAATCAATTAGAAATATTTCATACAATATCTACTAAAATCATATTTTTCTCAAGTTCCACAAATGTGAAAGGTTCTGCAGGATATATTTTTTAAATTAGACAAAATGTCTTAGAAAATCTAAGGAAATTGAAATAATATGAAATACATTTCCTGGCTATTATAGTAAAGAGTTGGAAATCTGATCACAGGGCTAATTTTGTAAAGTTCACAAATATGTAGAAAATAAACTACTTCCTTACGAGTATCTAATAGGTCAAGAAAAGTTGAAAGGGAAATTTAAATGTATTTGGAGATAAAAGAAAATAGAATGTGGCATAAAAAATATTTGTGTGATGTACCAAATGCAGCTCTAATAGAAAAGTTTATAACATAAATATCTATGTAAAAAAATAGGAAACACATCAAATACACAATTTAGCATTATGGCTCAAATAATAGAAAAAAAATAACACACTAAGGCCAGCATAAGTGGAAGGGAAGAGAAATAAAGATCAGAAGAGAAGTAAATGAAATAGGGACTAAAAGGTAGACCAAAAATTAAAGAAAAAACTGAGTTCCTTTTCAGGAATGATAAAAAAAAAACTTTATTTGGACTTGGAAATAAGGCAGAAGACTCAAAGTAATGAAGTCAAAGGTAGAAAAGAAGACATTAGAATTAATGTGATAAAATATAAAGAATTATAACAGTTTATTATGAATAATTTTGCACACAAATTTGTATAATCTAGAAGAAATGGATAAATTCCTAGCTATCATGTGACCCACCAAGACTGAACCAAGAAAAAAAATCTGAATAAATCACTAATGAATAAGAAGACTAAATTAGTAATAAATAGCCACCCATTAAAAAAAATCAGAATTTGACTGCTTGACTGGTAAGTTCTACCAATCATTTCAAGAGGCTTCACAAACTAGCAAAGAATATATTTAAACTCTACTTAGAATGCCAGCATTACTGTGATACAAAGTCAGACAAAAATATCACATGAAAATTTCACAAGGACCGTTATTACTATATATGTATCATATACAGTGTTATGTATGTATCTGTGTAAAGTGGAACCTTGTTCAGTTACAAAATTCTATCACTATATTACTGATTTTTTTATTGGGGAGAAGCTGCCCCTAATAACACACATACAGAGTTTTGGTCCCCGTGGTGGTAGCTTTGGGAGATATTGAAATGGGAACTCCTAAAGAGTCCACTCCTCTAAGATGTGGGAACTCCTGGCAGATTCTTGGGTCAGGGGAGAAATGCTCCAAAAATGGAATTCCAACTCCAATTCCATTCTGTGTCTTCGCTTCCTAACTAGCAATATGCTTACTGATCTATCTGCAACCTAGTCAAATTGTGCCCCATTCTCCACACATCCAAACAAATAGAGCTACCTGATATTGGTCTTGAACCTCCAAACCATAAGCCAAAATAAGCACTATATTAAATCATAAACAACCTGTATAAGATAATTTGTTACAGTGATGCAAACCTAACTAATCCACAATCCATCTATGAAATTACATTGACAACCTCATCCACAAAAGCAAATGTTATTTGAGGTGTGATAAACAAATGCAGACAATGTTCAAATTTAAAGAAGATTTTATTACATTAAACCCACATAACCACTAATCTTCCTTGCAATGCTCCCTCTTGCTTTGAGCACACTCAATCTGGCTACTCCTGAAGCAGTTCTGTAAGTTCTCTTTTGTGGGTGTCTTTAACTGCACTGCCATTGCTGCCTCACTGTCCTGAATTGATTCCAAATGGCTGTCTTTAATGGTTGTTTTGACTTTAGGGGAAGGTCCCAATCCTCTCAATGCAAGATTGAGAGAATAAAGTGGAGGATGGCATACAGAATGTTTAAAGAACCTGCCTTTTAATATGGAAGGTATTTGGCAGCAAAATTCACCACATTTTTTACTATGACTTGTAAAGAAACTCATGAAAGAGAACTTCCAGATATGCTTCAGAAAATAGTAAAAATGGTGGGAAATGTGTGTTTGAAGACAGTAGGATTTGTGGAAATGTGTCTTTTACTGTAGTAAATATAATTTTCTATGTGTTTTGCTCACCCTCTTGTGTGAGTTCACTTTTGTAACATCTTTGAAGTAGCAGCATTTGAAAAGTGAAGGGCTGCATAGCAGTAGGCGGGAATTAGGAAAGAAAGTTTAGACTGATTATGAATGTAGAAAGGGCAGTAAGTGTGATGCTTGAGGGTTTTGAGATTTTCAAGAATTTGACTCTGGTGGAGGATACAAGCACTTATTCCAGTTATTAGACCATAAGTTATTAAATTATGAAGTTATTAAACTATAAAACATGTATACAAGCACTCACTGAAGTAAAACTAGAAAAGTTACTGTGTTGGTTTGGGGCTTATTTTGCAAGGGGAACAACATAATACAGGACACATACTTTGTATGAATATTTAAAATAGTCATCCAAAGAACAGTATACAAAAGAGTGCAGGAAATCTGTCCACACACTAAGACCAAGGAATCCAGCTGAGGGCCTGGATCCCACAATAATGTCCTACATGAGTTGAGCAGAAAACCCAGAGCGCATAACAATGCCTGCCATGAATCCAACTGGAGGCCCAGAGCCCATGACAATATCTCATGCAGACCTATTTCACGGATCTGCTGGGAAGGCCCAAAGTGGTGGAATCTACAAAGTCTGTGCCAGTGGGATGAAGGACCTGTGTTAGCAGGCTGACGGATCTGCACTGGAGCCAGGAAGTGATGCTCAGAAGAACCAGAGCTCCCCCAAAATGTACCACAGCCATCCTCGGCAACAGTCAGGTCCCGAGCTCCTCTGATGATCAGGATGGCCGAGTTCCCATTAGGGAAGCCAACTCAGCAAGCTTTTCCTGGAGGCCAGCAGTGCACCATCTTCCCCTCCGAAATAAGGAAGCAATGCTCAAAATGAGGACCAGAGCTCTCCAAAGTGAACTGAAGCCATTCTCAGTGCCAGCGAGGTCCCGAGCTCCTCGGAGGATGAAAACAGCCAAGTTCATCAGGAAAGCCAGCTCCCCACAGCCTCTCTCAGCTCCCAACAGCCTCCTTCATCTTCTCCAGGTCTGCCTTTATGCTGTTGGCAACAGTCCTCAGGTGGGCCTCCCACACCCAACACCACACTTAGTTCAGCTGGGGGTTATAAGTTGACCACCAGTTATCAATCCACTACAATTAAATAAAACCTGTATGTTAGTCAACTTTCAATTACTGCAACAAAATACCCGAGATAATTTTTAAAAATGGTTCATTTTTGTTCTGTTTTGGAAATTTTGACCCATGGTTTACTGGCCTCATCACCTTTGGGTCTCTGATAGAGCAACAATACACCACCGCAGATGACAGAAGATTCTGCTTACCTCCTGACAGCTAGAAATCAAACCTGGGAACTCCAAACTCCTTCCATGGCCTGCATGCAGGGAGGTAAGACCTCCCACATGGCCTCCTCTCTGAGAGGGTCCGACTGTTCTCTGGTTCTGCTTGACATCTCAGCCACCATGAGGTAAAGAGCTGGCTCCAACACCTGCTCTCTGCCATCATGGCTGGTCTTGTGATGAGCCCAAGGCAAGAGGGCAGCTCATCTGGGACCGGAACTTCCAAAAGTGTAAGCTAAAATGGAATTTTCACCTTCCTAAGATAATGAGCTCAAATATTTCATTCCAGTAAAGGAAATCTGAGCTCAGTGGATTGCATTAATGTCAAAGTCTTGATTGCTATATTACAGTATTTATAAAATCTATAACAGAAAAATCAAGTGAAATATAAAATATATTTGTGTATTATTTCTTATAACTTGTGTGCAAATTAATTAAAATCTCTTAAAATATTAACTAACAACATTTAGAAATAGAAAAGATATAAGTGCATTTTCTTTTCTACTCATATATTCGTTGAACATATTTTTTCAGAAACATCACCAGTTCATTTAATCCAAAGATAGATTAAAAACATTTTTAAATCATTTATATAGTAGTTATACAAAAATTGTAGTTTATTTATTAAGTAGTACAACATCAGTAATCTATTATATTGTAATATTTTATTTATATATTTTAACATTTATATATCAATACGTGAAGAAGCCCCTCATTCTTTTTAAAATCTGTGTATTTCAGTTATCTCATAGTTTATTAAGCCATCTATTTGTATTTGATGGTTCTCTCTTAAAAATACTGTTACAGTGGTTTATCTTGCTCAATTTATTTTATTCATGTGTCAAATATGTCCTGAAGAAAAACGTTAGAAAAAGGAAGGCTTTGTATGAAGATATTTATAAAATTTGCTAAGTACTGCCCTTTATCATTAGGGGTTGGATCAATTTATACTACCCTATATTCCCTTATATTTTCTAACACTTTTTAAAAAACAATATAAAGTTGAACTTTCTTACTGTTTGAAATCACATAGCAGGGAGAATGGGATCTATTCCCACAGACCATTCCATGTGGCTGGCTGTAGGGTGAATGGCCACAGATTTTTTTAAATTTGGTAATCTAAAATGATCTTTTTCAATGGTCCTTTCATAAGTCACTCACAAACCATTCTAAAATCTCTTCTGAGTAATTTAAATACAAGTGTTAGCAGTTTATGGAACACTTCTATATGAAGTTAAAGAATTTACAAAGTTGGCAAGTCTTCAATGAGATATGAGTTCTTACGTCTCACAGCAAGTGAATTTCCATTTCTGCAGATCATATTTCTTCCTTTTAATGTAACAGTGAACACGATTCTTTGTTGCTTACTACTCTATTCTTATGTGGTTTTAAAACTTTGGGTTAGGTATGTTTTAGAGTTCAATCTTTAGAGGGCACTGCTTCTATGTAAATTTTTTCTCCAAAAACTCCAAGAGCAAGATGGCACATTAATAATTTGAGTTTGTCTTAACTTAGTTATTTACTTAAGTTTTTTCAGTTATCATCCTAGTTACTTGGAACTAGTGCCCTTGTGTAACATAATGAAAATAATAATGATAATAACAATAATAATAATGATAATACTAATAAAGTTTTGGAAACCAGGGTAATGAAAAGATAATCATGGCAATATCCATACTAGGGTATCACTGTAACTTATCATCTACTGGACCCATCTGACATCCACAATACCACTTCATAATAACCTATGTTATGCAAAGAGTGCTCTATTGGATGTGTGAATACTGATCAGTGCATCACTGCATGGCTCTGTGTAGGAGAGGCAGAGCTAATCTAATTGGCTGTGTCACCAACATACATCTGTTTTACTTGTTCCCAGGGAATTTGTGTCTGTATTTACCTAGTAGACAATCTGTTTATTTGCAAAGCAAAAAATATTTTAGAAGAAATGTCACAGATTTTTGGAAATATGTCATGTACTCCAACTCCTGTCTCTATGTGAGTTAGAAAATGTCTATAAGCTTCACAAAACTTTACAGTCAAGACAGGAAAAGAAATATCAACAACTTCCATCCAGATGATGAGGTGACTGCATTCTTCCTTATCCAAGTAATAAATGAACTAAGGTGCATGACTGTAAGAAGACCTACTTTCTTGGACAGTGGCACTGATTTAAACAGGTCTATGTTGTTATTGGACTAATATCATTCTTTATCTCACATATTATTAACAATTTAAGAAAGTTTAATTTTTAGTGTACACAACGAAGACTGAATGAGGTAAATAAAATAATAGCTATAAAAATAATTTTAGTTTTTGTAATATAATATACTTTGCTATATGTTAAAATATGCCTTGACACTAATCTTTACTGCATCAATTCTATGCATTATTAATACACAAGAAAAGTATTATGCAATTTAAAAATTATTTTAAATGTCTTTGAAATCAGTGTTGAGAAATCAATGAGCTTTTCTAAGACAGAATCTAGGATTTAAATTAATTTCTAATTAATATGGAAATTAATGGTAGTAGACAAGACAGGAGAGAGAAATTTACCTGCCTACCTAGATGCATGCATATATACGGAGATATGTGTCTATGTATGTGTGTATATGTGTGTCCGATATAAGTCCAAATGAGTATTAGGTTGTTCATTGCATGTTCATTGCATGGTTGTTCATTGCAATATATAATACAATATTTTTATTGTATTATAAATACAATAGTTTAAATATTGACGTTGAGAATTTATTTAGTAGTAGTGTACTGCAGAGGACAGTTGAAAATTGTCATTTAGCTATTTAAAGTTAAAAGGTCTCATGTGAAAACTATGAGAGAGAAGAGGAACAGGAGAAGAAAGAATTAAAATACTTTATGTGGAAGCACCCCCTCCTTACAGAGCTTGTGTGGGTAAATACATGAGGTCCACAGAGTCAAGAGTTCTTAAAGTTGGGAGAAATGTGAAGAAGACCAGGACGGAGTGATGAGAAGTGAAAAATTCAACAAACTTTTACAGGGATTGAAGTCCAAGAGGACAACAGTGCAAGGAATGTGGGCAGATTTTACCAAGTTTGGAAAAATATTGTCTGTCCTGGAACCTCTAGGAAGAAATAGAGCTCTAGAAATGGCTGGATTTTATTACACTGATATGCGTGTCAGACTTCCAAATGTCAGGGATATAAATTAATAAACATGTTATTTTTGGACCCTAAACTTGTAAATATCGACAGCAAGAGAAGAAATATATCTTCCAATACTTTAGTGATGCCTCTGTCACTGATTTCTGAAAATTTTATTATAATATTCTGTAGTTAAGTTTTCCCCTACCTCTCCATTTAGTAATGCATGATCATTTTTATGCTGTTGGGTTTGTGTGCTCAAATATGCAAGTGTAGTGATGCAAGAGGAATAGAATGAAGACAAAAATTGGACCAGGCACACTGTCCAAATAACTTCTTCCTGCTGTCTAAGCTTGGCTTTTCTTACACTGTGATATCCATCAGATCATCATGAGCACTCTTGGGTGAAGATGCTATCTCTGTGTCCTTCACCAGAATCTCAACAATTTTGTTATGGTGTTGCAGCGAAGAGAAAAGGGCTGCAGAATATTGTAGCACCAAAGGCCTGGAAATCCTTGCATTGTGTAAATAATCCCCAGGGAAACTGGCAAAGCTCAACCCAAGTTGGAGGCACAGCTGAGGCGTACAAAGGTGATGAGTGAGCTGGACAAAGCCTTTGATTTGGGCCCCTTTCTTCTTAATGTGAGAACATCTTTTTTTCACTAATTCTGCTGAGTAATTTAGGCAGGATAAAATGATATTTTAGAAGCCTTCACCACTGACAAGTGAAAAGAGACTGCCATCCCATTTTCTTGATGTGTTTAGTGAAATTAAAGGTAAATCAATCTTGGGAATGCACCCAGGATGTATGCATTCCAAATGTTACCTCAGGAAGTTTTCTTATTTTTGGAGATAGATCTATCTCCATAAATAAGAAATGTAATATTTAGATATAATATGGAGATATACATATATATATAATATTTCAATATATATTTATATATAATTTTAGTAAACCTTGATTCATATATAAATTGTAAAAAATTTCTTTGCTATTTATATTGACTACCACTGGGTCTCAGGAGGAAGCTTGCAACACAGGCTGTCATTGACAAGCTACTATCCCAGTGTGAATCCAGCGAACCTCAGAAACCCATTGACCAGGTGCAGTTGCAATTGGATTCCTTCAGATTTTTTGTTATATCCATGTATGACAAGAGACTACAAGTTTAACCACACTAAGCTTTGAAAACGTTTTATGATAACTGCGGTGTTTTGTACCACTAGAGTTGAACTTCATTACAAAGACACAAGTCACTATAAGTACCATCCTTACATAGTAAGGTCTATTATGAAATAAACTTAGGTTAACAGTGGTTGAAACATACTTACTAGTAATATTTTCTTTCCAGCAACCATGCTTTCTAACCAAGGTGGGAGTAATATATATTACCCACAACAACAGCATGCAAATATGGTGATAAACCTATGCCCTTGACAGACCTTGCACAAATAGAATTTGTTCTGATATCAGAGACTGACAGTTAGTTAAGGTTAGTCACTGGGTATCTGCTGTCTTTTGAATTCAGAAGCTGTGCAGGCCTGTCATCAAAACAGAAAGACACACCCTGTCTTTTGTGACATAAGGATCATTTGACTGTGAACTATGGTAATACACAAAGAAACTGAATAATCAACAGAAATTTAGAAATTTTCTCTTCATAGCTAGGACCTGACTCAATAAGGGGATATAAAGCTGATGTAGAGGAACACTAATAATATTTCAAACATGAAACTGTAAATATTAAAATGCACCTTATGGAATCAGATATTTGTAGGAACAAACTTTATCACATGGGACTCTGTGGGTTTTCCAATTCCTCATGCAAAAATGTATTCTCAATAATCAGTTGCAGTGCAAATGTTTGAAGCCACTGTAGTGGTTGATTGATTATGTCAACTTGAGAAGTTTAGAAACATAACTAACCTTGGCTCAGCAATTGGCTCAGCAATTCTACATCCTAGGGTGTAGAGGAGCTACCCTAGGGAGGATCATCACCTAGATAATATAAAAGGGAAATGAAAAAAGACAGAGGAACTTCCATTCCTTTTGGAGGAGCTCCAGTCTTCACCTTCAGCTTGGACTTCGTCTCCTGGTTTCTAGTGCAGTCTTTGGCTTCTGACTTGGATCCTTCAGCCTTCTGTCTTAGACTTATCAGCCTCCTGGTATAGACTTGCACGGAACTCTGCAGTGAACTCCAGACCCTGGACTGATTCCATCGGTCTTCAGTGTGCAGACACCCTCTTCACACTTCCTCATACAACTCTCTGACTGACCATCGTAAGCCAGTCTTGTAATTTCTTATAATCTGTACATCCTGTGTTGTATCTGTTTCTCCAGTACAACCCTGACTGATACAGACACCATTCAGAAGGCTTAGATATGAGTCACACGTAGTTTTCTCAGATGCAGGACTTTAGTATAAATGCATCTTCATTTTGTGCAATAGTAACCAGTATTTGTTTTTTTTTTTGAGGTTCTACAGTAGGCTTAGCATGCTGTTGTAGGTGAAACTTGCTCATGCACACTCTCCTCAAACCTAACTAAGTCTCACAATCTCCTACATGGTATGGTACATAGTGCCATCTTTACACTTAGTTCTTGTTCAAATCAAGGAACTAGCATTCCAGAATGGTGCCAGCATAGAGAATTTGTTCCTCAAAATCAGGTTCACAGTACTCAGTAATCCAGGCACTTGACCTCTACAGCCAAGAAAGAAGAAAGCCTGGCTACTGCTCCACCTGGCAGCAGACCTGGGCATCATCCATGTGGTGCTGGTTTTAGGTGCATGCATAATGCAAGAGTTTTGAGGTTAAGAAGGCTTCTGGCTAGATTTCAAAAAGCCTGGGAGACCAGGCAGTGTGCCCCTGAGAGGGCAGTGTGTGAAGCTGTGAGTGTGAAGTGGATAACCCAGAAGGTTGGAAATGTCAGGAACATGAATTGTCTAAGGAAAGTTGCAAGGAAGGAGCAGAGCAGACCTAAGAGAGAAGTTGAGGGAGCTGTAACCACCAGAAGTGCCCTAGGAGCAGAATCACAAAAGCCCCTTGGAGCTCACAATTTACCACAGATTGCTTTGAATGCTGGCCATGGAACTATAGACTTAATGCTTGTCCTGCTGGATTTTGGACTTGCTTTGGTCCCATTCATTTGAATCCCCATTTGTATCCTTTGGAATGATAATGTTTATCTTGTACCATTGAGTGCTGGAATTGTTTAACTTTTCATTTGTAGAGGGGCTCACAGCTAAGAGTTTGCCTTAGATCTTGGAGGAGATTTGGAACTTGGACTTTTTGGCAATGCTGAAAGTGTTAGGACTTTGGTAAATCTTAGAGATGGACTAAAATGTCTTTTGCATACGTGGATGTACATGAATCTTTGCGGGGCCAGGGGTAGAATATTATGATTTGTGTCTGGATGTTCCCCCAAAGCCTCATGCAATCATGGGGCTTCTATAGTTTATGACTGATTCATGGTCAGACACTGGGATTATGGGTGTGAGTGCTGCAGCCGCCCTGGGGCTGCTACCCTGCATACAATATAAGGGAGAGAAAGAGGTTGTTGCTATGCCTCCTCTCTTTTTGCTCTTGCTACTTTTGCTGTTTTCCACTGCCAAGAACTGTTGCCCTCTGCTGTGTGCCACTCTGCCTTGGAGCCAGTTGAGTATGGTCTGAAACCTTCACAAACTCTGAGCTAAATAAACCTTTCCTCCCTTAATTATGGGGACCAGGTATTTTGTCTCAGCAAAATAGTAACCAAGACAGAAATTTTAAATCTTTAAAAGAGAAATAGATTCCCTCTGGATTCTGCTTATTCAAATGTTACTGACAACATTTTATGATTTATAATAAGAAGTAAAATTGAAAAGGTATCACCCAGCACACCAATGAAAAACAGTTATAATAATGTATTAGAAACAATTTTGAAATTCACAGAAGTCCAGCCTTTGGTGTATTGTAGAAAAGGACATGTTATTACTGTAAGTAATCTGCAAGGCAAATTTATTGCCAGGAGAAGTGTTAACCAACCTGATTCTCTCTACCACTTTCAGTCTTTACTTTGATGTTCTTAATAATATTCTTACAGACTTTGTCTTGTGGCTGGTCCAATTGTTCCACATTTGTCCAAGAGGTCTTGGGAAGAGGTGTCTGGGCCAATCATCCCCTGCCCATACGAATTCTTGGATCCCTGTTTGCTATAACTGAAATTATTAACTCTGTCACTCAAGGAAGAAATAATTGCTTAGTTTGATTGATTTTGGGAAACATAAATCTTTTTATGTTCTCTGGAACTTTCTGCATATTTCTTTTTAGGTTGTTCACTAACTTTAGCATGAAGTAATACCTTTAGTTTCCTTTCTTTTTTCAGAATCTGGCACTTTATAGGATTGCAATCCTCAGGTGTTTTGAATCAATATAAACCTCTTTTTAATCAAAGTGTTTTTCATTGGAATAGTCTGAGCAATTTTGCAAGAAAAACCAGTATTCTGATAATTTTTTTCTAAATACTACTTCAAATTTTCAGATATTCTTGGTACATTTCTGATTTTCACATAACTAAAAAAAACTCACCAGATAAATACTAATCAGTTACAATCTAATGAAACAAAATCAGCAAAAACTCCGTTAGTAGGGAAAAGTCAAACCCGTCCCACAACTTTTATAATATGTTAAATGAAGTACTACAGTGGATCTCTCTTTGTGCCCC
Source organism: Chinchilla lanigera (assembly GCF_000276665.1). Lineage (NCBI taxonomy): Eukaryota > Metazoa > Chordata > Mammalia > Rodentia > Chinchillidae > Chinchilla > Chinchilla lanigera. Next base: position 25,376,523 of record NW_004955418.1, on the reverse strand, counting down.
AAACATACTTTTCTTGAACCATGCACTCAAAGTTCTACAAAAGTCCTTCCACAGATAATACTCTTGGAAAATCAGCATAGCACTTCCTTGGAGAGAGTGTAAGACAGTTGAAGTTTCATGAATTTCTGCAGATGTAGTAGGTATCTAAGGCTAGACCCACTAAGGGGCTTCTTTGGCTTGGACTGCTGTAACAAAACAGTAGGCTGGGTGATAAAACAGTAGTTTTAATAACAGTTTTAATAAAAAGTTTTAATAACAAGAGTAAGTTTCTTATTATGTTGAGATCAAGCTAGAAGCCTGTTGCACCACAGACAGGGCAATCCCCACAATCTCTTCTCCTCAGGGTATTGATATCCTCGTGAGTGCCCACCCTGTTACCTCATCTAAACCTAATTTTCCCCCAGAGGCTGTGTATCCAAACCCATGACACTGGATTTTAGGACTTCAGCGTATGAATTGCGGGGAGACACTATTCACTGCACAGCAGAATGAATACCTAATCCCTGGTTCGAGGGGATGTCCAGTTCAGTGAGGCTACCTTCCCAGGAGCACCCTGGACACTGCTTTGCAGATAGCCCCCTTGAGCAAGGCTTGTACCAAGTCTGGTACATTGAAGACACCTAATCCATTGCTTTGTGCAAATGCAAAAGAAATACTGAGTGTGTGAAGAAATGAATGAAAACCTCCAGTCCAACATGCTGGGCATTATACAACGTATACACTCTAAATTCCCATTATGAAACTCAGGATGTGACCTAGTGTGGCTGCCTCTTTGCTAGTGCTAATTGGAAGATGATTGAAATGCTTCACTGTCTTCATCTATAAAATCATTAATAATATTAATACCTATAAAAGAAAATTATTTTTAGGAGTACATATCTTGGAATAGAGGGATTAACACATTTTTAGTACATTGCAAGTACCACCTGAACATAAGTGATTTGAAGGTTTCTTTTAAAAATTCAGTTAATCCTGCCTATATATCTAAAGTCTTTTCAGTGATCATGGAAGTTAGTGGCAAAATCAACCATTCACTTTATAAGTTAGGGGCCTGCACTCCCACCTCTCTCTGGGCTTTTTCCTCTCTTCATCTGCACAAGGGCTTACTCACCCAGCCAGTGGAAACTCAGAAGCGATCCTGTGTTATGCCATTAAATTGTCTCTTGAGAAATGTCTACATCCTTATGGGCTTTTATTGATAAGTATTTTAACAAAACAATAGTAACATATTGGAATCTTTTTACTTATTGCTTGTTTCTCACATGGACATATAAATAAATGTTAGTATGTAAATACTATACTAATATAAGTATGTCGTATTAGTATAAGTACTAGTATTTATGTAGTATAATAGTACATAAAAATGTTAGTATATACATAGATGTCAGTACACATCTGTTAAAGTAATTGCAACAAACTCTGTGAATGTTGTGAGAAAATGAAGTGTGATCTATGACTTCATTCTATATGGCAGTGTAACATTTGTGCTTGTGGAAAAGAAGGAGTGAAGAACTTTCCCTAAAAGTAGATCCATCCTGATGGAAAAGTGTTTTGGGGGAGTCTGTTGTAGTTAATGATCGGCCTATTTTATGCTGATTATGGCTATAATGTGCTCCTAAAATATTTAACAAAGGCCAAATTTTTCAATAAATAGATCCATCAGCCTCCTTAGCCTCTTGGTTACTGTGATTTCTTGTAAGAGGCATGGTGACACTTTCTTTGATTTGATTAGTTAATTCTCTCAGCAGCTCCCTAGGAGGTTAATGACTTCTAAAATGCTGAAGTGAGCAGAAAGGGAGAAAGAAATAGAGAAAGGAAGAAACTTGGAGCTCATACATCAACATTTGAATGGTTTAATGTTAGCTCTACTGGAGAATTGTTAATTTTTTAACTGAACTAGTTTTTATTGACGATGTGAGAGATCAGGAGTGTCTTTTCCTATGACATATTGGAAAACATATGAGCTGCATCCCATGCAGATCTGGTAACAAATTCAAATTCAAAGTTTCATTTAGATTATTCACTGGTAAAATGGAACTATGTAACTACTTGACAAATGTTAAGGTTCAATGAAGTTCATATTTATAGTGATAAGGACCTCTTAAGCATCAAAATACAATACTCAATTTTATTAAATTACCATACTTTTACCTATATTTAAAATACTAATGTATTTAGTTCATAATATATTTTTTGTTTTAGCATATTTACATATATATCTCTTCTGTAAAAGGAATTGTGCATATGTAATTAATATATTACTGGTTTCAGAAAGTTTCTAAGAAATGCCAATGATTTCTTATCAACACAAAACTTACCTTTATTCTTTTATTTTCTGACCTCTAAGTTAGACATAATTATGTTGTTTTGCATCACATTATAGCTAATGATCCCTGCTGAAGGATTTGCTACTGACCCCAAACAACCTTTCCTGAACATCATTAAGTATTTTCTTGTGGCCTTACATATCACATTGCAAGAATATTGCAGTGAAATTTAAATTCTAAATTTTAGTTATGTCTTCTGACTTTGTGCTCCTGTATGAGTTGGAAATAAGTCAACTGAGACAGCCTAAGGCAGAATGCAAATGTTCCCCAAGTGTGTCTTCAAACCCAGTGGTCATTGGTAAACTGCGGGGAAGTATTTTGTAATAGGAGCCGCTTTTACTGTTTCTACATGCAACAAACACAGAAGTCAACCAATTAGAAAAAAGGAGTGGGGAAAGGAGCAGATAAGAAATGAACAAATATTTCAGAAATATCATTATGCTAATTAACTTTGTGAATCAGACTCTGATCAATGGACACAAAGTGAAAGCTATAGTTAAGAATACAATCCAATGAAATTCTTCAGGCTATTTTTGCATTAAAATTTCCTAGTTTCCATATTAAACCTTATGATTGATATCTCTTCCATTTATATTAGATTCCTTAGTTGCCATCTGACATGCATAGCTCGGGGAATCATAGCTCATCACCAGGTGAACAGTTCCTCTGTGAACTCAGCAGTATTCATAAAACCCGTGTTCCCTTATCTAAGAGTCAAAACAAAGTGTAGGCGACCATAGACATTTCTTTAAAAAGTCATTACAAAGTAACGAAAAGTGACAAGTCATAATTTATGTGCTATATAATTTTGCTATAGAAATAATAATTACTTTCCTTTCTCTTTGAGTTCTCAGAGTATTATAGAAAAACAGCATAAACAACACTTGAAATGAACAGATCTAATTTGACATCTAAATTGCATCAAACCCATGATACAAAGTATTCTATTCAGATATGAGTGATAAACTAATTGATGCATTCTGGGAAAGACAATTCAAATACCTGAAGTTTACTTTTCCTCATGAAAGTGTTACTGTTTTTGATTAAAAATTTATGACATATTTCAAAAATGCATTAACATTGAAAACTGTTAAGAATTTATTTTTGTGTGAAATCCTCCTTTCCTTATAATTTGCTAATTTTGTTTCGATAAGAAAATTAGAGTTGGATTTGGTAGCATATGTCTAAACTGCCACTGCTATAGAAGGAACTTCTGAGGCAGGAGGTTCCCAAAATTGAGGCCAGGCTGGGCAATTTACTGAGTTAGAAAAACTGTAAGAATAGAATGAAAAGTCAGAGGATGTAGCTTGATAGTAGAACACCTGTGGATTTGGTCACCAGTGCTCAAAAAGGAAAGAAAGGGAATTAGAAACAAGCATTATTAAAGTTCACAGACATTCTAGAATATGATAATTAATTGTGAATAGCAAAATTAGATCATTTTGTTTTCAATACATCTTTTTCCTCTGTCTCACCTCACATTTTGCTCCTTTCTCTCAGCAGAATTTTTCAAAACACTCATAATGTGAGTGCTATCAGGCCATGTAGGTATCTCTCTACATCAGTCCCTGATATCACCTTGACATAGTTCTTCTCGACTAAGCGTTGGTCTGGATTTTCAGAGAATCTGATCTCTGGTATCTAATGAAATCTGTTTGTAGGTTTTATGTAAAGAGTATTTCAGAATTATCAATTTTAGATAATCTTTCATCATAAGGAACAGTTATTGGGGATGTGGCCACCTTCAGACTAAGCATACAGAAGTGCCACTGGGACAGACTGAAAGGTGCCCCTAAAGATGTCTACTTATTTTAGGAAGTGCTTTGGCTGGGTAGCACAGCAAACACACCCCTGGAAATGCCAAGTGGTAGAACATCTAGAAATTTTGGGTGACAGAGCACAAATGTAGACACGAATTCTAGCTGCTTCTCCTGATTGACTAGGAAATTAAAAATAAGCATTTGTAAAATTAAATCTATATTGTTATTGTTTCCCTGGCCAAAAACTAAGATTTCATTATTTTTTTCTGTAACACCATAAAATAAAAAAATTGGATTTGGACCAATTTCAACACAAAGTTCACACATAATAATGTTCTGACTTATTTATAAATGATGGTCATGCTGGAATGTCTTATTTGGGAATTTTTTTTTTTTTTCAAAATCAGTATTGACAGTGAGAAGTACAAGAAAAAGAAAAACAAACTCTTGAACAAGGGGGAGATTTGACTCAGGGCAACTTAGATTACACTGTTGAGAAGGATATAATTCAGGGGTGCAGACTCATAAGAAAGAAACTGATACATAAGGGGATAATAAGTAAATTTTAATTCACAAGTATTTAATAAGTCATTTAAATACAAACATGCAAGTGAATAAAGCAGTAACAAGTGAGCTAATTCAAATGTGACAAAGGTTATCACATTTTAAAAGTTATGACTTTCCTCTAGTATTCTACACTCTCTATAAGAATAGATTTACTATTAAAGAATGTAAGAAATTTCTGGTTCAGAACACATCTCATTACCCACCTGCTGTTCTTCCCATAACTTTAATCTGGTAATAACAACACCACCTGGTGCATATTATTTGGATACTAGGAAATGTAAATTGTTTATCCCTCAGATTTTATGTTTTCAATTCAAAATCTACTGCCACTTTATCAACTGAGGACATTCATCAGGATATGTGAAAATGTCTTCTTCGGCAGTATTTACTTTGAGACTCCATTATATAATCTAGAATCATTTATAGGCTTGCTGACAATTAGCTATTTATAAATAATAGTGGATTGAGACTTAGCTTTTGAAAAGCTAGAATTTTTCTTACCATTCCGTATGGTTTTACAAAGATAAGAAATTTGCTTTTATTGCTTCAATAACGTTAAGTTGAGATATGGTATATTCACTGACAATTAGATCAAAGCAACAGCTCAACTGTCACTGTGAGAATATGTATGGATATACCAAGAAACAGAGTGTTGAAGAACTAGAGTCAAGAATTTCAAAGCTTTACTTTAAATGAACATTGCACTTAGTGAGGCAGAGATTTTTGTTTAAAATAATAAACATAACATCACTTTTATTCTTTCCCTAAATAAATCTATGCTATAAGCAGGAACACTTTTTATCAATTCAGTTATTTCAAATACAGAGTCCACCAAAAAAAGTCTACACACTTAAGCAGTTTGTGGTAATAATAAACGTCGGGAAGCTCATGGCCACCACTTTGAGCACCTCTTGTCACTGTAGAGGACAAACATAACTTGTATTAATCTCATGAGGTCTCTATAAATTTAGTATTAAAATATTTGTACAGTATAAAGTTTTCTCTCTCCTGATGTATACAATTTTTGGTGGACTCTGTACATTCAAACTGCCCTGAAAGCATAGCTCATGGGCAGCTCTGACGGCACTCCTTCCTCTGGGGAGAAAAGGGAGGAGTAGTCATCTGATACTGGATCTTCTTCTATAGCAAACACTCTTTGAACGTTATCTTTCTCTTTAGTAAACTTCTAAGAGATGAATGTTAAACTTTGGTGATGCAGAGATTTGTAAATTTCATCTTTAGTACCAGTAGACGTACATGTAACTTTATATAGCTTTTAAATGCATTTCACACCTGTGCATACAAAGATACTATAAGATTGCTGTACATCTGGACTAATTGATCATTTTCTGTGTATTAAATGTCTCTATTTCTGATAATTCAGTATTTTGTGATTATATAGACACTAAAGTTTACAGTATTACTGATTCTGTATTTTCTACAATTTATACGTACCCTATTTTAATAAAGTTCATGTAATGTAATGATATGTAATTTGAACTTCTATAAATTCATTTTGACCATATTTGAATTTTATTGGATAACTGATTCTCTTTACATATGTTAATACAGTTTTTCATGTGTCTTCTCCTAAACTGCTTTCTTTTTTTAGAGGTTTTTATTTTAAAAATTATAAACCTAGCAAATAGCAATGAAGACAAACTTAAAACAACACAAAAACAACAAAAATGATACATGACCTCAAAAAAAAAAAGAGAAATTTACGATGGTTGCTATATTACATACTGCTATGTTCAACAAAGTTGCTTAATCCACTAGACATAGGAATGTAAGATTGATCAAACAAAGACAGTAACAAGTAAAAAATAAATAAATAAGTAAAACATTGGAAATGATGTAGAGCTTCACCATACAAAATGGTAGGAGTTCAACAATGGTTCTTATACTGCATATTGTTTTCAAATAAGACATTCTCATTACCAAATTCAAAGCTGTGAATTTGTTCGACAAAAGAAGAAAATTTTAAGCATTGACTGTTCCTCTCAATAAACCATAGACATTAGCAACACACGTAGTCCAGTTATCCTTACATATACATATAAATTTGTTTTTCATTTAAAAAACCAAAATAACAAAAATAAATACATAAACAAAGCAGCATGGAGAGCAATAAAAATGATACAGAATTTCAAAACATGGTGATAGGATATTAACAATAGTTGTTATATTACATAATGTCAACTTCAAAACGGTTTTACATATAACCAGAGATAGGCATGTAAGATTGATCAAATAATTACACTTATTTATTAACAGTCCAAACTGCTTTCTCTCAGTGACTTTTTATCTCTTTCTCTTTCCTTTTTTGCTTGTTTTGTCCTATTCAAATATTTTAAAACTCAATTTTATCTTTTCTAAGACCCTTTAAACTACATCGTGCACTCTTATCTTACCACCTTTACCATGATGCTACTTCACATATAGTATGGAAAGCATACAAACGTTTGTAAATATTTAGAAGGGGAACGATGGGTGAAGGGAGGGTAGGGAGTGGGGAAAAGGGAATCAGCATATATTATGTACAGGTGCAATTTCCTATGATGAGTGTGACCATTACTTTTACCTAAAATGTACCAATAAACTTAACTAAAATTGCAAGGATATTTTTCCAGTTAAATCCTTCTTCTTATATGTCACTTTTTTGTTTTTAATATTAATTTTTATTAGTATATGTTTGCAAACATCATTACATCTGTCCTGGAAATTTGGCACAAACACATACCAGAATTTAATTATGTTCTCTTCCACTTCCTCTCCTCTCCTTCTTATCTCCCTCTACAACGTTTTTAATTTGCTCAAGTTGATGAATTCCAGAACCTGTTATTTTGCTTTTATCTTTAAACAACTATATTTGGCAAATGCTTCTTACACTGTAAAATTATTATGTGTGTCTGGAAAACTGTACCATTTCCAACATTCTCGAATCGTGCATGTAGATCTGAGGTTCTATGGGTGGTCCATTAATCTAAATAACATCTTTTAAGTCTTTTCATAGCAGATGTCACATATTTACTAACAATAAATATTCTAAATTTTTGTTAACAATCTATTAACTAGCTCTCATTTCTTTGGACTGCTGTTCCTGTTGGAGGGATTTAGCTTGATACTACTTTGCGGCATTGCAAGATGTCGTCCCGTTCTTATTACTTACTTACAGAATATTATTTCTGAAAAAAAGTTATTTACCTTTCCATTCCTTCTTTTACTTTAATAAATTTTAGGAATTTTTGTAAATATTCAACAATTTAAATTGGTCACATTTCTATATATTTTTTCTCGTTTCTTAGCTTCATGTATCTGTCATATACTATTTTTCATGTAATGTGGACAATTTTCAGGCTTCCCTTTTTCCTTAACTTTTTTTGCTTTCTTCCTGTATTTTTCCTCAAACATCCCAACATCTCCAAAATGTCCATGTAGAATTCATTATATAGATATCATATATATATTTTCATATAGCAAGCATATGTGTTTATGTATGTACAACATACATATTTGCAATTTCCCTAATTAGAAAGGCATTAGCTTTTATTTCCCTAACGCCCTCCCCCACTCTATTCACTAAGATTCTGTTAATTCTTTTCAACTCTTTACTTTTTCTTCCAAATATATATTACTTATTTAGTTCTACTGCATTGCCTAAGTTCTGTTGCACTGAAATCACACATAACTCTTCTTTGATAGTGTGCAAAGTACTGTTAAAACTGACAAGTCTTTATTTAGCTTAAAGTACTGAACAGTTTAAGATTGGAAAATACTTTTTTCTTATAACTCATATTGGAATATATTTTATTTGTTATGCTCATTTTAAAAATTTTAACCATATTTACTATATCTAGTTTGATATATTTTTCTAATTCTATCATTTCTAAAGTCTCTGTACATGTTCAAATATTGACAGAAAGTTTTTGATAATTATGTGCCCCACATTGGACTTTCAGTTTCTTCAGTAATTACCTATTAAGTCCATAGTTTTCTACCAGCTATTTTCTCTCAGGCTGAAAGCCAAAGGAAATCCCATGTAGATTTCTGTAATTTCTCCCTGCAGAGCTTTCTTCTACCTTTCCAGAGTATTTCCAGCAATTATCAACCCCAATTAATATTCTTTGCTTTGTGAGTTTAACAAAATCTCTACTGTTCTTAAATCCGAGCTTCATGGACCTCAGAAGTCTGGGTTATTCTTGGGTTCCTCTTTTACTTTACTTTTCTTAGAGACCCCATTTCTGTGCTTATGCTTGAAACACTTTCAATTCAGTTTTTCCTTAAAGGAAATCTATTTTAGTAAGAGTTGCTAATCTATGTCTAACGAAGTCATAGCATTTGTAATGTGTTATTTCAATATAATTTAATGTAGTCACTGTGGCTTAAGTATGTAAATCTACCACATTTCTCCCGCTCATTTGTCCTTTGGCTGGTGTATTTGTTTTAACCCTTCAAACCAAAACATTATATAGTAATTTAGGAGAATAAAAAATGCCATTATCCATCTTCTACAGGTTTATCAAGTCGTCTAGCTAGCTCTCTATGTCATATAAGGTAACAAAGAAAAACATATATATATATATATTTTTTTACAAAGAATATGAATGCATGGGTGTGTATTTATTGGAATGCCTGCTCCCAGATTAGTTAATAAACTTTTCCAGGATCTTAGAAAAATTTCATGGGACACATAAATAAATCTTCAGCAATTACTCATGAAGACTCTGTGGTGTTTCTCTTTTATTAAGTTTATTGGTGCATTTTAGCTACACATAATTATCCCATTCATCATAGGGAATTTGTACCTGTACATGACATATTTTGATTATTCTTTTTTCCCATTTCACTCCCCTCCCTTTAACCCCTCTTCTCCTCCTTAGGCACAAAGCCTTGTTCCCATTTTATTCTTCTTTTCTCACTGTTTTCTTTTCCCTTCCTTCTTCTCCCTACCTAGTTCCCCTTTCCTTTTGAACAATTTCTCCCTATTTCACAATATTTAATATACATTTTGGTCCTTACTTACGCTTTCAGTTTCTCACACCAGAAAGACAATGCAATATTTACATGTGTGTCTGATTTATTTCACTTAAGAGTATAGTCTCAAGGTGCAACCATTTAGCTAGAACTATCTCGTTTATCCTTGTTTATGAGTAGTACTCCATTGCATAAAAAAACACATCTTCTTCATCCATTAATTGGTTCACGGGCATTTGGGCTGTTCCCATGATCTAGCTATTACAAACTGTGCCCTCATAAACGTGTGTACGCATGTAGTGCTGTGGTGTGGTGCTTTCAGTTATTTGGGGGAACATACCAAGAACGGAATAGCTGAATCAATTAGGACCCCGAATCCTAATTCTTTGGGGGAATCTCCACACTGATTTCCACAGTGGTTGCACAAGTCTGCACTCCCACTAGCAGTGGAGCAGGGTTCCTTTATCCCCACAGCCTCACCAGAATTTATTGCGGGTGATGTGTGATGTTCTAGAGTTTGCATAGCGCTGTTTGGTCTTCACGTCTGAACAGAAAAACGAGCCGAAACACAAACTAATTTTGAAAGGAAAGCTCTTTAAATTTTACCGGATTTAGAATTAGGAGGAGTTGAGATGAAATGTCTAGGGAATAAAATTTTCTTGACAGCTTATAAAACAATGAAACTAATTTTAAAAATTACTCCCTGCTTCTGAAAATGCATTAGTTCTTTATTAAATTTTTTATTTCCTGATAGAACATAACCATTCATTCTTTGCTGATTATCAAAGATAGCTAAGTCATGTAAGGAAACACGTAGAATTATTCTCATTCATCATAGCCGATAATATAAAAAATTTAAAGGTGCGTATAGCATGTGGACAATTACACTTTAGCTTTTCACTTGAGTCCACTATATTTTAAAAGAAAGTCCCTACCTGAAGGCCATATTCTATGTCCCTTAAGGAAGAGTATCTACATAAAAAAATGGAATTCTGTGAAAAAAGCTTACAAATTTCTTCCACATGTTTCCCTATTCACCCATTTTCTTATATATTAAAAAGAATTAATGGATACTTACTTGATGGTTTTTGTTACATTCCAGTACCAATTTGTTTATTTGTTTGTCTCATATTGAAAATTATTCCACTTTGAAGCCAGGGGTCTCTTTTAGTGACTCATGTATTTCTTTGACAAATCTCATCGTTGCTTTACCTTCCCTTCCTCCTTTCCCACATCATAGAAAGCATCCATTTATCTTATGTATTCCCTGCTGAGCCTTAGGCAGATCCACCCCTTCCATTCAGTATCAGAAACTGAGAGCTAGCTGCTGGCTCTGACACTGTGGCATCGTTTTGGTCAAAGGAACAAGGAAATATATGTATTCGTAATAAGATGAACCTGTATACTTCCATTTATATCTCTCTTAAAGTAAGCATGACTTTATAGTGCTGCATTCTCGTCTGCCCATTACAGGACAAAATCACTTGCCTTCCCATTCTTGATTTCAGGGCATATGTATTAGTGATTTCCAAATTGTTCATTGATACCTACATGGAAAAAACACAACTATAGTGCAGTGTTTCTGTACGGATTTTTTTTGCCTTTCGTCTTAAGAATCTATACCATTCCAAAGTCTTTCATTGCACCAGAAACTCCACTTCCAAGTTCCCCACAATATACTACACAAATTGTATGTCATTCAATTTCTACACAACTATGTCATAGTGTGCATAACATCATGAGATAACACTACCTCTTAAGATGCATTTTTATCTCACAGGCGGTGGTATTCACCCTGTGCTATGAGTTAATATGGGTGCTAACTAATTCATTATCTTTCATATGCATCTAATATCACCACACCACCAGGCTTTAATTTAATCCTATATATCTTGTGTGTTTTCCCTAGTGAAGACATTTCAGAAACCCCTGCTGATCACTGATATTTTTCATATTCCTCTACTTTTGCCTTTTCCTGACTATCTTTACATGGAATAATAGTGTGTAATTTTTCTAGCATAGATTGTTTCATTTGGATAGATCGATCGATCGATAGACAGGTATTTAGGTGTAGTTAGCCACATAGATGTCAAAGTGGGGTTATTGCCTTGTGTCTGTCACAAAAATTTTATTCACAGAATTTTTAATGTTGTTTCAACTTTCATAATATTTCTGGTTCCTTAGTTAAATTATTCAGTATTCTTTATACATGTATCTATGTGTATATACTGATCAGATTCTGAACATGGTATATTTTATTTTATTTTAATGTTTACAGTGTATATATCCATTTTCTGTTCTCCAGTCTTCAAAATATGTTGTGTTCGTGGAGAACCTCTGAGTAAACATGGCACATCTGTTTATTGCTTTTCACAGAGTGAAGCTGATGAGACAAGATAGTTGTTTTTGGTGAGAAATCACTCAACCTAGTTCAAACATGACACTTGAGTATAAGAAAAGTTTAATTTGACTTAAACTGAATGTTATTCTTTAAGATACTTCAGTGAATGTGTTCATAGAAGATATAGCACATCCTCCATTTGTTTTAGACTTGTAATCTATAATCCAGTATTACATGTGGGAAATTATATACACCAGAATATGCACTTGTGGAACCTTAGAGAAACTGAATATGTAAAGTGAATTGAAAAATTGCAAACTCTCAGTGAAATCAGCTAGTGTAGCCTGTAAGAGAGCCCTGGATTATATAAATCAGTGTTCATTGCATTCTTTAAAACTGTGATAAAGATGCCAAGTTTGAAACACAAACTGAATTCAGATGTGATTCAAACTAGGGACCTGGATAGATAGATAGATGATAGAGAGATACAGCGATAATAGTTCTCATGGTCAACTTTTAAAAATAACCAGTGACTGATCTAACACAGTATTTTTATAACTGTACACACACATAGTTTCTACGCTAACTTGAAGATTTAATAGCCAAATCAAATGCTCAGAATTGTAGAGTAAAACAAATAGAGTCACTGCTGAGCTGACTTAACAGCTGTCAGTGTACGCCCGGAATGGCAGAGCAACAACTCCCTTGGCTCCCAGGAAGCTGCTGCTGTGCATGTGGCTGCCTCATCTTCCCTGAGGGTCACAGCCATCCTAAGACACCTTCTGTGCTTCACTTACGCAGCCTGTCAATTAACATTGGTTCAGTGCAGCGTAACAACCACTTGAACTGCTATTGAGATGTTAACATTATTAAGATTCTCTTCTGGAAATGTTTGGTTCAAGTGTATTTCAGAACATCATATACTGCTTTAAGGTAATTAATTATAAGACTCCATGTGTGTATGTGTATGTGTGCATGTGTGTGAATGCACATATAGTTTCATAGTGGTTAGTGGAGATACATGTAGAACTCAGGCTCTGACACTAAACTGTCACCAAAACTGTTTGCTCAGAGGAATCATTATTCTTTGTGCTTCAAAACACAGAGTAAATGCATCACACACTTACATAATGTACTTGGTTTTGAAAGCTCATTTATATCCATTAATTTTCTAGGCAATTACTTTAATACATCCCACTGTATAAAGATGAAATGTATGAAAGATACTGATGAATGTGAAGAAAATGTTCAAATGAGAAGCAAAATCAAGGAAGGGGGAAAAGGAAAAGAAGGAAAGGACAAGTAAAGAATAAGCAAAAATGGAAACAAAGCTTTTATAAGTAAGGAGGGGAAGAGGCGTTGAAGAGAGGGAAGGAAATGGGGGGGGGGAATCAAGATATCTCACGTACAGGTACAAATTCCCTATGATGAATGTGATCATTATATATATCTAAAATGAACCAATACAAAAGTTTGCTCTTAAAAATCCATCCCAAGGGGCTGGGGATTTAGCTCAGCGTCAAAGCGCCTGCCTGGCAAGCGCAAGGTCGTGAGTTCAGTTCCTGGTACCGGAGAAAAACAAAACAAAACAAAATAAAAATCCATCCCAGTGATAAAAGCAAGAGAGATCCTGTGATGACAGTATTATAGGTAGAAAACTGAGTCTTGGAGGTTAACTGATTCTTCAGTGTGATATTTGGATCAGGTGTAATACAACAGATTGCAATTTATAATAGTATTTTTTCCCTCATGAATTCTAGGAAACTTTTCTTTCCAGGATCGAGAAACCATCTTCCTCATAGCACACCACAGGTGGGTATGAAAGTGTCCCGTTTCCACACTTTGGAGATGTACAGTGGTGATAAAAAATTGAAGAAGTCACAGTCATTGCTCGGTCATATTCTGGATTTCCAAAGAAATAGCCATATCTTACACTTGAGTGCTATTAATTTTTAATATACCTCTCTAGATGATTATTTTCCAAGAAGAAAATCATATTTTAAAGTACATTTCACCCAAAAATGCCATTTTGACTTTTAAAATGTCCTTTTCTCTCAGGTACCATTTTTGTTATTAAGTTTATTTTCCAATGTGGATTCCATCCTGCTTTATTGAAACATGGTAGGAGGGACAGAATTATATGTTAGAAGTTAGAAATGGTATTTTGAAGAGTCAAAGAACAGTGACATCTGGATGATAAAGGTACGAATAGCTTGACTGTGGTGGGACATGCCTGCAATCACAACAATAAGGTAGGCTGAGGCAGAAGGATGGCACATGTGACCCTGGGCAGCTTAATTACATAGTCAGACTCTGTTTTAATATTTAAAATTAGAAAAAAGGAAAGAAACAAATAAGCAAGAAGGAAAAAAGGACCACAAAAAGTGGCTAGAGATCTAGGTCAGTGAAAAGACCCTGTGTTCAATCCCTAGTAGAGAAAAATAAAATATATGTATGTATAGATGTAACTCATAAATTGGAGATTTTCCTTTTGCATTTAAGGAATTCGTGAACCCATGAATACACAGCTCCTAGCACAAAGTAGGCAAAGTCTGAAATGTCAGCTCTGAGGAAAGAAAGAAATACTCGTCTGAGCTTATCAACACCTCTAATTCTGAAATACCACTGTTGAATAAATATGGCACACTTGATAATCTCACACAATGATATCTTCATAGAACTTAAAGTGTCAAAAACAATGTTTCTATATAACTTATACTGGTGTGAAGGTATGAACAGAAAGATGCTCTAGTCACGAGAGTGAGCTCCCATGGGCTGAAAGGGACTAGGGAAAAAAACAGGGAATTTCACCTCCATCTGCCTTGATGTGCTGAATAAGGACAAAAGAGAGTTATAATCACATGTGAATCATTATGTTCCTCAATTTGGGATGACTGACACATAAACATTTGTTTCACTTTGTCATACACTGTAAAAACAATAGCACGTTATTCCTTTAGGAAATTTGCTTTTATCCATTACTATAAATTAGAATTTACTTTAAGATAAGAATTTGTGTTCTTTAAATAGTTAAAAGTTATTTGTAAAATAAATGCATTATTTTTCTAGGAACTTTTGAGCCTGTGCTTTTTAGAAAATCCAGCTTCTTAGCTTTGGCTTCTTACTACTGAAGCAGTTTCTTGATTTTAGAAGACTGGAGGTTCGTGAGAAGTTGTAGCAATTCAGGTTCATTGCAAGCATGCTACACTAATGAATAGCAGATTCATTTTTTATTGGTGATTATATGGATGAGGTTTTCCTAGAATATATTTGCTTCACATAAATTCATATGACATTAGAAATTAGAATTAATAGTAACATTATATTGCAGATAGTTTTAAACTATAGAAGTCTGGGGGCTGGAGATTTAGCTCAGCGGCACAGAGCCTGCTTGGCAAGCATGAGGTCTTGAGTTCGATTCCCAGTACTGGAAAAAAAAAAGCTAAACAAATAAATAAATAAATTATAGAAGTTTGAAAATATTTTAAAGTACCAGGGATATAGCTTAGCAGCACAAGCACCTTCCTGGCAAGCTCAGGGTTCTGAGTTTGATTTCTGGTACCAAATAAAAAAGGAAAATATATTAAAGTACTTTTAGTGCACACATGAAGTTTACCTATAAGATAATAAATCCATGTGACTAACTCGTAGGGTGATTTATCATTGTATTTGCTATGTATGAACTGTCAATTTGTCACATACCGTTAGAACGTTTCTTTCTGGTATTAGAGAACTGAATACGATAGAAGAACTTATTTAATATCTAATAGCACAATGACTGAACACAATAAAATCACATGTGTGTAAAGGCTTGATGAATCAGGTGAGCATCCAATTTGGGTTGAGTCAGTGGTGAGCAATAAAGCCAGACCTGACCAAACTCTCGCCGTGAAATGTGTTGCTCCTTGAAATCACAGAGGCACTCCCAAACCCAGGCAGAGTATGGAAAGTGAACTGGTATTTCATATTAAGAAAGCAGAGACTTCCTCTGCAGGAACTCAGCAGAGAACGTAGATGGAGTTAAGACAGCTTCAGGGCTCAGGGTGGGTGGGGACCTGTCTCGCACCAGGCCAGAGTAGGGACAGCGCAGAATACAACAGCAAGTGAGTCACAGGAAGAAAAGCAGAAGACACAATTTCTCTTTGGACTTTTGTATTTCTAATGTTTGAAATAGTGAAGAGGAAGGTCTTCAAGCTTTAGGCAAAAATGTTATCAGTAATGTCTTACATCATCCCCATGAAGAATATTACATGGTTAAAAATCACATAATTGGGTCAAGGCAAAGTGTAAACATTAGATAGTTAGCCATGCAAACCAAGATGCAGTATCCAGAGTCACAGGGAGGAGGCTGAGTGAAAGAGTGCAATCTGTATTTATGTACGCCATTTACTTTATTGGCACAGATGAATCCAGCAATAAGAACATCTGTGCTTGGAACAACTTAGGCTTCAGATTCAGATATCAGCAATGTAAGAATGAAAATATGAATTCTAAGTACTATACATAAATATCCTCCCATCTGGAGAAAACCCAATGCCATAAAAATAGAGTTATTTTATCTCGGCTGATAGGATTCATCTTTGATTCTGCTTACATGCAAGAAATAAAGGGAAAATTGAAGCAATTATTTGATAATTCCTACCACCCAAATTTTTTCTTAAACTGAATTGATATCTGGGTGGCTAGACCTATTTTCCATTTTAGTTTTGGTATATTGCTCAATCATAGAGAAACATATTACTCTGAAGTATTCTTGACACTTTTATGCTCATTTTAAACACTTATTCTGAAGATTATTTGTAAGCTATTTTCTTTAAATTGAAGTTCTTAAACTGATGTCAACATATTTGTAAATCTTCTAGGCAGTATATTGGGTGTGTAGCTATTCTATTTTGCTTAACATAATTGAAAAAAAACATGAACATAAACACTGCAACATTCTCCCTGATGTGTTTTTGAAAAATCAAACTATATTCAACTTGAGAAACTATTACAACATTTTCTAAATTTTCTTCTATTGACTTTTTATTGCCAGAAGACCAGGCTTGAAGAAAGTTTTTATTTTTTTGAGATTAAAAAGATAGAGATAAAGAAAGGCTATATTTGAGAAAAATGAAAATTATCAAGCAAATAATGACAGAGTGGGAAAAAAAGACACATAAATCAGCTGGAGATGTGTTTATTCTTCATCTGTTGCTACATAACTGCATTTGAAGGTAAACTCTGATTCCTGAAGTTTTGTATCACTTCATTTGCATGGGAAACTGACATGAAGAAATTTACTCTACATATCCATTTAAGATTTTTAAATGTCTTTATGAACATAGTGTTTGATGATACAGTGTTGGTTTATATATAAATACTTTAATGTGTGACCTCAATTTTATAGGAGATAT
Organism: Chinchilla lanigera; assembly: GCF_000276665.1. Taxonomy (NCBI): domain Eukaryota; kingdom Metazoa; phylum Chordata; class Mammalia; order Rodentia; family Chinchillidae; genus Chinchilla; species Chinchilla lanigera. The sequence goes on along the minus strand of NW_004955418.1, from coordinate 25,359,155 downwards.
TTTTGTTAGTAAATTGTTTCTATTTACGATAAGTAAAGGATATTTTCTTTCTGAGTCCTTTTTGATTATCATTTGTATGAAAGAGAGGTGACATGATGTTTTGGTCATTAATGCAACCAAACAGTGATAGGTAACTATGTGATTATAATTCTCTATATTTATAAAATGTCATTGACATCTGTGTATAAGAATATCATAATAACCTTGTCTACTTCTTAATGTTTTATTAATAATAATGAGATTAAAGAATTACAGAAAGCCTACCATTTTTTCAGGAGCTGTAAATCATTAGTCCCTTAAGTAATATTTTTTAAATTTATCCTTAATTTTATTTCAATATGTAGTTTGCCAGCAGAACTGCCAATAGACATAAAACCTTTTTACCTCACTCTACTTTCAGTCATGAGAATACCTTATGTATTTATAATTGATCAGATGATGTAGTAATACTGCCCATTGTTAGAAAAGAAAATTAAAAATGAATGCCAGCAAAATAAGCACTTGATATTTTTAAATTGCCAGTACATGCTTGCATAGCTTTTCATCTAATTTGACTTTAATAGTCTTAGAAAATGTGGGTGATTCACTGTAGGTAGCTTATTTATAACCACAGTATGTACTCGTAATAATTTATAAAGAATGAAGTATATTTTTGTGAAATATAAAGGAAAAGTTAGGCCACATTTTGACCTAAAGTGGAAATGACATCAACAACACTTGCAGAAAGTACCCTGAAAAAATAAAACATGTCCAGTAATTTGCTGACGTCTTGCTGTGTACAATGTTCTCTGATAAAATGCAAAGCATTCTGTTCTTTCATGGCAAAGGATACAAAACCACTGCAAAAGACAAATTCACTCTTGTGAGAAGAGCCTCACTCCTGATCAAGTTTAAAACACATACACACACACACTCACACACACACTCACACTCACACACACACTCACACTCACTCACACACACACTCACACACACTCACACACACTCACACATGCTCACACTCACTCACACACACTCACACTCACTCACTCACACTCACACTCACTCACACTCACACTCACTCACACACTCACACTCACACACACTCACACTCACTCACAAACACTCACACATACTCACACACACTCACACTCACTCACACACAGACACAGAGTACGGGAATGAAGTACTTCTAAAGTAAATTCTGAAATCAGTATTGCCCTCATTAGTTTTCTTCTACTACATAAGCACAAATTGCACCTTGAAAAATTACTTACAGCACTTTCATCATGCACTGGTTTACCCAAACTATATGATATTTTGTCATGTAATGAAACAGAATCATTCAACATGTTGACAAATTAATGAACTGAATCACAACCATATCTGTGAGTCTACAAAGTCAGAAAGCCCTGATCTTTATATCCTGAAGATGAATTAGCCATGGTTAATGAAGGGTTCTACACTACACAAAGGGATGCGGAAGCTGAGAGTGAAGTACTTATACATAGAATCATATTTTTATAGAATATAGGATACAGTGATTGATTTCCCTGTAGACTATATGTCTTGGTATTTATGTTACAGCCACATCGCTCAAACACTAATGTTTGAGCTTAAATATCATAACATGTTCATGCTGTAAATTAATATGATGATATTTTTGTTTCTTTTCTCTTTGAAGAGTAAATAAGACTAACCCTACTAACGTTCTTTAAAATCTACTCTCTACTTTTAGGCTGCATATCTTATATTATCTGTAGAAAAAATAATAGATAATTCTTTTTCCCTGCATAATTATACCTTATAATTAAATTTAGAATATTTCAAAAAATTTTCCCATAAGTTTTCTTTATCATATTGCTCATGCACCACTTGGCCTTTCCAACAAAGTACCATGAAAATTGTACTCATACCCTGCAGTGAAAGGGTGCTTTTCCATTATGCAAGATTCCCAATGTTAATGTCATATTTCTAATATGTGTACTTCTGAAAATCTTTTCACTAATGAATCATCTCTCAAGTTTGCAACAAATTGCAGTTGTAATATTTGTAAGTACCTAAGGCGCTGTAGCTTTTTCACATGCGGTTTCATGCCATTACTCTTAATAGAACTAATTCTGTCCTTTCTGCATTACCAAACGAGTGCATCTTTAATTACTGGGGGTTTATTTCATTACAATAATGAGTTTAAAAAGAAGATAGAGTGGGAGATGAGAAACTTTAAAGTGTTTCTGATGGTTGGTGCAACATTAAAATAGATGCATTTTTCTCATTAGTGTCATGTAAGCCCTGTCTCCTGGAAGAAAATATGTAAGCTCTTGTACGCAGATTCTGTTTCTAGTCATTTATTTTTACAGTAGTTTATTTAATTTTGCCATATCTCCAGAAAAGTACATCCATCAATTGTTTGCAGCTCAATGATTTTTTTCAAAAGCAAATTCACTAATGTAAGTGGTAACTGAATCAAAACTTAAAACAACTTGAGAAAATCTGCTATCCTTCTACTCACTTCAAAAAACTACTTAACTGAAGCATTACTTATATTCTGATTTATAACATCAGAAATTAATTGCATTCATTAGTTTTTAAATGATATGCAAGTAGTAAGAATGTACTCTCCAGAATGATTTATATCATTGAACATTATACAGGTGAGATGCATGTATACAGTTGAATGGGTGTAGTTTGTCATATACTGGCATTTTGATGTATAAATATTCATTGTACTTTATATATCAGCCTGCTTGAACATTGTTTGTGAAATTTTCTGATACCCACAGTTTAAAGAAGGCCCCTGAGGTTTTAGTAATCTCAGTCTTTAGTTGGCTGAAGAGGCCAACAAGGCATAAGTCTCATGGCAGAAGGTTGTGGAAAAGACAGTTTCTCAGTTCATGGCAGCTGGGAGACACCACAGGGCAACAGCGTCTGACAGCAAAATACACTCCAAAGGCAGCATGTCCTGCAGCTGGTGCCACATGCTGCTGGCAGAGTCAGCTGTGAGCATCAGTGGATTCAGCCACTGCAGGGCACCGTGCCCAGTGATCCAGCGTCCTGCAGGAAGGCCTCTGAACTCGGTCATTTTGACAGCTCAGATTAACTGACACAGGTGAGTAAGTATTTTCATGAAGTTAATCTAGCTTCAGGTTCCAATATAATTCTGAAGTGTCATTGGGAAATCAGTTCTGAAATATTTTCACTTAATTCCCCCCAAAATAGTGCAATTCAGAATGAAACTTACATATGGTGGAAAGTAAAGTATGAGGAATCACACAGCAGGTAATTTGTGTTTTTCTTCAATTTGTTGCTGATTGTTTGTAAGTTTCAAAAAGATCAATGGTTGCTTTGACTGAATTAAAATGGTTTTGCAAATTAATCGAAAAGTAAGGTTTATTTCTTTTTTATTTTTGAGATTAAAAATTTTAAAAACATTAACAAGGTACAGAATTTCAAAACAAGATGATAGAAAATTAACAATGGTTGTTATATTGCATATTGTTATCTTCAAAGTAGTTGTTCAGATCACCAGATATATGCATGTAAACTTGGTCAAAAAATTAAAAAAAAAATAAGCAGTAACTGTTGCTTTCGAAAAAACAACAGAAATTAGTACTACAATTATCTTATATATATGTGTATATAGTATGTATGTACATATACACTCTATGTATAGTATACTATATATATACTACGTATCTATATCTTCCTTCCTATATACATACCATATATATATATTTCTTCCTTCCTTCATTGTTTCTTTTCTCTTTTCCCTAATCCCAGTTGTTCTAAGACATTATTTTAATAGCTTTATCTGGAAACATCCTCACCTCTAAACAAATGATAAAGGTTTACTGCCGACAAAGAAATGAATTTTCCCAAAAAGACTAGAAAAAAAAAATACAATGTGCAGTGTGTCACAAACACGAAAAAAATGACAAAAAAAGAAAGACAAGGTATTAGAACAAAATGGACACAAGAATAAGAAAAGAAAGCCAAATAAGCAAAAGGCAGAAAGGGATTAGAGAGATTAAAGTAGGTCTCAAAGCAGAAGGTAGGACAGAGGTTGAATAAAAGTGATCAAACAATATCAGTGTATAATAACGAATCCCAAAAGCTGGACCCTCCAGATTCTAGCAGCTTGACCCTGAGCTATTTGCAGAGGGAGTCCATGGGCCGCTGCGAAGCATGAAAGAGGGATACCAATTCCAAGGGAGATCAGTGGTGATGTGCAGCGACACATCAGAGAAACACAACGCAGAGAGACAGAAGGAAACCCTGCTGTAACTTCTTCTCACGATTGAACTGTTGCCAAAAACCTGTGGGAAGTGGGATTAACCACCCCAAAGATGTGAAAAGTCAGTTTTGTAGAGCTGACTTAAATATGTAAGGGTGCAAGCGTGCTTTTCAAAAGCCATCTTCACTGTGTCTAATTTAACAATTAATTTAACACACATTCACGTTTAATTTTGATAGTTCAACAATTACTTATCATAACATGCAGGTAACACACAATAAAATACAAAAACACACATAAAGACTTGGCAAATGTTTGCTAGTCACTGGTAACTACAGAACACCTTTTGTATTTTAATCCTCATTTCTTGCATCCACAGAAAAGTTTAAATCCACATTCAAATTCAAACCTATCCTTCTGGGATAGTTTCTTAAGGATTTATGTGAGTATTTGATTGTACTTCTTTTTGCTATTTCATAATACTTCGGGAAGGCGACAGAGTGCTAATATAAATGATAGGAAGGGCTGATCATGCAGACAACAGAATTGAGTATGAAAAAGGAAATTAACAAGTGTCCTAATTGTACCAGGTAAAGCGCAGGCTTGGTAGAATATTTCTTTGTTCATGTAATTCATTTTTTAAATTTAAAGCAACACAAGATGATGAGAACATTTTTGTAAAACCTTTTACACTTCAAGTGAAATATATTTTTTCATTTTCTGGAAAAGGGCTAATATATATGGTATAATATATCTGTTGATTAAATTATTGTCTTTTAAGTTTGATAGATGTAAGATTTACAACACCATATTTATTTGTTTACAACGTCATGCTAGTTTATTTTTTTAATTCATTCAAATGTCAGTCAGAGTACTAATTGGATTCGCTGCCCTATCTGCTTGCAAGCATGCTTTGCGCGCTGTTCTTGTCCTCCACTTTTACTCCTCCCCTTACCTGCATCCTTCGGAGACCCTGACAATCACTTGCCAGCATTCAAATTTGCTTTCTTTTAAAAACCTCCCACTGTGATAAACAGTACTTGTTTATCTGTGTATGACTTATCTTATTGAACTTGATTTCCCTCAGTTCCACGTGGTTTGGTGAAATGCCAGGATTGCACTCCTTTTCATGACTGAATAATACTTCCTGTGTACATAGTTCTTATTTATTTATTTATTTATCTATTTTTTAAGAAAAAGTCTCACTATGTAATTCAGCCTGGCCTTGAACTCACTAATTAGCCTAGATTGGCCTTTAACATGCAGTGATCCTCCACCTCAGCCTCCCGAATGCTATGATTCCAGGTACACACTAGCACAACTCACTATGCCCGATTTTCTTTATCTGTTTCATGGACACCTAGACTAATTCCATATTTTAGATATTGTGAATCACTATACATATTGATTTTGTTTCACAGTATTTCTGAGATAAGGGTTCACTAAGTAGAAATTACTATTGAGAAAAAAGTAACATTTGTACAAAGGCTGCATGTATTAGCTTAGGTGGTGGATTGATGACTGCTGGTTAACTTATAAATCCCAGCTGAATTGAGTAGATATGGTGCTGGGTGAGGGAGGCCCACCTGAGGATTGTTGCCAGCAGCATAAGAGGCAGAACTGGAGAAGGACAAAGTAGCTATTGGGAGTTGTGAGGTTGTTGGGAGCTGACAGAGGCGGTTGGGAGCTGGTGGAAGCTGTAAGAAGCTGTTGTTTGTTTTTTTGTTTTGTTTTGTTTTGTTTTGTTTTGTTTTTTTCCGGTAACGGGAATTGGACACATGACCTCGTGATTGCCAGGCAGGCTCTGTGCCACTGAGCTAAATCCCCAGCCCCTTGTTGGTTGTTTTGCAGGAGCTTGTCATGCTGGGTTTCCTGATGAACTTGGCTGTTTTCATCTTCTGAGAAGCTCAGGACCTCGTTGGCACTGACAATGGCTTTGAGTCTCTCTTGGGTAGCTCTGGTCCTCACTTTGAGCGTTGCTTTCTGGCTCTGGAGGGGACGATGGTGCACTGCCGGTTTCCACCAGAAGCTTGCTGTGTTGGCTTCCCTCCTGGAACTCAGCCGTCTTGATTGTCGAAGGAACTCGGGACCTCACTGTTGCTGAAGATGGCTGATGGTACCTTCCAGGGGAGCTCTGGTTCTCCTGAGAGTTGCTTCCTGGCTCCACTGCAGATCCCTCAGCCTGCTACCACAGATCCTTCATCCCACTGGCATAGACTTTCTAGATTCTACTACCTACCTAGAAGACCTTTGGGCCCTCCCAGAGCAGATCCGTGAAACACGCCTGCATGAGATATTGTTATGGGCTCTAGGCCTCCAACTGGACTCCTGGGAGGCACTGTAATGAGCTCTAGATATTCAGGTGGACTCACGCAGGACATTTCTGTGGGATCCAGGCCCGCAGCTAGATTCCTGGTGTGTAGTGTGTGGACAGATTTCCTGCACTCTTGTATATCATTCTTTGAGTGACTATTATAAATGATCTTATAAAGTATATGTCCTGTATTATATATTGTTTCACCTTGTAAAATATCCTCCAAACTGACTCAGCTTATATAACAAAAGTTATACAAAACAAAAATAAACATCCCTTATTTTAAATTTTGATTTCATCAAACATTTATGTCAGTTCACAATAAAAGGCAAAAATCTTTTAAATGAAGACCAGGCAAATTTTCAAAGCTCTGGAAAACTCAAAATAATGTTATCAAGCACAATGTGGTAATAGAAATCTTAGTGTAGGCACTATGTAGGCCCATTGAGAAAATATGAGAGTTTTTATGGTTTAAATGTTAAGTATTTCCTATAATCTCATGTGCCCAGAGGTGGGATTTTCACAGAGTGAGCAGACTATGGAGGTACTGTGTACCTCAGTGGATTAAGCTGTTGGGGGTGTTTCATCATAGGTAAATATGCTGTTCACAGGTGGAGCACAGTTGAAGAAGGTTGGCCGTTGAGTGTAGTATTTCGCTCCATCCTTGGTGAGACACAGTACTCGACACCCACAACTGAGAAGAGTTAGGTCCACTTGGCCTACATTGCCATTGTTTCCATGCTTAACTGGCACCAGGGCTGGAGTGGCACAGTGGAGGGTGTGGCAGAGGAAAGTGTCTCCAAGTGAAGGGTGGGGTTGGGGATGAGAATACACCTTCCACAGCACACTGCCAGAGACTCACCTCACTCAGCTGCGCATTCTAAGAGCACGTTAAGCTGCTGAACTCGTCAGTGAGAGAATCCCCTGATAGTAAGGCAGGCTCATGATCCAATCACTTTCACAAAACATGAGATTTTGGAGGGACATTTAACATCTAGACTATAACACTGGGATATTTCTTTTCAGGGTCTCTCTCACTCTCTCTCTCTCTGTCCCTCTTTATCTCTCGCTCATATCTCTCTAATTCCTGATTTTCATAGAGCTCAGCAGATTCCTTCCACTGCTGTGCCATCGTTGCCTTAAAGTTGGCTGACCAGGGACCGATTGCCCTGAAATCTTGAGCCAAATAAACCTCTTCTCTTCTTTCCTTTAAGGGTCATGTGGTTTGGTTCAGTGATACAGTATCAAATAACATGTTTACCAAGAGCTTATCAATGTCTATTATTTTTTTAAAAAAATATTTGGAAAGAAAATGCTATATCCTTTAACAAGGTCCCACTTTCCTAGATAAAAATAATATTCCTCATTGACTAGAAAATTGGAAATGTCCAATTCTTCTGAATAATGATAATTTTCTGAGATAATGAAAACTAGCCACTGCATTCTGACCATCTACATGTATGAAACCTATTAATATCTGTAGAAAAGAAAGAAAGAAGTAAGGTAGTAAGTAAGGCACACTGGGCATTACTATTTTTCACCTTCTCTTCTTATTTCAGACTGTTAAGAAATAGAAAGTGAAATTAGAAATGTTTTTTACTTGAAATGATGGCAACCCCTAGGTAAATATCAGTAGAAATGAGTTTGTGAGGGAAATTATGAAAATAATTTTTTTCTAAAGCTGCAGGCCTCTAGAATGGAAAAGCCTATTGTCCTTCATAGAGAGAAGATGAGGCTTAAGACTAATTAAATCCATCATTTAAAATTTCTAATTTTAAATATGTTTCAATCCCTTTAACAATAAAATAAAGGTCAACAATATTGCACTAAAGTAAAAAGTAGTAGGGTCAGCTGACAAATCATGTTAAAATCTTAAAAATCACATAATTTTCCAGAATCTAGAATATACATTTTTCCAGGACATAGAATATACATTTGGAAAAGTGCTTAGCATCCTCAAGTCAGCTTAACAATCTTCTTATTTATGGAACCAAAGAAGATGTCACACAGGAAAAATGGAAAAAATATAAACAGAATATTCTGACAAGGAAAGAACAGAGACAAATGAAAGAACGTCTCAAGGAGAAATAAAAAGACGAATGCAGACATAATGTTTAAACTAGAAGCAATTAAATCAGAGATTTCCTTGGTCACTTTTCTGTCATGGGACCAAAAGGCACAACACAGCATAACTTAAAGAAGAGATTCATTTGGCTCAGTTTCCCTTGGTTCAGTCCATGGTCAGCTGGTTCCAGGGGGAAACAACATGGTGGAAGGCCCTCGCAGAGGAAAGCTGCTCAAACAATGGTAGCCAGGAAGCAGAGATAAGGGAGGAGTGCATGAAGGAGAGTTACCTGGCAAAGGGAATCCTCCAGTGACACCCCTTCCAACCTGGACCCACCCGCTAACATCACATTGTTAGGAACTCATGAATGGATGTATCCACTCATGAGTGGAGTTTCCCAATGACACACTCTCATTTGGGAAGCCCATTCTCTGAATATATGAGCTTTTGGGGGGAGGACATGAAGATATAAACCACAATAGAATCAATGATACAGATTCATAAATAAATAACATACATAAAGTAATGAAAAATTTATAAATGGACAGAAACCCTCATTTCTTTTTTTTTTTTTTTTTTTGGTAGCGGGAATTGAACTCATGACCTTGTGCTTGCCAGGCAGGCACTTGCACCACTGAGCTATAGCCCCAGCCCCAGAAACCTTGCTTTTGTTATCTGTTTCTGTTTGTTATCTATCTCTGTGTCAATGTGTGCTGCTCTCTCTCTCCTTCTCTCTCTCCATTTGAAGTTTGTCTGTTGCAATAAAAAGTTATGTTTTAAATATTTCTTAAATCTGTGATAGCACATATTAATCTCTTTTTCTATGCAAATCATAAATGACAAGATTTCCTGCTTCTAATGGCTGAATAGTATCAAGCATGCATGTGTATATTTCCTTTCTGTACTTGTAATTGGTGGACAGAGTCTGATTCCATTTGGAAAAGGAAATCATTACATAAAATGAAAAAATCCAGAAATATCAGCCCATGGAAAGAAAACATAAGACCTGTTCATGTGTGGAATAAAAAACAGCTGATTCCATAGAAGTCAAGAGTAAAATTGTCATTACCAGAGGCTTGGGGTAGAGGGAAGAGAGAAGGATGGAGCAAGGTTGATCAATGTGTTTTCAGTTACAGCTAGCAAATAGAAAGCCAGGGTGATTTGTTGCACTGTTGGATCACTGTAGATGATGACCATGTACTATTTACCTCAGAAAGCTAGAGAGAGGATTATGAATGTTTCCAATATAAAGAAATAGATACATCAGAACTTACTCCAAAAACCTTTACTCTCATAGGATGTAAAACATAGAAGAAATGGACAGGTTCCTAGATACATATGACTTACCAAAGCTGATTCAAGAGGATATAAAAATCCTCAATATCCCAATATCAGTCAATGAAATTGAAAATGTAATTAAAAAAAAAAAAAACTTAGCAACTAAGGAAATCCCAGGTCCTGATGGAGTCACAGCTGAATTCTACAAGAAATTTAGAGAAGATTTAATGCCAGTTCTTCTCAAACTCTTTAATGAAATAGAAAGGGAAGCAATCCTCCCTAAGGCATTACTGGAGGAAAGTATTACCCTGATACTAAAACTAGACAAAGACTCAATCAAAAAGAGAACTACAGGCCAGTCTCCTTAATGAACAGAGATGCAAAAATTCTCAATGAAATAGTACTTAACAGAATTCAGCAAATCACCTATATTATACATCATGACCAAGTGGGATTCATCCCAGGAATGCAGGGATGGTTCAATATATGCAATTAAATAAAGATAATACACCATATCAACAGAACCAGAGACAAGAATGACATGATCATCTCAACAGATGCAGAAAAAGCTGTTCACAAAGTCAAATATTCATTCATAATAAAAACTCTGCAGATAATCAGCATAGGTTGACTTTACCTCTATCTGATAAAAGCCACCTATGACAAACCAACAGCCAACATCATACTAAATGGACAAAAACTGAAAGCTTTCACATTAAAATAAGGAATAAGACAAGGATGTCCACTATCAACACTCCTACTCAATGTAGTTCTGGAAACATTAGCCAGAGCAATTAGACAAGAGAGAGAAATAAAAGGAATAAGGATAGGAAAGGAACAAGTTAAGCTATCATTAGTTGAAGATGATATGATACTTTACACACAAGACCCCCAACACTCCAGCAAAAGACTCCTAAAACTAGTAAACAAATTCAGTAGCATAGCTGTATACAAAGTCAACATTCAAAAATCAATAGCATTCTCCTACACAAACAACAAGCACCCTGAGAGAGAAATTAGGGAAACCACACCTTTCACAATAGCACTCAAAAAGTGAAATAATTAGGAATCAATCTAACAAAGGAATTAAAAGATCCATACAGTGAAAACTACAGTACTATTGTAACTTTTTCTTCTACCAGGAAACAAATTCCGGACCTCCTGGCTGGCTAGCTTTCTCCCCAGTAGGCCCCCAGAGCGAGGGCCTCTGTCGCCCTGGGAGCCATGGGTGGGGAGCTCCGGCCTTCGGGCTGGCTAGGTTTTTGCCTGGTCGGCCCCCGGAGGGAGGGCCCCCGGTGCACGAGGAGCCATGCGGTGGCGAGCGCTGTTGTGCGCTGGCCCTTAGGCTGGCCGCTGCTGCTCAATTGAGAACTATCAAGACACAGAGAAACAATGACCCAATGGGCCCGCCATGCACCGGCTGCAGATGCCCAACCTGGGACGTGTGTGAAACATTCAAATGGAAAAACCCCTGGGAATGCATGCCATACAACGGGTTACTCTTGCTCCTGCCATTGAGAAACAGAAAGGTCCAGAGTCAGCAGAGGAGCAACTGCTAAACAAGGACTCGGAGAACATGAGAATGCAGACTAAGCCCAAGGAGTCAGAGGTCCTGTGGACT
>NW_004955418.1:25341376-25346812 GCF_000276665.1 Chinchilla lanigera | reverse complement strand
AAAAAAAAAAAAAAAACTCCGGACCTTGTGCTTGCCAGGCAAGCACTGTGCTGCTCAGCTATGTCCCTGGCTAAACTGTAGTACTCTGAAAAAAGGAGTTTGAAGAGGATTTCAGAAAACGTATCCCTTGCTCGTGGGTAAGAAGAACCAAAATTGTGAAAATGATCATACTCCCAAAACTGTCATTCAGATTGAAAGAAATTCCAATTAAATTATTATTAGTATAACTCATACATCTAGAGAAAACATTCCTACAATTCATCTGGAATAAGAGAGTCAGAATAGCAAAAGCAATGTTGAGTAACAAAGGTAAGGCAGGAGGCATCACAATGCCTGACTTGAACTTATACTACAGAGCTGCTGTGATAAAATCAGCATGCTATTGGCAAACAAATAGAACTGAGGATCAATAGAACAGACTAAAAGATGCAGTCACAACTACAAAAACACTCAGCTTCCTTATCTTTGACAAAGGACAAGACATAGTCACTGGAAGAAAGATAGCCTCTTTAATGAATGGTGCTGGAAAAACTGACTTTTCACATGCCAAAGACTAAGACTACACCCATGTCTGTCACTATGTACTAAACTATAATCAAAATGGATCAAATATCTAAATATTAAAGGAAAAACACTGAATCTACTGGATCAGGAAGTAGGTAGATCTTGAAGACAGGTGTAGGTAGAGAGTTCATGAAGAAAAACAAACCTGGATAGAAAATACTGCGAAGAATCAAGAACTTGGATCTCATGTATTGAAAAGTTTTTATACATCAAAAGAAATCACTAATAGAGTAAAAAGAAAGCCCATGAACTGGGAAAAAATTTGACCAACTGTCCCTCTGATGATAGACTTCTATCTAGAACATGTAAAGAACTTTTAAAAATTAGGCCTGCAAATTCAGAGACTCAATACAAAAATGGGCATCTGAGATGAATACACACTTCTCAGATGAAGAAATACTAATGGCAAATAAATATATGAAAATATGTTCAACATCATTAGTCATTTGAGAAATGTAAATTAAAACAGCACTGAGATTCTATCTCACCCCAGAAAGAATGAATGTCAAGAAATCAGGCAATGACAAATGGTGGAGAGGCTGTGGGGAAAAAGGAACACTTTTCCACTTTTGATGGGAGTGTAGATTCATACAACCATTGTGGAAATCAGTATGGAGAATTCTCAAAAAACTAGGATCAGAGGTCCCATTCAATCTAGCTATTGTCATTCTGGGTATTTTTCGAGAAGAACTGAAAACATCATATCACAGTGATATATGTGCACCCAAGTTTATAGCAGCACAGTTTGTAATAACTAAATCTTGGAAACAGCCCAAATGCCCATTATTTTGGGAATGGATAAAAACGTGGTATTTTTATATTACTTAGCTATAAAGAAAGATTAAACCCAAGGCTTTCATAGGTAAATAGATATGGTTAGAAACCATACTCATAAATGAAATAAATCAGACCTGCATGTATAAACATAGTATTGTCTTCCTAGTGTAAGTACCTGAAAGAGTTAATAAAATCTGAAAAGTACAATAGATATTGTGAAAGGGAAAGAAACTGCTCAAAATGCTAGAACAACTGGGATGAGGGAAAGTAGAAAAGAAAAAAAGAATGAAAAAAATATATATATGCACAAGGTAGCTAATACAACTCTACTACTAATTTGTAATGATTTATTGAAAGGAAAAGTTAATGTTCAATTGTTTAATCAATGTTTCATGACTATATCTGGTAATCTGAGCAACTATTTGAAGATAACAATATGCAATACAACAATAACCCTTAATTTACTACCATATTTTTAAAAATTTTGTATTATTTTTATTGTTTTTGTGTTGCTTTGGTCCTGTATTTGTTTTTGTTATTTTGTTTTTGTTCTTTTCTCTTTAAAATAAAAAGGAAAACATATGTTCATTCTGATTGAAATTTTACATAATAAAAGACATGTATCTAAACATGACATATGCTTTAAATTTATATGACATTTTTATATATTGGTTAAAAATTTTAAAAACTAAACTGATTTTGGCTATATATTCTTTTATCACCCATTCTTTGGAAGTCAAATAAATTCAAGGCACATTAACTAGCTTGTCTAGGGTCATGCATCTAGTTGGTGTGAAGCTCATCACCTTGATGTAGACTATTTAAAATTAATGTCTCTGATTATGAAAGGAAATATCCAGAAAATGTTAGCCATTACTATTATCAAAATAATCAACAACAAGAACTGAAAGAAAACTAAAAGTTCAAATATATCTACTGTAAATTAAATATAAACAGACTTAAATATCCTTTAGAAATGGAGATTCTCATATAAGACCAGGTAGATAGATAGATAGATAGATAGATAGATAGATAGATAGATAAATAGATAGATAGATGATAGATATTCAGGAAAAAATTGTCACAAGCAAATGAAAGTAACAAAATTCAATTAAGATAATAAAGCACAGTAAAACACCAGAAAGATTCCAGAAATGGCAGAGCACGCCCGTAACTCCAGCTTCTAGGAGGCTGAAGCCAAATGATAGAAAGTTTATAAAGTTCTTAAATTTTTAACCAATATATAATGCCCTGCCCATGCAACACAGTGAAAGGAAGCCTCCACCTCAAAAGTGGTGACAGCAGTAATATATGAAAACTAAGTGATAAATGGAATATAAGACTCTAAGCTTCAGTATTCAAACAACTAATGGTAATAAAGTATACTCAGTACTATTACTAAGGGAAAATATACATTTTGATGAGATTTTGCATACATTGCCTTTAGATATTTCTTCTTATAATCATTGAAGCCAAAGTTAATCAAGGATGCATCTTTAACAGACACTTTAGGAAATAATAACTTGAAGCCACACACAAATTCAAGCTTGGTCACTGTCCCTGTTTAGGATATTATTTTTTTATGTCAAGATACAGTATATGTATTTCCCTTTTTTCTACTTTATTCAAATACTTTGTAGACACTTTGCTCAATTATCTTGTCTAAGATCAAGTCTTAAAAGTCAGATTACTGCACCAACTGTGTGTCAGAGGTTACTGTTACATATTCTCAAATTCACAGTTGAGCTAATAGACTTAAACTGCATAACACGATAAAGTGATATCTACTTGGAGAGTTATTCAGTTTTTCCAGCTGCAATCTAATTAGTTTAAAACACATGAAAATTACTCTTATGGAGTCACTTTGTGTTTATGTAACACCTAGATTCTCATGCAAATAAATAATAATCATTTTATACTAAACAAAATGCAACCAAAATATAAAGAATTCATATCAAGCACACAGTTTGTACTGTGGATAAAGATCCTCCTGAATTTTAAGCATTCATGTGTCTGAATGCCAGATGAACTGATTCTTCCCTACAATAACTTATAAATTATACACAAAATATGCCTGGGCTGCTTTGGGAAAGAATGAATTATCATTACTGACAAGGTGAATCTAAACAAAAATTCAAACAACATACGATATAGCTCAATGCAAATGTTTCAGTTTTGTGAGCTTTGCTTGTTTTATAAACTAGATTATTTAGAGATGGCAACCCCTTGTGTGATGTGGCACATTGCCATGATCTATTCTCTCAGGAATTGAAACAACAAGATCTGTCATTAAAGAGTTGGGAGAGCACTGCTTTCCTTGTGGAGAAAGCAAAACCCAGCTCTGCAATGCAACCCGTCCCTGGCATGACTGTCTCTAGACAGATACACTACTGTTGAAATTTATGTTACTCTTGCTTTTGTTGTAGAGATTTGTACGCAAAAGTGCCTTGGAAGAGTTTTGCTCATTACATAATTGTATTTTATCTGAAGAATTAATGAGCAGCTTAACTGTCTCAGCTAATCTAATATTGTCCAGTTTTCAAATATAAGATATTAATTACTTTCACATTATTATCTAGGTCATTTTTAATTTGCATTATTTCCATGTTAGTTAGAACTTCATAAGGCATATTCAATACCCTGCCCCAAATAGATGTCATTTCATCATAATTACAGTCAAAGTGAATTAGCCCAACTGAGGATTTGAGAATTTGTAGAAATGATCTCTGAGGGGACTGAGCTGAATCCTGGACATCTTCAGGAAGCCTGATGAGTTGCTGTTGCACCTCCCTGACCAGCATGCAATGCAGGTGGAACCCCAGGGACTCTCTGGGGCCTCAGTGGCTACTCACCACACCAATATTGGGTCTGTGGGTGCTGGGCTGAGACACGTACATCTTCAGGAACCCCAGTGAGTCATGGTTGTGCTTGCCTGACAGATGTGCAAGGCAGGCAGAGCCCCAGGTACCCTCTAGGGCCTTGGTGACTACTCCTACAAGGATAGTGTTCCTGTGGGTCCTGGGCTGAACTCCAGACACCTTTAGGAAGCCCAGTGAACCACTCTGGTGCCTCCCCTAATAGTGTGTGAGGCATGTGGAGCCCTGGACAACTTTTGGAGCCTTGGTGTTCATATCCAGAACAACTCACACTCCCCTGGGAGCCCAGCTGAAAACCTGGACAGAGTTAGCAGCCTTGGAGAGTCCATCCTCACCCGTCCCCTGCCTGTGTGGGAAGCAGGCTCTCCTGGGCAATATCTGAAGCCTCAGTAAACACAACCTGCCTCACACCTACTCTGGAGAGGTTGGGCCAAACCCTAGACAGCTTCAGGAACCCCAACAAGGCTCCCCTGCCCTTTCTACACATGCCTGGGAGCCAACCAAATGCAAGAAAGTTCGGGAACATATGGGAGCCCACCTTGCCACCACTCGCCAGCACAGGAGTTGCACTGAGCACTGGGGATCTTCAGACACTCACCCTGCCACTCACACACAATTGGGAGAGTAAGGCTGTACTCCAGGGAAACTCTGGACTTTCAAAAATAACAAAATAAAGAGGGAAAATAAAATGCCAGACCTCCACACCACCCAAAACAAATCCAGGGGACATCAACACAAAAAAGCCTGGAGGTCATACACCTGTAATTTCTGAAATGATAGTAACCAAAGTAAAGAAAAACTCCAGCAGGGCATAGAAGACATCAGATCAGAAACAATGTCACAGAAAAAAAAGAAATGACAACAATCATGAAAGAAGTGTTCAACAAATCCAAAGATGATATGGATAAGAAAATAGAAGAGCACAGACAACTCATGGAACCCTTGGGTGAACAATATAGAAAAGAGCTAGAAGGTATGAAATAGATTCAAACATATATTCAGGAAATTCAAAATTCCATTGAAAGCTGGCAAAATCACCTGAACGAAGCTGAAGATAGACTTTTAGCCCTTGAAGACAGCATTGCCACTAACGAACGTGAAAGGAGGGATCTCTTAAAAACAAGAAACCAGGAAAGAACAATTCAACAACTGCAATACAAATCAAAGAAAAACAATGAGATTAATAGGTATCAATGAAACAGCAGGTGTCAACACAAAT
>NW_004955418.1:25291260-25340756 GCF_000276665.1 Chinchilla lanigera | reverse complement strand
CAAGCAGCACAAGCAATTAAACAGAGGGAAAAAGGAGGATCCAACAGCAGGAAAATAGCATGACAAAGATAAGCCAGAACATATCAGTTATAACCATCAATGTAAACAGTCTCAATGCACCAACCAAAAGAAGCAGACTAGCAGAGTGGATCAGGAAACAAAATCTAACTACATGTTGTATACAAGAAACATATTTAACTCAAAAGGAAATTCATAGGATTCATTAAAGGATGGAAAACAATACTCCACGTGTCAGGAACCCAGAAAAAAGTGGGTGTAGCTATTTTGTTTGCAGACAATGTGAACTTCAAACAGAAAACAACCAAAATAGAAAAAGATGATCACTACATACTTGTGAGGGGAAAGCTTCAAGAGGAAGAGATAACAATCATAAACATCTATGCACCAAATATAGAAGCACCTACCTATATAAGACAAATTTTAGGAGACATGAAAAATGAAATAAGTAGCAATACAATCATAACAGGGGACTTTGACACACCATTGTCACAAGGAGATAGATCAATGAGGCAAAAAATTGGGAAAGAAATAACAGAACTTAACCAAAACTGTGCACATATGGACTTAGTAGACCTTTACAGAGTGTTCCATCCAACAGCATCAGAATACACATTCTTCTCAGCTGCACATTGGACGTTCTCTAAAATAGACCACATACTAGTACATAGAACATGTTTAAGTAAATGAAAAGGATTTGAAATTATGCCATATATATTATCAGACTGCACTGCCATGAAATTGGAAATTAATGATAAAACAACACACGAAAAAAATCACATGATCAAAAAGCCTTCAATAAAGTCCAACACTTGTTCATGATGAAAACCCTACAGAAAATAGGAATAGATGGCCTTTACCTCAAGCTGATCAAAGTTATCTATGATAAACCAAAAGCGAATATCATAATAAATGGTCAATATTTCAAAGCTTTCACTTTAAAATTAGGAACAAGACAAGGATATCCTCTGTCACCACTCCTATTCAATATTGTTTGGGAAATATTAGCTATAGCAATTAGAAAAGAGAGAGAAATAAAAGGAATAAGGGTAGGAAAGGAAGAAGTGAAATTATAATTATTTGCAGATGACAATATACTCTACATAGAAGACCACAAAAACTCCATCAAAAGAAGTAAAAGATCTAGACAGTGGCAATTATAATGACTGGCTAAAAGAAATCAAAGAGGATTTCTGAAAATGGAAAGATATTCCTTACTCATGCGTAGGAAGAACCAATATTGTGAAAATGGCCATACCCCCAAAATTGTTGTACAGATTCAATGCAATCTCAATTAAAATACCATTAGTATAGCTCACAGATCTAGAGGAAACATTTCTAAAGTTCATCTGGAACCAGAAGAAGCCTAGAATAGCAAAAGTAATCCTGTGAAACAAAGGAAAGGCAGGAGACATTACAATTTCTGCCTTAAAATTATACTGAAAAGGTATTGTGATAAAATCAGCATGGTATTTGCACAAAAGCAGACCTGAAGATCAATGGAACAGATTAAAAGATTCAGATTCAATTATAAACACACTCAGTCACCTTATGTTTTATAGAGGGGCCAAACATGTTCAATGGAAGAACTATAGCCTCTTTAATAAATGGTGCTGGAAAAACTGGCTTTCCGCATGCTGAACACTAAAACTAGACCCCTGTCTTTCACCATGCACTATATTAAAGTTAAAATGGATCAAAGATATAAGTATTAAAACAGAAACACTAAATTTATTGGAAAAGATATTAGGTAAAAATCTTGACGACATTGGGATAGGCAGAGTTCATGAACAAAAATCAAGTTTCATGGGAAATACTTCAAAAAATCAACAACTGGGATCTCATCTTATTGAAAAATTTTTGCACATCTAGAGAAATCACCAATAGAGTAAAAAGAAAACCTGTGAATTGGCAAAAAATTTTAGCCAACTGCTCCTCAGACAAAGGACTTCTATCTAGGACATATAAAGAATTAAAACAAATCAGGTCCCCCCAATTCAAAGACCCAACCCAAAAATGGGCATCTGAGATGAATACACACTTCTCAAATGAAGATAGTAGTGGTGCATAAATATATGAACAAATGTTCAATGTCATTAGTCATTCAAGAAATGCAAATTAAAACAACAGTGAAATTTCATCTCACCCCAGAAAGAATGGCTATCATCAAGAATATAACAAATTACAAGTGCTGGAGAGGATGTGGGGTGAAAGGAGCCCTACTCCACTCCACTGCTGGTGGTAGTGTATATTTCTGAAACCACTGTGGATGTCAGGTTGAAGATTCCTCACAAAACTATGATTGAAAGTCATATTTAACCCAGTTATTCCGTTTCTGAGTATTTTCCCAGAATTCAAAACATCTTTTCACAGTGATGTATGTGCACCCATGTTTATATCAGCACAATTTGTTATAGCTAAATCTTGGAAACAACTCAGATGCCCATCCACTGAGAAATGGATAAAAAACGTGGTATTTTTGTACAACAGAGTATTACTCAGCTATGAGAAAAGATAAACTTGAGGCTTTTGTAGGTAAATGAATGCAATTAGAGACCACACTCATGAGTGAAATAAATTAGACCTACATGTGTAAGCATCATATTGTCTCCTTAGTTTAGGAACCTGAAAGACTAGGTAAAACTCAAAACGTACAATAGATGATAGGAAAGGGAAAGAAATTGCTTAAAGGAAGGAATGACTGGGATGAGGGAAAGAAGAAAAAAGAAAGAAGGAAGGCAAAATATACATGAATAGCTGAATAGCTGCAATAACTGTATTGCTGATGTCAGATGGTGTATTGAAATGAACAGTTAATGCTTGCAATTTTTTGTGTTCTAATTGATTTTGCATGCTTGTGTCTGGTAATCTGAGCAACTGATTTGAAGGTAACAGTATGAATGGAATTACAATGGTGAATTCCTACTATTGTGTCTAGTGAAACTCTGTATTATTGCTAATGTTTTTCCTTATAATTATTTTCTTATTCTCTTTAATGGTTTGAGCAATCTTCCATTCTTGCATCTGGTAATCTGAGCAACATGGTTGAGGTTCGCTATATATAATGCAACAACAAGTGTGAATTCCAATTATTTTTGTCTTGAAACCCTGTATCACTAAATGTTCTTGCTTTGTTTATGTTCGTGATACTGGTATGCTGTTATTGTACTATTGTACCACTCCCTTTAAAATAAAAAAAAATGATCTCTGATACATAGATAATGTGCAAATATTCTACTGTGGCCTTAAATAAGATGTTTTAGTAAAGTATCTGTAGAATCCTTAAGTGGAAATTTTTGATAGTAAAACCCCAATTTCTAGCATTCTTCCTTCCTAGTATATGCAAGTCTAAGACAGTGAGACTGCCCAAGACTGGAGGAAAACTCCAACAGAGTTTTCTGCCTTCTAAAAGCATTCTCCCAACCTCCCTGTCAGCAGGAAACTGCAAGATAAATATTTTACATGACTTAAAAATTACTATTAGGACATCACTGGATATATATGTAACATTCGAACTCTGAGAACAGCCTCTTACAACTCCGAGGCCAATATATAACCAATATATGTAACTAATGATGATAGATCCTATTTCATTGATGTTTCTAGATATGGCTTTCAGGTATTCATAACTCAGAAACTGGGAGGTGCAATAAGAATAGATGAAGACCTACAATTACTGTTATCTTACTCTGTGATAGTTTTTCTTCCAGAGAGACAGACTTTTCTTTCTATGGTAAACTTAAAACAATTTAAAATCAGAATCACCACCTAATATTTTTTTACCACATGTTGCTTTCAATCTTGGGAAACTCTGTTTTTCCTTGACCTTCAGTAACCAATTCCAATCTTGTGACAGGTAAAAATGTTTTCTTTACACTTTCTTTATGGTACTCTTATATCTTATTCTTACTCTAAAATGTCACCAGCTTATACTTCGGTCTCCTAGTAGATTACTCAATGAGGACATTTTTTCTATATTAATATAACTTACATTAATGGGTTAGCTTTTAATTGATGAAATCTTGAATTGGTCAAATGATTAAAAATAGGTATTATACCTCCATAGTTTTGCTGAGATTTTTATAATGCAGGGTTTTTTTTTTTTTAAAAAAGTGATATAAGCAATCAAAACAAGGAATGGAAATGACAGATTGAGAACTCCAGGTTAAGCATAGCGAGCATGCATCTAAAAATGAATATTTTTATTTCTATTAGTGCAAGTTAAATGGAACAGGAAGGAGGCCAAAGTTACACTACTCGTTCCATTCTGAGTAGGGAGTCAGTACATGCACCTAATACCTCTCAAATTCTTCTTCATCCCTGGACCCCTCTTCTCACCCACCCTCCCTTCACTTTTTATCCTCTTCCCATTCTCAAAAGAGCTATCTCTCTGCTTCCTATTACGTTTTATCTCACTCTTCAATACCTTTATACTCCATGTGTCCCCTGTCCCACCTCGCGTTGTTGTGTTGAAGCGATCCCATCCCTCAAAGTGGAATATAAACAACTCCATAGAATCCTCGTTTGTGTCTGCTACTTTTGCATTTCTCACATTGCCATGGAAACATCTTCTTAATGCGCTCCTTTGTGAAACAGTCATTTTCTTGCCCTTCTACATTCCCTAAGTTAGGTGTTTCACTTCTCCTCCCTTTGGACACTTTTTCTTGGCATCTCAGGAGTTATGGTTCACATTCTCAGCAACTAAATGAATACTGCAAGAGCTATTTCTCAGGGCTTCTGCTTATGGATTTTCTCTCCAGGTGACATCACCAAAACTCATTATCTCAAATAACAAAAATTTACTTTGATAGCAACAAAATCTGCATCTCCTGCTCAGAATACTGCCTTGAATTCTGGCTGATTACTTCCACTTTCTTTCCAAACAAGTAAGGGCTTTTCCAATGCACCCTCATTCAACAAGTTCTATTTATTCATCATATTTCAATGCAACTATGGATGAAGACCACTACAAAGCAGCCCTAAGCAGGACTTAAATTAACCAACTGGCTTTGCCTGTTTACTTGTGACTTTGTCCAAGGCCTAGTCTCTTTGTCTGGAGATGGGTGGTAGACTCACAGTAAGTGAATCTCTGTGAGTCAGTAATCATTACTTTTTTTTGGTTTTTCTCTGGTACCGGGAACCGAACTCACGACCTTGCACTTGCCAAGCAGGCGCTTTTGCCGCTGAGCTAAATCCCCAGCCCCTGAGTCAGTATTCATTACTAACGCCAGTAATGGCGAATGAAACCAGAAAGTCTCAAAGGATAAGATAAGATCACAGCCAAGGACACCAGGATCCAACCTCAACTACATAAAGACTTCAACCTCAGGTATCTCACTCTAGGTAGATTCATTTAATGACTTACTTGGAGAAGTCCTTGAGTGGTTCTGCTCTCTTGAATACTCCCTTCCCTTCTTGTTATAGCCAAATAAATACAGGCCACCCAGAGATTGTCTTGGTCTTATCCCTGAGTGTACCTTGAAACCTGTGAGAGGGCTTTGATCTTCCTGAGGCCCTGAAATCATTTCATTTGCCTCTTTTATTTAGCTTTCTACCATACACTGGTTTGCGAGACTGCAGACTTGATCAGTCTGCAATAATTGAGGGATAATATTAACCCAATACCCATCCTTTCCCAGAGAGGATGTTTTGTACCAGTTTACATTTTAAAGCCAGAGGAGCTTTTATTTCCTTTTTGACTGTGCTTGTCTATAAGTTCCATGAAGAGATGTGACAACTTTGTTTGCTTTTAGAACCTAGAAGAGTATACATGACCCAGCTACTAACAGCAATCCACTATTCTTCTAAATAGTTGTCCTGTAAGTCCTTCACTTCTCAGGCATTATAGACAGAAAAATAAGATAGTTTTCCATGCACAGCTTTGCAAAGTAGAGTGTACATCCGAGAACTCTGAAGAATACCCAGCAAGCCAAATATGATACGTGGATCATTTGTGTCTTGAGAATTATGAATTTATGGTTTTCTTTATCAAAGTTTGTTAAACTAAACAAAACAAAAATCAAGGAGAATGTCACAGGATTATCACACACATTGTAAAACCTAAAGCACTTATCATCAGACCCTCATCAGAAAACTGTTGACTTGATGCTATGTTCATGTTGCCCATGAAATTGTGTAGTATGCAACCTGTGAATACATGCATGGCTGTATTGAGCGAAATAATTCTTCTTCACAATTTAGGATATTTCATGTATTTTATGATTTGATTTGACCTTATAGACATAGCAAACACCTGAAAGAAAAAAATAAATAAATCCTCCAGATCTATAAAAACAAAACATTGACTTCCTCTGACCAATGTCCCTACTTCCTAGCTTCTGGTGTGCTCAACTGGGAGGGACACTAGATGAAAATATGGTGTTTGCTGAAGCTACACAAAAGGAATTTTTCTCTCATTATTCACTGAAAATACAACACGACACTGGTGTTTCATTGTGACTTGGCTACTAGCCATGGTTGTACAGAGAGAGGAAAATCAGAAAAAAAAGGTTCACATCCTCTTGGAAACCTCTCTATTATGTAGATGCAGTCTTTTAAATTTTTTTTTTTTTTTTTTTAGGTCAGAGAAGGTTAAAAATAACTGAGCTCTTAAATGCAAATACCAATTTTACAAACTCTTAGTCTGAACTATTCCCATGATATGCAAGGCAAGTGAATATTTCAAAAATCAGGTTAGTTTTACATAAAAAGACAGTGTGAAGTCCCTAGAAGGAAAGGAACATAAACTGTTTTCAAGAAGATACTGGAATAATGAGAAAATCTCTAGGAAAGAAGCAAAAGACAAAAACTTCAGCCAATCTCTTATTCCATCAATATGGAAAGACATTCACCACAGCTCAGTGCTTTCACTTTTAAATCAGAATGTAAAAGGAGCAAAGCACAGAGAGAAGAAACAATGTCAGTGCCAATTCTTGTCATCTATCTGGCTAGAGATAGAAGTTCTGCATGTGTGTTTAGGTTGCTGTGACTGGGTTGTCGAAAATGATTTCTAAATATGTCCATTTCCTTTAGCAAATGACAGATGTGCAAAGTAAAGAGAAAGAAATAAATCAAACTGAATAAAATTCTTATGCTTTTCTACAATTCTCAAAGAACATGTACATAAACATGTGATATCTTAGTTATAAAATATATAATCATAAAACAAGGATTCAATACTAACCAGTGTTTATGAGGCTCATAAAATGACAGTATCTTTGCAGAACAACAAAACAGATACCATTTTAAAATATCTGTTAATGAAATAGAGATTCTGGTCATGTCGTCCATTTTATAGTTATTTATATACAGTCCAAATTAGAAAATAGCATATGTAGGAGGATTTCTCGTGTAACAAATACAACTGTTCAAAGATGCAAAATGTAAAGAATAAGTTGGAGATGTTAATTTCCTTAAAGTATTTCTGGGAACAGAACCCATTGGATGCCTAAATAAATGGAAACTACCACTACACTGGACATAAGGAGACTGTTTCCTCATTTACTACCACCTAGCTACATGAACTAGGACAGTCACCTAAAGAAACTGTCATTCATGGGGCATTTGGGATGTGTAGGATGCTGAATAACTAAATCATCCCAGTGTTACTGAGGAGAAGCTGAGATCACAGTATCAGTGTATCCAGAGTTACCTCATGAGTGGTAGAGGTGTGATTTGAAGTGGAATCTGGGTAACTGGTAAACCTCTGTGGCTTCACAGGACCTGCCACCAAAGTTCCTGTTAGTAGCGTTATGTGCCCAAGGAGGATGGTAGGCCCCATGATCCCCCTCACTCCTCCCCACTCTTCCAGTCTCTGTGTCTTCTTAAATCTACTCACACCTCTCAGATAACTTCCTTGTTTCTCTTCTGCTTCTTATCATTCTCCCACTTTTTATAAATATAGTGAAGGAATATTTCCAGTAGTTTTTCCTGTTTTTTTTTTTTAATGTTAATTCCTCATGTCCTATTTCTGGATTTCGTTGATCTATGTTTTAAAAATGCATTTACTTGAAAATAATCATGTCATAGGAAATGAAAATAAACACTATGTCTACCATGATATTGCTTAAAGGAAAAAAACGTTTGTATTACTGAAAACTGTACAGATTTCTCAATGGTATTTCTAATTTTAAAATTAAACATCAGCATTTAAAAATAAGCAATTAATGGCGGGAGGTATAGCCCAGTGGCCAGGACCTGCCTGGCAAGTGTGAGGTCCTGAGTTCAATTCTCAGTCCCTGCAAATTAATTAATTAATTAATTAAAATAAGCAGTTATTTCCACAGTTCATTATGATCTGAAGTTACATGGACATATATGTATGTTTATTTTTAATGATAATGATACATACTGCCTAGTATGGTTTTTAGAATGGCATCTACTTTTTCATGAAAACTGTCTATTCTTAACACTGTGAAATTTTGCTGCTTTGTACTGGATCTTGTTTGCCTCAGGGAGGTGCAATGTGTATCAAAAACAAAGAATATCAAAAAATTACTTTGGTTAGAAAAGTAGCAATTCATGAAGCAATGTACAGAGATAACCTTGCAATTAGAGTGTCAAACAAATCACAAGTAGTGGGACAAAACTTTTACGTCAAAAAGTATCAAGTCCCAATTTGGAGGAGCTTTAGAGTAGTCCAGAACCAACATGTGCCTGTGCTGTATGTCTTCCCCAGCCGAGCTGTATGAAACTACCCGCTTACAAATTCTATAAGAGACAAACGTCAGATGGGTTGTTGTTGAAATTTCTACAAGGATTTAAATATAGGTAAGAGAACAGACATTACAAGTAAACAATTTAGCAGTCTATCACCTGTTTTATGCCTTCTAGAAAATATTACTCTAAAAGGTCAAACACATTTTAGCTTCTATCTGCTAGTTCACGCATGCTTACTTTTCTCTGAGCACCAGGGTCCTTGAACACGGGGAGTCTCTCCAGCTCCACCGAGAGAAGAGCATCGAATCACGCAGATCAGTCAGACATAGGCTGTATGGCTGGCTTTGCAATGGACAGCCATGAGCCAAGAAAAGCAGGAAGCATGCAGAAGACGGAGGAACAGACTCGGTCCAGAC
The DNA here is from genome assembly GCF_000276665.1 of Chinchilla lanigera. Taxonomy (NCBI): domain Eukaryota; kingdom Metazoa; phylum Chordata; class Mammalia; order Rodentia; family Chinchillidae; genus Chinchilla; species Chinchilla lanigera. Next base: position 25,331,664 of record NW_004955418.1, on the reverse strand, counting down.
AAAAACAATCCTGCCAGAAACTTCTGATTTTAGCCCAATGAGATCTGAGACAAAGTTCCAAAGAGTAGTATTTTAAAATAATCTTTTATGTTGCTATAAGCAGTGGCATTTGCGGTCATTTGTTAGGACAGTGACACAAGTCTAACAGTGCTTTAAAGTTTTATCTGTGGTGTTAGCATGTGTCAATTCACTCTTTTCTATTGCTGAATAATATTTTACTGTAGAGTGGAACTATCAAACGTTCTTCCCAAATGACCCCACCATCAATAAAAGAGAAATCTGTCTCCTGCATTCCTGATAATATTTGTTATTGTTTGTTGTATTTTTTAAAACTATTCCAGTGAGTATGAAATAGTATATTAGTCAGTTTTTTGTTACTGTAACATAATACATGACATAATTAACTTAAAACAAGAAAGTGTATTTAGTTCACAGTCTGGTTGCAATTTTTTCTTGTTTTATTTCTTTGTGTGCTTTGAAGTGGTCAAGATTTAAATTTTGATGATATATATCATATCACATTTTTTCTGTTACGGACCGTGCTTTTGCTATTGTATTTGAGAAGGCTTTGCTTGTGTCCCACACCACTAAGTTATCTTTGCCATTGGCTTTTCATAGACACTTCTTATAATATAAAGAAGTTCAACTGTGCTTCAATTTCTTAAGAAACTGTTTTTACCATAAATGAGTGCAAGACTCTCTCAAATGCTTTTATTTTATTTATTAAGAAAATGATTGTTTTCCTTTTATTAATTTTCTAATGGCAGAATATTTTTACAATTAACTGGTAAGTTCCACTTAGGTGCTGTATGTAAGTTTTTCTGTTTATTATTGGATTTCTCTTGCTGATACATTTTGTGGATTTTTGTACTTACATTCATTGATTACATGGTTTTGTAGTTTTCCTTTTTTGGTATTTATCTGTCTGGCTTTGCTATTGGTTAATACCATCTTTATAGAAAAAATGAGTTTTGAGATAATTTATCCTCCTATTATCTATTATTATGAAATATCTATATCATTTAATCTTTAAAAATATATAAGATTCACAGACATCTGAGTCTCATGTTTTTGGATAATTTTTAATTATTAATTCAGTTTCATTATTCTCTACAAGTCTAGTCAGATTTTCAAATTATATTGTAGGTAGTTTTCTTAGTTGGTGACATTGTAGGAATTTGGCTATTTTATCTAATTTCAATAATTTTGGCATAAAATTATTTGTAGTATTCCTTTATAATTCTTCTATTTTTTAGGAAGGAAAATTGTTCTTCTTCTGTGCATGTTTTTCATGATTGTGTACTCTATTTTTCTTTGTTAATATTGCTTGGAGTTTGTCATTTTGTGGCTTAACTAAATTTTAATTTCATCAATTTTCTCTGTACTCTTCCTTGTCCTTGTTCTTTCAAGTTCAGTAGTTTCTTTTGTAATTTTATTCTGCTGTTTCTTCTGCTTAACTTCAGTTTGGTTTGCTCTTGGGTTGCTGCTAGTGGTAACTGGGCACATACAGAGATTATGTCCAAGTTAGCCACGCAAATGGGAAGTTCATGTTATTGAAACAAGTATTATCTTCCTTCCTGTGACTATAGACATTTCCTCTTAAATCTCTTGGGGTGGCTGGAGAAGAAAGCTGAGCTAGAAAACAAGGTGAGGGGCATCCAATAAATGGATGCTACTGCACACCTGATTGTTAAGGCTCTGCTCTTCACAGGAAAGCCTTCTGGTGGGCAATCACACTGCCAAATATACTATCGCTTTCTTGGATTCATCTTAACACATTCCTTTTCATAGCCCTTTTCCAGTTCTTTTATTAAGCAACATACTATATATGGTTAATTTTAGCTAGTAAAATATTAAATTATTATCATTTAGTGGAGAAAAATTCTTATTTCTTGAAAATGTGTTATTTATTGCTTTTGTGTAAAAGCACAGCTAGTGGGAAAGCAGGCCCCTGGCAGTTGTTAAGTGGAGCAAAGCAACTTGGGGTCTGGTGTGTCAGGTGGGGAGGTGGGCGGTGAGAGCTAACACTGCCCCAGAAGAGCCTCAGTGAGAGGCTCACACACCCAGCAGGGTGGGGTTGTTGATCATGGGCACCAGCCCAGACTTCCCTCCCACCTTGTCTGCTGCATTCACCAAGTCTAGTTAACCTTTTAACAGCTAATGTTGTCCAAAGCTAACATAAGAATTCTTCCGGTTTACAAGCAGGCTTCTTCCAACCATCCAGTTAATAACCATAGGTGGAAATATTACCAACTCTATCATAAGACAAGGTCAAAATAATTTCATCTTTGCCCATCATAAGCTCCAGTAGACCAGACAGGATCAGCATCTTTGCAGATCTTCAGGATCAGCATTAGCAAATGGAATCTGGGATCTCTGATGCCTTTATGCACATTTCACTGTATTTTAGATTAAACCATATTGAGCTTACAGTTGTCCCTTTCTTTCCTTTTTCTACTGAGTTCAAAATCTATTTATACAATACAGTTTGTGGATGTTTATTTCTATAAAATGTGGTTCTTTCCAAATTATAAATGTGCCTATTTATTCCTTCCATATTCTACTGTTGAATAATTATTAGGAACACAACGGGCTATGACTGTTTAGGTTTAGAAAGAGTACGAAATGATAAAGGCAAAGCTAGAAAATGATTTATGTTGCCCTCCAAGTTGATGCTCAGGTGAGACAAAAGAGGGACTTTTAAACAGCAAGAAATGGGGTTTTCTCATGAAGATTTTTTATGTGATGTTGGGGTTTGCTGTGACCAAAGTGCTATGACTATCTGTACCTGTATCTGTATCTATCTCTATCTCTCTGTCTTTCTTAAAATCCCATTTTAAAAATCTCCCAGTGCCACTGATTTCACAACAATAACAAAAGGTTCACATCAAAAATCTCTCAATGAAAACCATAATTTGCAAATTGCAGACCCGAGTGATCCATTTGAAATTTGAATTCAAGTGCCCAGGCCACAGAAATAGACAATATTTGATCATATCCTAAAATATTCTTAGTCTACGCCTCCAGGCAAAATCATAGGCATTTGAACTTTTCATTCACTTCCTTTAATCTGTCCAAAGACATCAGAAGCGATTTCTCCCTCTTACTCTTTTAGAATTTTTTATGTCATCCATATTAATCCAGAGGATAAATTCCCCTGCAATATTCATTTTAGGAGCTTTTAATATCAGTAGATAAAAGGAAGGAATGGAACAGAATAGGTTTTTTTTTTTTTTAATTTGCACAGTGTTCTGTATTTTCTTTTTTATTGTGAGTTTAGTTTATTTCTTTCATGTCCAAGTAAACCATGTAGCCAATTCCAGTTCATTTCCCAGAGATTCTTTGGGTTTAATCTTCTGTGGTATAAAAATTGCTATAATTCTTTACTTCACTATGGACACTGTCAAGTAAAGTCAAAAGTAGTTTGACTTATTGGATCAGAAAGGAGGGCTGTATAATTTATTTTGAGTAGAAAACGATTCAAGATTTGCTCAAACTCCCACTATGACTTTGTCGCTGTGCCACAGGCCTCACAATTATTTCAGCCTTACCAAATATTCTAGAACTTAGTTTGGAGCCTTTGACACATCCCGCGGATTCACATGTCTAAACAGAATCATTTGGATGTAAATTGTTTTTGTGTCCTAGGATCTTGGTGGATTGGCTGCTGCACTTCAGCTGGACTATAGTCTGAATTTTTTTCTGCCTCTGGAAAACCTAATCAAGGTATTAAACTCTGCCCAGTGAAGAAAAGATAAACATATAATAACAGATATATACCACAGTGTAGGTATTATTCAGCTGTCCTGGTGGTGCTCAAAAAGGGTCAACACCTTGACGTTAAAGGAAGAGAGGTTTAATTTGGCTCATGGTTCCAGAAGTTTCCATCTATGGTTGACTGGCTCTTGGGGGAGGGCACGATTGAGCAAAAATACTTAGCACATGATATCTGGGAAGCAGAGCAGGAGAAGAGTACCAGAGATGAAAAGCTCAGAGACCAAATGGAGATCTAAATTCACCCCTAGAACTTAGTTTCTACTAAGTTTATTACTTAGTAGTCCCACAAAAACACATCTTGACCTGTGGTTTTCTAATTGACCAGGTGGCTACCGAACAAACCAAGGTGAGAATTAAATTGAACTGTCACAGCCCACATTCACCGTGCCACATTTTCTGTATTAAGATGAGATGAGATCAACATGCTAAATGGTGTCGAACAGTGATCACAAAGGTTTTGTGGAAAAAGAAGGATATCTAGGACTTATTTTCTTTTCTGAAGCGGTGAGAGTTCATAACATAGCTTAGTTGTTCTACTTTCAGAAGTTACAGATATTCTGTTTATGATGGCCTCAGTTCAAACATGGAGAGGATTCCAGAAAAGTTATTGACGTGTCTGTAATAAATATTTTCTCAAGATTTGTGATAATCTTGATATTTGTGAAAATTTTCTGAAGCTTATTCCATTAGTCATGTGCTCCTAACAATTGTACATTCAGGTTATTTAATTTTTCCCCCAAATACTGCATTTAGGTTACTGTGAATTGACTATTTGCAAATTTGTTCTCACTAGAAATAAAGCAAAACAAGAGAGAAGGGGAGGAAGGAAGAGAGAGAGACAGAAATGATTACTAATAGAGTAATAGAGAAGGGAAAGGGAGGAAAGAAGGAAGTGTCTCAATAAGTTTTCTCTGCCAGGTGATTTTTACATTTCAGATTTACTAATTGGCTTATGTCCCTGTGTACCATGAAATGTAGCTTTTATAAAGATCAATAGCAGCCATCATGATAGCGTTTTAATTATATTTTGATTCTTTTGAGTATATCATTTTAAATAATAATTCAATAGGTGATTGAAATACTAGAATTTCTTTCTCTTTCTTTCTTTCTTTCTTTTGGTACTGGAAATCAAACTCAGTGGTCAGAATTTCTAATGGAATGATTGTTAATATGCTGTAATAATCAAGCAACTTTAGCACTTATTGTTTGCCATGCTCCATTTTATCACTTTATTCATCCTAAATTTATTAAGGATTGGTAAGTATAAAAATGGTTAAATGTCACACGTGATCTGAACTTCTACTTGTAATATGCCAGCATTTTTAAAATCCAATTCATTGTTCCTGTTTGATAGGCATTAATTATCATGACTAACACCTAAAAGATGAAATATCTTCAGATGAAAGCAATAAAGGTCAATAGTATAAGTTTGCACTTAATTCGTCTCTACGTGTAATTCACTACAGCTGTGTAATGTAATGTGCTCTGTTATTACATTGTACCATAGCAAAATTTGAAAAGAATAAGGAATATTTTTGGTATGTATAGTAAAATTTATAGGTAGTACATTAAGTGGAAAATCATTGCTCAGAACTAGGCTTGAGATTTAACATTTCATATTCTCACTGACCTATGTTGATGCCTAATAAATCCCATAGAGTGCTCTAACTAACGATGACTTGCCTTCCAAACCATGCTACTCTGGTGAGATTACAAATGTTTGTTCCTGCAGTTCAGGCTTGCAATACTGGTAAGAAAGAACAAGCAATCTTTAATATTATTCCTATTTCATGTGGATAGTAGAAATTGTAATCCTACTATGGGATTTTACACAGTTTTGGATGAATATGTGATAGAATTGCTATTATTATTTGTTTTTACCATTCATTTATATTGCATATAAGTTTGCATTTAAATAAAGATTAATTTGCTACTGTGACTTAATATAGAGTATGTTAAATATTTTAATGTATTAAATATTTCAATGTTAGTCCCTTGGTCCTTCCATGGAAATCAGAGTAAAATCTACACTGGACTGTGAAGTAAATGGACTATGGATTCCAAGGAACACGTGACTCAAATGTTTTTCTACAATGTGTTTTGTGAAAGGTTTGGGTGTGACAAGAATAATATCTGGTTGTGAGTGTCTAAACTACAGCTCAGGCACTACTGGGAACTGCACTTGAGGGTCCATGGGTCTAGTGCAAAATAAACCCGCATCTCGCATTTATTGTGGCCTGCTTGATCCTGAGAAGATTTATGACCACATCACATTGCCTTTGTCTTTGACTAGTTCGTCTCAGGATTGCACCATATGTGCCACGCTAGCTTTTCCCTTCTTTTTGCAGTTTCACAAAGTTTCCATGTAAAAGAACCATAGCTAACCATATTTAGCTCAAATATGTCTATGAATATAAGACAATATTAATCATATGGTTTCCATCAACATGTCTTTGAGACGTCACCTCCAGATATTGTACCTGATATTTTTTCTATGATCAAATTATGTGGTTGTGACAATGTGAACTACTCATTAGCCAGTTAAAGCAGCAACAAATTATGCTTTTTATAGTAGCCAAATGAGAGGAAATACTGGTTCACAGTTCTTTCCAAAGATTTCTTTGAATCAAGCTTATTTGTGTAAGTGAAGTAGATTCGTGGGAGGCTCTAAATGGGTATCAGTTGGTTTTCAGTGGGAAAATGCTGAGCCTGTAGGTGTGTCATCCTTGTCTTCCATGTATGGCCCAGTGCTCCAGTTGATGTTGAGCCACCAGTGTCTTGATCTCCATGTATGAGACATTTTCCAGCTTACCTGGAAGGTCATATCTCCTTCCACCCATATTACACATGAAACAAGTCCAGAATGTCAAAGGACATGCAGTGAACCCCTGCAGTTGATGCATGATTACTGCAACATCTTCACTCCCAGGTATAATATACATGAGCTATGTGTTCTACACACCTTCTTGGTGCATTCCAGCAGATTTCTCCACATCTGCTGTGCTAGCTGCTCTGAAGGGTGAGATTGCTCTTGCCTTCATTGTTCTGCAAATGGGAAATTTGATTTAGGAAACAGCATTCTTTGATGCTCTGTGAATAAAATTGTTCTCTGATACAGAGACCTTGTGTTTCCTTTCAGAACATATGTGTGTATAAATATGTGTAGAGACATGTCCTTATTTACAATAATAACTTGAAAATTTTCATCGCCAAGGAAACTCTTCTTCAATGTCATGTTATAATAAAAATATTCTATAAATGTTTTATAATTTTAAAAAGGATTACTAAGTAGATTTATTTGAATATTTTGTTTCTCTTATCCTAACAGATTACTGCAACAGAAATTACAACCTCCCTTTACACAAAGATAACATATGTCTTCTGCTTTACATTTAATCTAGAGATACTTCCATTTCCATTATTTTCTACCTTTCCTTTTCTGGACACAAGGTTTTTATTACAAATAATTTACAATTTTCTCTGAGAAACAACTGGTACTGGGAAAATTTTTCTGAGATTCAATTTTATTCCATTTTAGCTATATGAAACTTGGATTCCTTAAAGATTTTGATATTTAGTTGGAAGCTTTCTTTTCAGTTTGACAAAGATTCACAATTATTTCCTTATTTACAAATGCCTTGTTCTAGTATTCTCTTGACAATAGGAGTTCAGTTCATCAATTTTAACCATATACCACCTAAACTCTCCTTGTCTTGTCTTTTTAATTCATAGTTATACTTACTATATGTATAACTTAATGAGTTGGAACCATCCTACTTAGAAAATCAGACTGATACTAACAATGACCTCTAAATTTGTATGACTTTGAATATAGAATAGTTTGATATTAACTTTATGGTGATATAATGTCTTGTGATCACTTTCAAGCTTTACTAAATTTTGTCTTGCTGTTAAGATTTCTCCTTCCTGTAGGTTTTCACCTTTACTAAAAGCTAAATCTCTGTATACAAAAATCCAAATGTCTCAGAGAATTAAAACAGACACTCAAATATTACCAACAGCAAATCTATTGAAGGAATAAATTCAGTGACTCCTCTTCTGATTGTTATAGAAGCGAATTGTAAGTGATGGTTATTACTCATATCATCATGATATTTTACACGTCTAGTAGGTGAAGATAAGCAAGAATATGTAAGATAGACATTATAGTTTGACACTTTAGGATTCATTCCTTAATGTTACTTCTGCAATCACATTGCATGCAAATAGCACCACAAATATACTTATTAAAAAACCTTGCCAAAATCTAAGGAGGATGTTTGTGCCTGTGAAAGTCATGATTGACTTTAGGTGCTTTCTTTATGCTTTGGGGGTTTCACTGATTCTAACACTGTCCACTAAAGAAACTGTAAACTGTAAACAGTTTGATTTATGTTGGTTCTTATGAGAATGTTGGACTGGAAGTCCTCTGTTGTGAGTTACATTTCCTAAAATTTGTTCATTGCACCATTTAATTTTTGTGTATTTGATTCTGGTTGCCATGTTACCAAGTCAAAAGCAAAATATGACTCTTTCATTCTAAGGTTGACATAAAACACTACAAATTGGATAATTCAAGGAACAGAAATCTATTTTCTCCTAGTTCTGGGAGCTGGATTTCTACAGCTAATGCTCCAGCAAGGAAGTTTCCCTAAGGGTGCTACAAGACAACTTCCTTCCCATTATGTCCTTCCATGGCCTCTTCTCTGAGGCTGGATGCCTTTGGTGTTTTGCCCTCTTCCTACAAGGACACTGCTCACATTGACAGGGCTCAACCCCTGGAATTTAACGACTCTTTTCATCTCCTGACAGCTCATGTCTCCAAGTAACATCACACTGGAATTTGAGCTTCAACCTAAGGATTTATTTTAGGTCATATCTTCAACACATCACACAGTGTGTCCTTGTGTTTGCAAGAAGATGTAACTGCACATGTGCAAGTGAGAACATGTGGTTAGCGATGTGTGTGAGGGAAAATTCAGCGTTAATGTTTACATATCAACACATAAGTAGCCACTGAGTCTTCTTTGAATTTCTAATTGCCAGAGTAATAATTTTATATCTTAGAGAGAGCCATCTGCCTGAATCATTATCCTCATTCTGGGCAAGGGTTTGGTGCCTTATGTGTTGCTCAGATCACTAATCCTAAACAACGCAGAATTCATCACAAGAAGCAGAAGTTAGTGACTCAAGCAGTCTTTAGATGAAGTAAATATTATAACCTATGAGTAAAGGAAAGAATTTCCATTCTTAAGGAGAATAGCTGGTGTAGAGACCAAATACAGGACCTGTATCTGGCTTCTTCCTTGGGTGCAGAAGCACGATCAACTTTATGCTCATGAGACTTCTGTAAATAGGTTAGAAGCCTTGTCACTGTATGAGCAGGGATGGAGCTAGAAGTTATACTTTCTAGTTCCTGAAATTCCCATGGAAAATATATAAAGGGTAAGGTGTGTTTTTAAAATGTCACATTTGATTTCAAGCCAAAATATGTCTTTTTTTCAAAGTCTTATTTTGGTTTATAGTAACTCCTTGATAGAAAAAAAAGCTCTATTAAGAAATCATAATTTCCTACATCCATTTGCATGACACTACTTGAATAAAACCTTAAAACCTGAGTATGTTGGATACATACTCACAGTAAGCCTTCTGCAACATATTCTTCCTAAGAATGAAATGAGAACAGTTTAGTGGATACCACTTTCCATTCCACAGTATCTGCATGGAATGTATTAGTCATCTTTAAATAACAAGAAGTGAAATTTATGAAAGCTTACTATTTAGTTTTAAACTGCAGTACACAAGGACATTAAAATCTTTGAAATGCTCATAACTGGTGCATTTCAATTATATACATTTTGAAACTGCTTTCCTAAAAGGAGGTAAGAAGCATTATGTCCATGTACTCACTCCACAAAGGAATGTAAACGTACTGTACTGAAGACATGCACTAATAAATATTTTTAAAAAGAAAAGATATTACTTTCCTTGTTGGCTACCCTTCACATTTACTAACCTCACTCTCTTTCATTATAAGGTTCCTAGTTCAAGTCATTACACCCTATCAGAAATAGTTTTGGTACATATTACCTCGCACTAAAGCAAGACATGTTGTTTATTACTTATGTGCCATGTGATCTCTCCAGGACAAACGTTGCCTATCTATAAATTGCAGCTAATTGTAAAACTGGAATTGCAGAATTACTTGTTAGATTACATTGTATGATGTATCTATATCAATATCTTGATAGCATTTTGGTAACTTTTTAAGTTTTTTTCCTTCATTTCACATATGTTATACAAATTCTCACTTTTCTTTCTTCTTGAATGCTTTAAGTTGTGGGTGATTTGGCCTGTGGTACCCACTGGGGTTATTTTAGCACAAATCAAATGCCATAGACATAAGAAGACAATGATCTGTGTTTATTTCCTGTAAAAGAAGTCTGGGAGATGGTAGCTAAGATCTGGCATAGCAGCTCTATTGCATTCAGGGATTGGGTTGATCCAGTCATTTTAGAATTTAATCTTAATGGTTTGCTTCTGTATTCAAAGTATGGCTGGCCCCAGTATGGCTCCTGGAGCTCCAGGCATGTCCATATTCTAAGCAGGAAGGGGTGAAAGATGGAAAAAAGAACAAGTGTGAAAGTGCTCTCTCTTCAGTTAATTCAGCCTGTGTTAAAGAGAATTTTTTGAACTTAACTCACTGTTGCTCAATAAATTAACTTGTGGTTCACTGGCTCAATGTAGCTTCAGATACACATTTTCACGTTGACCCAAAATCAAGGTTTGGAGCTAAGGATAAAGAGAACAATGAAGAGCGCCTAGCCAAACACAATTTTGGCAGAGGTAGAGTCACTGCAAGCAGCGGGAAGGAGGAAGGGCAAAGGGATGTGACTACGATTAATACGTGTTATGTACTCACATGCGCTAACTCCCCAAGATGGCTGTAATCATCATGTAGCAGTAAAAACAAAATGTCAGAGAACTAACACAATGGACAAGATTTTAGCATATTTGAAAATAACTACTTTGCTATTATAGATTTTTTTTTGTTTAACAAGCCTAGATTTATCTTATGCAAGAATATAATTCACCAGCTGCCATGGTCTAAAAATACGGCAGAGTCGTCACTAGCATTCTCTTTCTGTGGTTCCTACTTCATTCCTAACCATGTGCGTCTGTGTGTAACGGGAAGGTACCTTGACTTGGAATCAGACCATGTATTATCTAGCTGTATGATTCTGAAAATATGTTGCTTATTCAATAATCTGCAACAACTACAAAATGATGTGATGATGTTTTAATAATGGTTATGTTTGAGGTAAATAAAAGTACATAGAGAGTATAGAGCTGAAGGTGAACTGAGAAATCTTAGGTGTGAGGCAACCACATTAGAGATGTTGTATTGTGTTGGATAATCCCAATGTCTGAGCTACTTTCCTGCCACTGAGACATGATACGCAGCACCCACAAGGTCAAGGAGGAAAGGTCTGGTTTGGTTCACAGTTTGTAGAGGTTTCAGTCCATAGTTGGCTGGACTGAAAGGGGCAGGGCGGTGCTGCAGAGAAGGCTTGCTCATGCCAATGTGGCACGAAGCAGAGAGAAATCAAAGGGGGAAGGTGAGAGACGGATTCTTCCAGGCCATGCCCAGATTCACCTCCTCCAACTGGGTTCCCCTCCTAACGTCACATTAACTAGTCCGCTGGTGAGTACCACGTCATCCCCCTTTACCATACCCCAAAAGCTCCACCTTTGAGCTCATGAGGCACTAGGGGGTCACCTACAAAAAGCAACACCCAAGGAGGCTTTGGAAGCCCAAATATCCCATACAGCAAGAAGACTTTCTACATGTTTTGTTCCCTTGAAATTAACTGAAGCTTACATACAGGCCTTCTGTAGGAAGTTGCCTGACACTGTTTAACTTTAATAAAGTAAAATTTGAATTTAAAGGTTAGGGTCATGATCAGAGCTTAAGAATGTCATTTATTTGTTGCTCTTGCTTGTGAAAGGCTTATCTGGATACTTACTTCTTTATGAACTTCCTTTCTGCAGCAGGAGTGATGGTTTTGATTAAAAACAATAACAGGTAAAATGTATTAAATGCTATATGCAATGTCCATCTTGTGCACTCTGTGTGTTTTGATACACTTAATTCATAAGGCTTTGGAGAAAGAAGACTTATTGAAAACACCAAGTTGGCCCAAAAATAGAAAGGACCTAATGACTGTCTTTCTAAGTCAACTTACAGCACCCGAAAATAAATTGATTTCCAGCAGCAGTTTTTGTTACTGCTGAGATGGAGGTAGTATGTCTCCCAGAAAAGAAATGTGGGACCTTGTTTCCATGGAGATACCGAGGCTTCCAGAGAGCTACAGTCCTCTTAGCAGATGTCAGCTTATTATAAACACCAACAGGGGATAGTGAAAATTTAAATTTTGAAATTTTAATATCTCCTCTTTCTTTTTCTTTCCTTACAGGATTTCTAGGGGCAAGATCCAGTGCTTCATATGGTTTCTTTTCTTTGATTATATAAAGTAAATTTGGATTTTCTCTGTAAAGTCCTACTCATTCAGAGAAATCATATGTTTTTTTCCTGTTCTTAGAACTAAAATATTCATGTTTGATGAATGTAGCACAAATTTTCTTTACCTCATTGTCCCTGAAACATTGAACTCAGCCATTCTGTGTTGTGGGGACCATTCCATATATTTCAGGATATTTATTCACATTGCTGGCCTGTACTCACTAGGGACCAGCACCATTTCCCTGGGTATGACACCCAAAATTTGTCCTTAAGGTGTAAAAGAAGTCCTTGGCAACTACAAAATTCCAACCCTCTAGTTCAAACATAAAATAAAGCTAAGTGATGAAATCAATTCAAGTACAAGAAGAAAAATATTTAATTTGGTCATTCCAGGGATTTCTCTTCCAAAAAGAAAAATCAATGTTTTCCAATTAAAATTTTGTTCAGTTCTGTGCTCCTCACTTAACCATAAACAGCCATCTAGTTTGTTCTATAAATTTTATAATGATGACTTCATAAAGATTGTCAAATAGAAAATTGGTATTACCCCTCCCTTGTGTAGGCTAATAGTCCCATAAAGCACACACAATAGATTTATTTCTGCTCCATGACATGGCATATAACAGAATAATGAAATAAATCAAGGTTGCAAATGAATGAAGCAGTGCAGCAAATTGAGGAGGCATTGGGAGACCAGAAAGCCCTCAGAAGTTAGGAGTCTGTAGAGCATTAATTCAAAGTCAGAGTGAGCTAAGAGCCACACATCTAGATGGAGTAATAGGTTGAAGTCAGTCAAGCTGACAAGGATTTCGAAGCCACAGTATATCTGGAGATAAGCATGTCTCAAGTCAGAGAGTTGCCTACCTCACTAAGGCAATTTTACAGTCAGCTCCATAGGACTGATTTCGCAAGGCAGGCTGCTCTATGCAACCATCCTTATTGGATACTGAACAGTACCAAGCACAGCTGGGGGAATAAAAAATGGGGTAATATGGAAACGTAAAATTTTCTTAAAGACAAAAATAAAGTGTCGAGTATGTAGCTCATAATTAGAGAAGATTAGACTAGAACTATCACAGTACTCTTTGAAGATACATAAAAATTTAATTGTTACTACAGTTACAGTAACTAAGAGGAATTTAAAATAAATTTAATTTCTGACTTCTCTGGTATTCCTTCTGTTTCTCAAGGTTTTTTTTTTTTCATCATCAAAATGTCTTTAATTAAGCATTATGAAATATAAGTGCTTTAAAGCATATTATAAAAGAGTGGCTAACCCTAATATTCCAGTTGGAGTATTGAAAAGGTAATTTTTTTATCAGTAAAAATCTCTGGCAGAAAAAGTAGTATACAGTAGTTTTTTAAAAATACGTCTTTCTATTAAAGATTTTTTACTTCATTCCTTTAAGAAATTACTCAGTGAATGTCATTTTCTTGGTACAAATCACTATAACATATTTGACATTAATGTTTTTATTATCTATAGGAATATTAGAATACAAAAATACCTCTCTTTCTTTATCCTTGTTTTCAAAAACATTTTAAATATCGATGTTATGAGATGTGTCTGGATGTTCCCCTAAGCCTCATGTAGTCATGGAGTGGCTTCTCGAGTTTATGATTGACTCATGGTCCAATGCTCGGATTATGAATGTGAGTGCTACACCCACCTTGGGGAGGGTAGTTTGCATACAATATAAGGGAGGGAAAGAGTTTGCTTGCGGCTGTTCCCCTTTTTTACTCTTGCTGTTTTTACTAGCTTGTGCCACAATGAAGTGTTTCTCTCTGCCCTGCCACCTTGCCTTGGAGCCAGCTGAGTATGGACTGCAACCTCTACAAACTATGAGCTAAATAAACCTTTCCTTCCTTGATTTTGGGTGCCAGGTATTTTGTCCCAGCAATGAGAGAAAAGTAACCAACACAACTGTATCTGCCTATAATTACTGAAAGTTGAACTTCCAACTTAAAAATATTTTTGACAAAAAACATTGTCATATATAGATCTTTTTCTCAGCAAATATCATCAAGGACATACAGAAAGACCCAAATATAAGTAAATACATACTATGTACAAAAATAAAACTTTGGCATATAGAAGACAGTGGCTCCATTCTCTTGTTTTTCTTGTTACTAATAATATTAATCAGATAAATCTTATTATTGCTTTTTCTCTTGGCTAATCTTGTTAACCAAGTTATTTCTTTAATCTTTGTAATGTGCATTCTTGATGCAAGTATATAATTTTATGCCCTAACCTGCCTTGGCTAAGCTTCTCCACAGAAACAGAATCAACAGGAAGTGAATATGTAATTATGTAAGGAGTTTATCAGGTTGGCTTGATGGATCAGAGGCAGAAGAAGCCACAGTGAACAACTCAGCACTGGAGAGCTGGAAGACCCAGTGGAAGAAGATGGCTCCTGCAGAACACGCGGAAACAAGGATGCAGGGTCAGTTCAAGGTCAAAGTTCAAAGGTCTCTAGAACAATTGGAGAGACAATGGCATGAGTCTACACTGGCAGGCTAAAGCAATCAGAACTTAACACACAAGGTGATGGCACCAAAAAATGTCCAAGCAGACTCAGGCTCTTCAACCTATGTGGCAAAGTCTTTCTTCTTTATTCCATGCAGGCTACAAACCTATGGGTCATTGCCACCTACAGCGAGGGTGGGTCTGTCTCCCTCTAAACCTTCATGCCAATCATATCTGGATCATCCCACAGACATACCCAGAAGTGGGTCTTTTCTATCCCTTAGACATTTCTTAATTCAATTAGACTGACGCAGCAGGGTTAATGGTCATGAGAAGTTCCTACAGTTCACTCCTTTACATATTTTGTCCAGAGAAGTCTGTTTACAGGACCTTGCACCAGAGACATAAACACATGCAGCAGATCGGCATTCAGCTTCTATGAACTGAGTTTTCCACCATGGTTGAATTTCAAAATAATGTACTTTGTCATGAAAGAATGGTTGGAGGCCACAGAGCACAGATGCTAGACAGAGTGGAAAATCTGTGACTAACTCTCTGGCGCTGAGAAAACAAGCTTCCATTGTAGGCAGTGAAAACTGGTAATTATTATGTATTACATTAAAGTTGTATTCTTAAATTGTATCAAAGGAGAAAAGAAGTTCAGGACCTTAATCAAAGTCAGTAAATCAATTAGTGGCCTAGGCCTTTCACTGTCAAGCACACTTAGTTTCATGACCCTCACCAAGACATCTTCCAAAGCCTGCATATGCTGAAGTATTGATCCTCCAGCTATCCCAGAGCAAAGTTCCATAAGTATTCCTCTAAATTGCTTTACGTTGAAGAAATCACCCTATACACTGATTAAACAGAGACAATTGAAAATTATGATATTAACATCGTATCCTGAGTTGGTTTAGTTTTGGTCATGGGTAAATTATGTATTATATTTCTATTGCAAATTGTATCCTTCTGCATAGTTCATTCCAGACAAGTAAGAATATGAAACCCAGGACACTATAAAGTGATTTAATTTTGTATAAAAACCTGATATTAAAATTGTTTGAAAAGTGGTGAAATCATAAAAACAAACAAAAGGATTTTTATTAAATTATCATGAAATAGAATGTATTTCCAAATGTGCATATATTGCCTATTCAAAAGTAATATTCATTTTTCATATTATAATTATAGTTTTTCAAATTCTATTAAAATAATTGCTTCTTGACATTTGTAATCTAATATCCACACATTCTCTCTTTTTAAAGTTCTGCAAATAAAAAATCAATTTCCTCCAAGTCATCTTATGATACATTTGTATGTTATGAATCGGACATATACATAAAACTATTGGTTTGTTATCTTTTCTTATTTTATAATGGAATATAGAAAATCATTCAAAGTATTGAAGTGAATATATGTTTAAAAGGAGCTGAAATATTCAAGAGTTGCAAAGTCACTAACACTTAGAAAATTGCATGCACAAAGTTTCATGCTTCAAATCACGTATGATGTAAAAACGTTGTCTTACTTTTCCCTCCTTGTTGAGACAAAATACCGAATGCCTAAAGTTAACAAAAGGAAAGTTAACTTAGCCCAGAGTTGGTACATGTTTCAGTCCATAATTGGCCAGCGCCAAGACAGAATGATACTTGACAGAGGGGCAACAGTTCATGGCAGTTGAAAACAGCAAAAGCAACAGCGAAGACAAGCCTTCTTCTCTCCCTTACAGTTGATGCAGGCTATCCACAGCCTTAATCCCAGCACTGGACCATGAATTAATCACAAAGGCTAGATTTAGCCACCTCTGCAAAGACACAGGGACCACATGAGGCTTTAGGGGGGCATCCAGACACAAACCATAATAGAAGTTTTTATCTAGATGAGTCTGTGTATATTTAATTTCACAGTTTGGCCTAATTTATATAATCAGCTAAGTAAATTGGCTATGCACTTAAACATAATATTTGATTTAGTTTTTCTTTTTCATTTCGAGAATTGAACTCAGGACCTTGTGCTTGCCAGGCAGGCACTTGTGCCACTGAGCTATATTCCTGGGAAATCATAATATTTGAAAAATAAATACATGATGCGCTTTTAGTATCAAATCAGCTGACTGCTTCATTCATTCACTTTTAAACCTGGTTGTTTTTACCAGTTAAGAACATTATCAATATTTTAAAACATCATCACTCATTGTGATAGCTAATTTTATATACTAAATTGATTTGACTAGAAAATGCCCAAAAGCTAATAAAACATTATGTCTGTGTGCTAGCTTTCTGTGCTAGAGCACAAGCCCTCTTAAAATAGACTTGCTGTGGTGTTCTTGAAAAACATTATTTGTGGATGCATTTGTGAGTATATTTGTAGAAGAGATCAGTGGTTAGGTAGCCTATCAATCAGTACGTTACCAATTTGAAGATTAACTCACACCGTGTGGGGGAGCGTTATCCAATGCAGTGAGTGCACAAGAGAACAAAGACAAAGGGAACATTTTCTCCTCTTGAGCTCAGCACTTGTTTTGTCCTGCTTCTCTGATTTCAGTTCCAGCCTTCCACCAACACCCACCCTCCCCCTGTTCCTGGAAGCTTGGGCTAGCGTGGAATCACCCTGGCTTTTCCAACCTTCCAATTTACAGAAGGCCTGCTGTTCAACTTTTCAGCCTCCCTAATCACAGCCGTAAATACCATAATAAATCTCTCCTTTATATACCGTTTCAATTTTATTCCTCCATATAAACAATGAATACACTCATGTGATGCTGTAATTGCTCCCAATATTTTTTTTCCTGGGCTCACAATATGTTTCAATGACTTACTCATAAACAAAAGACTCAGTGTCACTTGAGACTATAGTTAACATTAATAAGTATAATTCAATAAAAAAGTGAACTGGTGCTGAATTTAAAATATTTTTGAAGAAAAATGTTAATAGAGATGTATAGAAACTTTCAAACTTTAAGCAGATTTTTATACACAGAAGTATGTCCTTCCCAATCAGTTCAGCATGATACTCACCTGTCATGCTGTTCCAGGCTCATTGGGTAGGTGGCACCTGTGTGTAATCCCAGACTCAAGAGGCTGAGACAGGAGGATCACCACGAGCTCTGGGCCAGTCTGGGGTACACAGTGAGACCCTATCTCAAGTGCCCCATTGGTGGCACTTACCACTATCTGATATGCTGATATTTCTCCATTTTCTTACTGCCTTCCACTACTAGAACTGAAATCATAAAAGAACAAATCAATTCTGTCTCTAATTCTCTCTGTCTCTCTCTCTGTCTCTCTCTGTCTCTCTGTCTCTGTCTCTCTCTCTCTCTCTCTCTCTATATATATATATATATAAAGTTTCCATTTTCAAGAATTAGACAAGTGTTTTGAATATCTATGCCAGTGAAGAAATACTTGCCAAAGAAACTATTTCATTAGTTTCTTCCATGAATGGGCAATTTAATAGTAAAATGAAACTTTCTGGCACCGCTAATCCTAGAGCATACTTAAAAGGCTTTGTGTATGAGAAACAGCTGAATTCCAAATTAACTGTATTTGTAGAACAGGAGGCGGTTAGGGTAGAGTTTCAACCTGGTCGCTGTGGGGACCGACCTACTGAAGCACTGGCGCGCACTTCTAGGGCTGCTGATGTGAGTCACAGAGCTGTGGCTTTGGGGCTCTGTGTGATCTTCCTCATGGTACACTTCTGCCCTGCTTCCAGGATGCCAAGAACTAAGATTCTTTGGCTCTGCATTGTCCTTTCCTGATATTTACGGCTTGGAGTCAGGTGACTGTGGACTGAAACCATAAACTTTTAAGCCGAATTACACCTCTTCTTGTTAAAATTGTGTCAGTGATTGCGTTCAGGGATGAGAAATGTGGGTAATAGAGAAAAGTGGTAACAGAGAGTGGAGTCTTTGCTGTGCTATCTGATTATGCTGTTTAAAAGCTTTTGGAACTGGCTTTTGGGAAGAGATCACAAAGGATTAAAGATGCCAGCCGAGAAGCACTAGAATGCTGTGAGCAGAGCTTGATGAGAGGTTCTGGTCTGAATTTAGAAGACTAGATGGTAACAGGAATGCAGGCAGTAAAGTGTGCAATCAGGAGGCATCCATAGGGAACAAGGATTCTATTGGCATTTGTACTCAAGGACATGGATGTTCTGCTCTGGCAGAAAATATGTCTACTGTTTGCCCATGCCCTGAGAATTTGCAGGAGACTGAGGTTAGGGATGATGGAGTAATTAATCAGGCAGAGAAAACTTCAAGATATTCCAGAATTCTCTCTTTGGTATGTATGCTGCTTCTTGAAAGATATTATGGCCAGAAAGGAACCAAGTATATAACTGAGGTCAAAGGACATATGAGTGCTGAAGACATCAGTTTAAGACTATGGCTTAAGAATTTTAGTCTAGATTCTTATGTCTTCATGTTTTGTATCTCAAATTAAAAACAAATCAGAGACTTTTATGGGGATAAGAAAAAGATACCTGAAGGGAATCTCAGAAATCAGGAAGACTCTATCCCATGATAGTTTCAAAAGTGCAAAAATATACAACTTTTGTTTGAGAAGAACATCCCTGTGATCCATGCAGTATGAGGGTGTCTCAGGAAATTGTTTCCCTGGGATTTATTTCACTCTCTTTAGTTATCCAGGTACTCAGAGGCCACTGCAACCATGGTCTGAGGGGGATTCACTACTGCTGTAATTGATAATAGATGATGGTATCATCTATGAGATGCTGGTTTTACTGGCATGCAGAATGACAGAGTTGTGAAGTCAGGGAAGGTTCCACCAGACTTCAAAGGAGCACCTGGGAAGCCAGGCAAGGAGCTCATGAGAAGGGAGTGCATGAAGTTATGGGAATAAAGATAAACATGCACTGGAGACCCTAGGTATTTAGAGATGCCAGAAACGTGCAATGTCTTCGGAGAAAAGGTGACAATCATGAGTAGATCCAGCCCGGGAGACTGGCCATGTGGCCATAGGAGTGGCCACCCAAGCCCCTTTACTGTCATGTGCTCCAGATGTTGGATATGGGGGCTGCAGGACTTGGTGCACTTACTATTTGCCCTGCTGGTTCTTTAGTTTGCTTTTTTTTTTGGTTTTTCTCCGGTACCGGGAACCGAACTCGCGACCTTGCGCTTGCCAGGCAAGTGCTTTTTGCCGCTGAGCTAAATCCCCAGCCCCTCTTTAGTTTGCTTTGATCAGATTCTTATCTAACTGCTGTGCCATTTTACCTTAAGATTGTATACCTGGAGTTTCAAAAATTTTTATACAGGTTCACAACTATGAGTTTATCTTGTATCTCAGAAGAGACATTGACTTATACATTTTAAAAATGATCAAACTCTTGAGACTTTGAGGAAAGGACTATCATATTTCTCATTGTATTCAGGATACTTGTACTACATTAGTGAGAATTATGGACTTGTTATTGTTTTATTTGCACATTAGCTGTGTTTTAAGATGTTTCGATAAGAAGTTGGAAACTAGGAGGAGGATGTGATGGTTAGGGTGGGAATATTTTGTTCTTCTGTCAATGTCCTTTTCAAATACCTCAAAATGTTTACTAAAAAAATATTTCTAACCTGACCCACTTGATAGTTACATGACTTCTAAAATAAGCTTTTGGCTGCATTGTGAGGAAAATCGTGCTTCAAAGATGCTGGGGTAATCTGCACAGTAGCACCAGGCCACACAATGGTTATTATATGGAAATTTAAAAGCTATAAATGCAATCATTGACTTTAAACATTAGTTGAAGTTATTTTATATTTAAATAGGAAAAATGGCTTGGGTGTACCTTACAACACAGCCCTAACACACAGAAGAGATGAGGGGATTCTAATTTGAGTCTATTTCCAATGAAAATTTTTTGCTTTTAATTGTACTCAATACCTTGGCTAGTATTTTACTGACACGACCTACTTTATTTGTCAAATCCCATGTGTGTAATTAATTATGTATCAAATAATAAAATTTGATAAATAATGTTTCTTCAAAGTAATCAAAGAAAAGTTCAAATTCTCTCAATAATAATTGTATTAGAAAAGTTTTCATTCTTATATGGAGCTTATATTGCAAACAATAATTATTTCATCTGAGAAACCACATTATTATTTGACACAATATTATGTTTTATGAAGCTGCCAGTGTGGGAGAAAATCACTGCTTTACCTGGTCTAAGCAGTTTTCAACTTGATTTTCTGCTTTGACCTAAAACGTTTGTTTTAATTTTTATTAACTGCTCCTTCCCAGTGCCCTGTCTTTTCTTTTCTTCCTTTTTGTGGAAGTAGAGTAAACTTTACTCTTTCATGGAGACTTTGAACAGAAAAATGTGGACTAAGAATCTTATATTGTCAAATGTTTCTTTTAAACACATCTGTTAAGGTTAATAGGTTCTATAAAACCATCAATGTATTTTAAACAATTGCCTAAAGTGCAAATTTCTTTCACTGAAACCTTCACTGTTTTATAGTGAGTTCCTCAAGTTCAGGAATTATATTAGATACATTTCTCTCTGCGATGTATCTCAGAAAACTAATTCTCCTCTGTCCACCACAGTTAGTGGATTATCACAATATCCTCAGGTTAATGAGTTGATTATTAGGTATCACCGAATTGTACTTGATGAACTTATATTTTTTATTCTCTAAAGTATCTTGCTACTCTTGTTTTCTCAGTTACAATTAACACAGGTATTTGTTTTGAATAAGAAAGATGGATAAGTATGGAGGCTTACTTGGATTTTCTATTGCCTTGATAAAATAAGGTGACAGGATGTTCAGTAATTTATACAAACTCATAGCACAAACTCCCTAGAGATTCTTCTTCAGGAAGGGTAAAAATCTTGGAAATCAATGAGCATTCAAATGGCAGAATTCATGAAACCAAACTGCTCTCTTTTCAGTGCTCACTCACCCTTTACTCTGTGAACTCCTAATAGTCACAGGTTCTGACTTCAATGAAATACTTCCCACCTAACAGAAATGTATGCTAGAGAGGAAAAGGCATCCACTCTGTGAGAGTTTGGACCACTTTGGTGGAAACAGACTTCCTTGAACTCTTCTGTGAAACATTGTTTTCCTCCACTGAAGAATTAATGCTCACATAAAGGTACAATAATAGTACAATTTGGTTTTGAGAAAAGATGTACTTTTTCTTCATTGGAAGCAGTCTGGGAAATGGAAGCTGTATTCTCTTTGATAAAGTGTGTAATCCTTCAGTTTATTCCAAGAATAATTTGGCAATATTTATCAAAATTAAAGATAGACACTGTGTTAATGTAATTTCCAGAAACACTCTCAATCTATACCAAAGTGCTTGCGTGGGGATTTGTGCAGTAGCAGCCCTTGCATTTTAATAACACTGTTACAAATCACCAGAAAACCTATCAAGAGTGCCATCATTAAGAGTCATATGAAAAAAATGCTGTAGGGCCAGGGATGTAGCTCAGGAGCACAAGCACCTGCCTGGCAAGCGCAAGGACCAGAGTTTGATTCCTGGTACAAAAAAAAAACAAAAAAGAAAAAAGAAAAAATGCAATAGGGTACTTAGAACCCATTGGATCTTCATACTGATGTGGATAAATTAGTAATATGTATGTTGTTGGTTAAATACAAGTCACATTTATTTTATTGCATTTATTTTATTTAATTTACCTATATAGGGCATTTATTTTATTTAATTTACCTATGTAGGGCATTTTAAGCATCAAGTAACATGATAAGTGCTTTACTTTTTCTTTTAAAGACAAAAGAATGAAAACATATTAACAAACACATAGACATTTACAAAATAATATAAAAACAATATAAGCAATACAGAATTTTAGACAAGGTGATAGGAAATTAACAATGGTTATTGTATTACATATTGATATCTTCAAATTTGTTACTCAGATAAACAAATATAGGCATTGAAGATTGATCAAACAGTTAAACATTAGCTGTTCTTTTCAATAAAGCAATAGAAATCAGTAGTACAACTATCTTAGCTATCATGTGAATACATATATACATATTTTTCCCTTCTAACTTTCTTTTCTCTTTTTCCTCATCTCAGTTCTTTCCTTTTGAGAAATTTCTTTCCCTTTCACACATACTGTGTGTTTTAGATTTTATTCACTCTTTCAGGTTCCTACATTAGTGAGATAATATGGTGTTTACACATGTAGGTCTGATTTATTTCACTTATGAGTATGGTCTGTAATTGTGCCCAATTACCTATGAAAGCTTTCAGTTTATCTTTCTTTATAGCTGAGTAATATTCTGTCATATAAAAATATCACAACTTTTTTATCCATTTCTCAGTTGATGGGCATTTGGGCTGCTTCCATGATTTAGCTATTACAAATTGTGGTTCTATAAACATGGGTGCACATATATCACAGTGATATCATGTTTTCAGTTCTCCTGGAATAATATCCAAAAGGTAGATAGCTGCAACACACTCAGCCACCTTATCTTTGACAAAGGGGCCAAACAAGTTCAATGGAAGAATGATAGCCTCTTTAATAAATGATGCTGGAAAAACTGGCTCGCCACATGCCGAAGACTGAAAATAGGTCCATGCACCAAACTCAAATCAAAATGGATCACAGATCTAAATATTAAAATAGAAACGCTATGTACTTTATTATTGTTCTTTTTTTGTTTGTTTGTTTTTGGTTTTTCTCCGGTACCGGGAACCGAACTCACAACCTTGTGCTTGCCAGGCAGGCACTTTGACGCTATGTACTTTAAAAGTATCAGTATTTGTTTTCTATACAGCAGCTTTCTGAAAGAGGCTGTTACTTTTATTCCCTCATTTTCCAGAAGAGGCACATGAGGTATGCAGCAGTTAGGAAACTGGGATCTGAAGCCATAAAATTTCCTTCTGGAATGTATTCTTATGCCACAGATCCTGGAACTAAGAAAAAATGTTGAATAATTATGTATAGGAAAAAACTTGACTTATTTCTTTATATGTGTTTATGTGGTCACAATACATACATTTCAAAGGTAGTCTGGACAGCAAAATATCAGAGAAAAATTACCTCTCCTTGTGGGCATTAGCTTCAAAAATATTTAAATAACTATTTTGGGGTTTAAATTCTGCATTGTTGTATGTTCTTTTGTAACTTACCTACTCGGGTTTCTCATCTCTGAACACAATATCTGACACCTAAATTTAAAAGAGGATAGGTTTGGGTGGTTGAGAGATCAGAGGATTCAGTTCAGGGTGGTCTGCCCAAGGCAGGAATGTGTAGGATAAGGAAACGGTGGAGCAAAGATGTTTCATTCAAGGTAGTTGGAAATGAGAGTGGAAAAACAGTGGCTGAGAGGAAAGGGCTAGGGCCATAAATACTACCCACGTTTATCCCTTATGATGCACCAAGACCCACTTAAGAGCATGGCTTACTAATCTAATAGGTATTTCCTAAAGCAGTGAAGTTAAAAATCAGGATGAATGGTCAAACCTGGATAACACTTAGTAGTCCACCATGGAGCCTGTTGACATGTGTTAGGTAATTAGTTCCAGTCTTATTAGGACACCTTGGATTGCTGATGAGCAAATCAAGAGCAGTAGTACACACAGGCACTGGATAAGCCCAACTGCCTGTATCAGGGACTATTGGTTTCCTGTTTTAAGAAAGAAAGACTCTATTATTTCTAGGATCATAAAGCTCCCTCAAAAAAAAAAAAAAAAAACAGTTGAAATGAAAACACCACTGCACTTCTTGTTTATGTTTTTTAACCTTAAGATGTTTGAAAACAAAAAAGAGACTTAGATGTTATTTGAGAATAAAACAAGTGCTCTCTCTTCAGTGCTTGCTCATGCTTTACTCTGTGAAGCTGTAATATTCACAGGTTCTGACCAAATATTTCTGAAACAAGTAATTAGGTAGTAGTAGTCTTTTTTATCTGTATAGGCATAAATTATGCAAACTCAACTAATACTTTTAGAAAGTGTTACTAGGTTAATATTCAAGGAAACAAGAGATAAATTATTTAAATATTATTCTTCCAAAACCTATATGGAACTTGTCACCCATGCTTCCTTATGTAACCTTGGATGCATAGCACATTTTCTCTCTTGCTATGTGAGTGTAGAAAAAATAAAATAACTTTGATATTAAGCTATTATGATGATATCTATTGTCAGAATAAGCACACAACTGAGTGTATCTTAGGACTTTAAATAGATTTTTCCTAAACTTTCCTGAAAAATTTCTCACAAATACATTTCCATATGTGGTCAATGTATATATAACACACAAACCCATAAAACCAACTCAAACATGATGATGTATTTTACAAATAAGTATAGAAAAATGAAAAATAACATTATTTGGAGATGCATATTACATGAGTGTTACCCTAAAGCATTGTAATTAATGGCTGATGAAAATTTGTTTAAACAAGTCTCAAAACATAACATTAACTCAAGACAGATCACAGAACTATATCTAACATGCAAAACTCAAACTCATAGAAAACAGTAGGAGAAAAAATTCTGTATTAATTTGGGTTTGGTGATAACTTTTTAATATAGCAGCAAAATATAATTTCTGAAAGAAAAAAATTGATAAGTTGGACTTGATTAAAATTAAATACTAATCTGTGAAATACAATTTCAGGAGGATGCAAAGGTGAGAAATGGATGGGGGTAAATATCTGCAAAAAAGATATCTCAGAGTGTCTGATAAATAAACCATTATCTCATAAACTTCAAGTTACTAGAACAAACTACATTATTCAAATATGGACCATAAACCTTAATAGAAGCTTCACTTAAAAAAGTAAATATGTGGCAAGATGGTACATAAGTAAAAAATTAAACAATCAATGAGATAACACTACAGGTTTTAAAAGTGGTTAAAATTCAGCAAAGAAGGACAGTAGTAAATGTTAATGAGCATGGGGAGCAATGGACCTCTCATACATTGTCAGTGGGAAAGCAAATATTACAGACATGCTTGAACACATTCTGGTGTTTTCCTACAGAATAAAACATACCATTACCACCTAACCTAGCAATCATACTCCTCCATGTTTCACCAAAGGAGTTGAAAGCTTGTATCCACATAAAAATCTGCATAAGGATTATTTATAACATATTTATTTATAATTTTCAACATCTGTACACAATCAATACATATTTCAGTTGATCACTGAAAAACTACAATGCTGTACATCCACACATTGAAAACTTACCAGTCCATGCTAAAAAGAAAGGGGCTATTAAGCCCTGAAAATACATGGAAAAAATTCAATACCTATTATTCAATTTAATTTAATTTTTTATTTTATTTATTTATTTATTTTCTTCTTGAGACAGAGTCTCCTTATGCAGTTCAGGCTGGCTTTGAGCTCACTTTGTACCCCAAGCTGATCTCGAACTTGCAATGCTCCTCTTCCCTCAGCCTCCTGAGTGCTGGGATTACAGGGGTGCGCCACCATGCCCGGCTACCTATTATTCAATTTTAAAAACTGTATTTTGTTTCCCTTTGCTAGTTCACATTACATGACCCTCAAACTTAAAGTAGAAGTTGAATTTAGCTCCCAGTTTAAGAGAATTTAGTGCATTGCTGGCTGGCTCTCAAGCAGAAACATCACGGTTTAAAGATACATTGGAGCAAAGCAGCTTACTCCACAGATGTTGGGAAGCAGAGCAAGAGAACAGCATCAAAAAGGAAACAGAGAGTGATCACAGATAGTACCCGAGGTACTCCTTCATGACCTAACCAGAGAAAGCTAGAAGTACCCTTTACGAATCACCTAGGTGATCCAAAAGCAATCAAGTTGACAATTAAGCTTAATCTTCACATTGAATTCTTGTCAACTTGATATCCAAACATTGTCTGAAGCTATAATTAATATCCAAATAAATACAATAATAATTTTATTACTATGCTGAAACTATCTTGCAAATAGCAAAAACACTCAGGAACTTCTTCCCCAAAATCTCATTAATCCTAGTATATTTCAAAAGTCTAAGTCAAAGTCTCTTCCAACATGCAAAGCAAACTCTTAGCTGTGAATCTCCCTGAAAATAAAAACAAGTTAGATAATATCTAGGTACAATGGCACAGAGTAAACGTAACAATTCCTAGAGGGAGCCATAGAAGAATAATAAAGAATCAGACAAGAATTAATCAAACATAGAAGGGCAAACATTCAGCCATATAACTCTAGATGGGGCATCTGGTGCATGTGTTGGTAAAATGGTAAATGTGAACTTCAGATAGCTTAAGTGGTCCCACCCCTCTAGCCTTCACAATTACAGCCCACATAACCTCTGTCTTGAGCTGGTTCTGCTCGTGATCACCAGCTTTCCTTGGAAGATCTTTAAAATTGCTGAAATCTCCAACTTCCTGTAATATCCAGTGCACCATTCATTTCATTCCCACAGCGTTTTCCACTGCCTTCTCAGGGGTTTCTGTGAGGAGTCTTCCCAGGTCTTCCTGTGTCTAGATATATACTGTAAGTAATTCTACCTAACACAATACAACTCTCCTGCATA
Source organism: Chinchilla lanigera (assembly GCF_000276665.1). Classification (NCBI taxonomy): domain Eukaryota; kingdom Metazoa; phylum Chordata; class Mammalia; order Rodentia; family Chinchillidae; genus Chinchilla; species Chinchilla lanigera. The sequence continues at coordinate 25,304,393 of NW_004955418.1, read as the reverse complement.
CAGCAAAATACTCAGCATTTTTTCCCCTAAGTCTCAATAGTTCCAGCATGTTCCCCAGCATATTTTCCTGCCCTCCCAAGTCTTCCTGTGAAAGCTGGGTGAATGCCTTCCTGACCCTACACTTCCTGAATTATTCATGCTAATGAAACCACCATTACATGGATGATGCCAACATCTGCCACCAGGTTGCACAGTAGCCTGGCACTTCTAGAAGCATGTTTGCAGTAGCTTTGAAAGGCCTAGATAGCTAAGCACAGTGAAATGAATGATAGGGAAACAATTACCTAGGAATCTCTTCTCAAGAAGAGGTCTCAGAGTCTCCATCTAAAATGAGAGTTGGAGGGGCTGGGGATTTAGCTCAGTGGCACAGCCCTTGCCTGGTAAGCAAGAGGTTGTGAGTTTGATTCCCAGTACAGGAAAAAAACTAAAAAAAAAAAAAAATTAATATTTAAAATTTGGGGCTGGGGATATAGCTCAGTGGCACAAGTGCCTGCTTGGCAAACACAAGGTCCTGAATTCAATCCCTGGTACCACAAAAAAATAAAATTAAAAACAAAACAAAACTGAGAGTTTGAAACTCTTGTACCCCAAATACCATAATGCCTTGATTCTACTTGATTTCTGAGATGCCCTCAAATATCATTCTTCATATTCCTGTATAAAGTATTTATTTTCTTTTTAATGGCATTAACTTCTTCTGCAATCACCCTTCCTTTACCCCTGATTTTGCATACGGCTAGTTTTGATGCAAAATTCAAGTTTTTCAAATTCTTTTGCTCTGGTTTTGGCCCTCAGTTCTAATTTATATCTAAGTGGAAACAGCCAGCAATACTCATGTCATATCTAAAGGTTAGCTTCCCTTAAAATTTCCTTTGGCAGATAAATTAGGTTACTGTCCTTAAATTATACTTATTGCAAAGTTTCAGGATACAGATACATTTTAAGTAGTGTCTTTTTTCCATTTTTTTCCCCAAACCATAACATGCATAACCACTTCATGATGGAGTCCTGGTTCCTAACTGAAATCTCATGAGCCTGACCTTTACTGTCCGCATTCTTATCAGTTTCTGGCCATTTGCTCTCCAGAATCAACTGACAGGATTCGCTTATGATGTTCTCGCATTTCTCCAATCCATTTCTACAAATCATCCAAATTCTTCCCACAAATACCTTTTGAAGGCTACTGACGTGTATGGTCACATATAGTCAGGTAAAAGAAGGATCCCAGATCTCTTTTACCAATTATCTGCATTACTTAGATTTTCCATTGCTTGTACAAAATCCCTGAAACTCACAACTTAAAGGAGGAAAGGTTTCATTAGGCTCAAAGTATCAAAGGATTCACTTCATGTTTGGCTGACTTTGTACCAGAAACATCACGGAATGACATGTGAAAACAAAGCTGTTTAGCTCATGTTGTCCAAGAAACATATTTACCATGACTAGGAGAGAAGAAGGGATAAGCTGTTGGAGTACAGAGTATTGTGAAGAACAGTGAAACTAGTCTGCATGAAACTGAAATGATAGAGATTCACATATTATAAATTTGTCTGAATATACTGCATTATTTAGCTTTATCTCACTAAAAGGAAATATACAAGACAATTAACTTATAAAGAGACAATGCTTGCTTAGAACCATGGAAGTGCTTGTCCAGGGTTAAATTGCCCATGTCATTGAGTTTTTAGCTCATGGTACACCACACTAGTGATGTGTGGAAGACCAAAATTTCTGAACTCAAATGCCAGGAGGCAAAAGAGAAATAGGAGATGAATGTCCCCAATCTACTTTGAGCAAGGGACACTGCCAGTATGTCCTGACTCTGAAAAGTTCATAGCAACTCTCAACAGAACTACCCTGAGAACCAAGTCTTTAATATTTGGATATTTGGAGGGCACTAATCAAATCTCACCATGCACAGGATTTACCAAAAATAAACCCTAATTTATGATTGTGGGTGATAATGATGTGTCAACATAAGTTCATCGATTGAAAAATTGCACCACTATAGTGACAGATGTTGGTAATGAGGCAGACTAACTATGTGTGAGACAGCAAGTACATAGGGCATTTCTGTACCTTCTGCTCAATATTGCTGTGAACAAAACACTCCTCTAAAATTGTCTAATTAAAACAAAATTAAAACCATAATGCCTTCCAGGCTAGCACTGACACAGCAATGTTCTGAAGAGCAGAAGTTCAGCATTTCTACAATAATTTCTATATTCTCTTTTCCTTCCTTTTCTTTGCTCCCTCCTTCTTTTCTTCCTTTCCTTCTTGTCCCCTCCATGAATAGAGGCTGTCCTTGAAGTGGGCACTATATCTATAGCCATCTCAATCTACAAGTGTATATATTTTATTCACAAAATTTTACTTCTGTGGATGTAGTCATTTTCATTTTCGGATGACAACCAAAACTGTATCCCTGTAAATGGCATAAAAATTATCTGCCTCCCAAATACTCACCAGATAATAAAATTAGTTATATTTCTCAATCCCTATCAGAAAGTAAAAAATTAATATTTCATGATATTACCTAAATATAATGAGCAGGATCTCATGCATTCTTCTATATTTTCTATAACTATTCTTTTTTTTTCTTATGTGTAAATGTCCTCAAGTCTGAGCCATAAACTTAAAAGGCATATTCTTGAATGCCTTAATTTCAATTATTTGAAGCCTAAAGCATCAAATTCCCTAAATTTGGACAGCCAAAAATGTAATTTAGGAAAAAGGCTGAAAGACTCTTTAAAAGACATATGGGAGCAAGGTGTAGTGAGCAATGTGGAAAATATATCCAGCTGCATTTTCTAAGTGAAACTTCTCTTCTTGAAACTCTATGATTCAGGGTGCAGCAACAAGAGCATGCTCTATTGATTTTTCCCATCTTCTGTGCCAAGATTCTGTGTCATTTTCAGTATGTGATGATTTATTCTGAACAGACCGCAGATTTAGGGCAAACACATCTTCACTGGTTTCTTCAGGTAAAGGAGGCTTTAACTCTTTAAAGCTACTAGAGCTTCATGAGATAAAAGTAATCTGATCCTTAGAATTTGGCTTTTAATCTCTCTTATCCATTTTATTTCATATGAGACTTTTTAAAAATTTTGCTGTTCAGTATTTCAATATATTAGAATTTAATAATTCAGGATAATGATTTGGGGTTCTATAAATTTTAAACTTTCACATGGTAACATCTGGAATTTTTACTTTCAGAACTGTATCTTTTGATCATGTTGTTCTCACCTGATCAAATATTCCTTTGAGCCATCCATGATGCCTTTCCCAAAGCCCTTTCTAGTATTTTACAACACTAGTAATTATACAACACTGCATAATTAAAGATGTTTTATTTTATTTTTTTTTTTTTTGGTTTTTCTCCGGTACCAGGAACCGAACTCACGATCTTGCGCTTGCCAGGCAGGCGCTTTGCCGCTGAGCTAAATCCCCAGCCCCTAAAGATGTTTTAAAAATAAGGTCAATCCCTTTAGATACCTTGTGAGGATATTATTTAAAATGTTAATCATACAGGAAAAGTACATTCACAGGGACAGAAGAGATTAAATCCAGAAATTAAACCCCTCAGCAGATATTTTGTTTACATTTGTTTTGAATGAAATGAATCAAATTCATTTATTGTTTCATATTTATAATGACTCCAATTTTATGATTTCTATAACTTGATTATATATATATGTAATACATAGATAGAGAGTTTTGTATCACCCATGTAATTTAAAAATTAGATAAAGTAGTTTTAGTACTTTTTCATCTTGTAAACTCTTTAGAAACGCAGTTCATAGATAAAATTTGGTGTAAGAAAACAAACCATCTGCCAGATTTTGGCATTATTCTCCATCCAACAGATCTTTAGTACTAAAATCAAGACAGCGGGTGACAATTGGTTTCTAATAGCAACAGTCCCTACTTGACACTCTTGTTACACATGTGGAAAGTCCAGACAGCTTTTAAATTATTTCTCAGGGTCAGCAGCTGAACAGTTGCGCCATCAGTGCAAGTTGCTGTCTGAAAGACTTCTCCTTTCCTCAGTCTTTGGTCTTCTTTTTTAATGAGCTTCACCAATCAGGAAACACGTGTGTGGTGATGTACTTCAGTCCCACCTATTGTCCTCTGGTTTCTCCTTGGTGAGTCACAGGATGAGAGAAACACATGAAATTGCACTCAAAATCGATGCCATAGTTATCCATGGGACAGACAACATACTTTCACATAAGAAGCTGCCCTACAAATGAAAGGAAGCTACTACATATTGTGAGCTAAAAAGTCTTAGTGTTTAGCCAAAAGTCTTAGTGTTTATGACCTGACTTACATTCTGCACACCCCCTTGTTCATTTCAATGAAGAGACGAGGGGAAATTGTCAAAAATTAATTGTAGAATAATTGAAACTGTAAGTAAATGAACAAAGTGGCACTTTTTAAAGAATGTAAATATATTTTCAAAATAGCTAAAAATTTATTAAATTTTCTAAATACAGGGTAATCCTGCTTTCTAAAGTTACAGTATAAATTTTTGCCTTTGAGTAGAATTGTTTTTAAAGTAATGATTATTAGCCCACATCAATTATATTTACTACCTCACTATAAAAAAAGAGTAAAGATGCGTCTAAGACACGCATTTACATTCTTTCTGAAATCTCTTACAAGCATGATAATGTATTAAAATGAAGTGATCCAATATCGCAAATGATTATTACAGAAAAAATGAAGTCTGTTTCCAATTAAATGTAAGTACCCCCAAATCTTCTTCAAAGATGTTATATTTGCCTTAATGGCAAGATGCAGATGTTACTTTTGTGTAGAAGATAAGATAGAAAATTAAATCAGTATTTCTAATGGTATTTTCTCTTGCCTTGATTATATTTTAAGATGCACAGTGTCTCTAAAATTGTCTCTTGAACTGACAGAATGCAACTTGCTGTTGCACATTTTCTTTTATATTCTAGTTTTAATACCTGGGTAAGTCTGGATCCATCACCAGTATGTAAAGAGAGCTATTATGTACAGACAGTCACAAGGAGTAGGATGGTAAAGGAAATTAGCTAAAGGAAGGAGATAAATTGGAAATAGCTTGTAGCTTTGTGTGTAATACTTATAGTAGGTTTCATTTGGCTAAATGAGTATTTCACTACAAAAATCACATCCAAATAACTGTAAGTAAAAGATGTTGATATTGCTAATCCTGGGATAATTTGAAGACTTTTTACAACGGTTACTATGTCTGATTTTAGAGATATTAACAATTGTGTTTTAAACATGTTCTATACCATCTTTATTTCTTTTATATTTCTGTTTTCCCTCTCGGATTTATACCTATCCTTTTTATTTTCTTCTTCATATAGTACCAAAATACAAATTTATCAACATCCTTAAAAATATCTGAACAAATATTGGCAAACATCCTTAGTTATGTGTTTACATCTAAAAACTTGTTGATTTTTATCTTACATTTTTACAAATTACAAATATTTTGCAAAATTAAAATGTTAATTCTAAACTACTTAAGGGTCACATTACTACATAAATTTTCCAACAGTACATAAAATTGTAATGCATTTTGTTCCGCATATACTTTTCATTAAATAAGAAATTATCTATCTCGTCTCTATTTTACACATCGTATCACCTGTGTGCTCTATATCTCCAAATGAATGTGATCTATTCAGACATCTACCATTATATATATGCAAGAAAATGCACTTCAGCAGGAATATTGTTAGCTTTTTTTCTGTAATTTTCCTGTTTTATACTTTATAGCGGCTTGGTAGCAATTCAATTTCAATCTCAACATGCATTTTAAAGAAATTTAACATAAAAAATAAAATATCTACAAACACATGAAAATCTGGCCTTGGAAATTTTAGGATTTCTTTTTAGATGAAAAAATAAATGTCCTGCATTTTTTTCTGGAAGGAGTTTTATGGGAATTCCTAAACCACTGGTAATGTTGAAAATGTGGAAAGACCTCATGTACTACTTCAGTGATTTCAGAGATGAATGTCACACCTCTTCCAGGAAATCCAAGGAAATTCATTACGAAGTTTAGTCAAATCATAGGAATCAGGAATATTGTGCTATTGTCCATATATGGAGTGACAGAAATAGAACATGCTGCAACAGGGACTGAACTGCCTAATCATCCACTTGACATTTAAACAAGCCTTAATCAAATGTCCTTTGAGAAATAGAAAAACAGCGGCAAATAGCAAGTGGTACATCCTAACATGATGTTTTGGAATAAAAAATGATACTCCATGAAGACATTTTTATTAGGTAACTTTTATGAAAATTTTAAAATATCTAATTTCATTCATTCACCTACAGAGTTTTATACAAGTCCCTAGGACAGCTCGATGGTAAAGCATTTGCCTAGAATGTGCAACACCATGGGCTTGATGCCTAGAACAACAACAACAACAAAAATCCAGTAAATATAGATGGAAATTAATTAAAGTCAATTGAAAAGGGAATGGAAAACAAGTGGTATTTTTTGTTTTTTATCACTTTTCAGTGTATATTAATTCTGCTTATTGATGACAGTAAGTGGGATATTTCAACTACCACCAGCCCTTTACCACCCTTTGCTGCTCTTCACAAGCTGTATTAATCATAATTGTACTTTGAAGCTGACCTTCCTAGTTTCCACACATGAGAGAGACATTCACGAAAAGCTCTATTTAGGTTCAGTTACGCCTATTAGTCATGGACATTATAAGTATTGTTTGGAAAAGTTCAGTAGTTCGGTGCTTTCAGAGACTTAACAAACACCATTACTTTACAGAGGACCTATTCTGAAGGCAACCATTGCAATTTTGTTACTGTCATTACACAGAATTTCATACAGATTTATAGTAATTCTGCCAGGACCTTTTATAAAACAATTGCTTTTATAAATGCTTGCATATATGTACCTTCATACATGTATCACAAGGTGGAAAGACCAAGGAGAATTCTAATGCAGGGATAAATCTACTGTGTAACTTATAATCTATTTAGCTATTTGTAAGGAAGATCTATTTATAATTAAAATGCATAAAAGAAAATTTCATCTTAGCTAGGAAGAACAAACCTTTTAATAGTCATTATCAGGGATTTCACATGCCCATGGGTACTTCCATTAGAATAAGTGTCAATCCATAATTAAGTAAAATGTCCCCAGTTTAAAGTGTAATATACCAAAGCAGACTACTTTAATATCCATAAGAATGAAATAAAATTATCAAAGAAATGAGGGCCTTCACTTTAAAATTAATACTGAAGTAAAATATTTCTGTAAAAATAGAGAAAACTGATCTCTATTGATGTTGAAAAAATTGTGCAGAAAAAATATATAAAGATTTTTTTTTTTTATCCATAAAGAAATGATTCTACTTTTATTATATACTTGCTTACTAGTTGAATAATAAATTCACCCATTTGGGATGTGAAGAAAAATGCATAGCATTCATCTGTTTTATAATAATTTCTGGGATATTATTCTCCCATTCAGACACACAAATTTGATACAATGCATTTCTATTAAACTGATATGACACCTTCTTAAACTTTAATATGTGAGACTATGCAACCCAAATTGCTTTATAAAACATATAAAATTAAGTTTTCTTGGTGTAGGTGTTTTTTAACACACACACACATACCAATCAAACCAACTAAAAATATAATTTAAAAACCCTAAAGTTGAAGAAGTACAAACTATTCTGAAAGTATAAATATCTAAAGGTTTTAGCTGTAGTAGAAAGCACTGAAAATTTGTGTGAAACAGAAATCATCAATCAAACATTTGTTTTGAAACTGGTATGTTGCATACTATTCAGAGAAAGACTAGAGTATTTCGTAAATGTGAATCCAAATATTCTAAAGAGAAATAATTACTGCCAATTTTCTTTCCTGGGAACTATATTGATATCTGCTCTTAGACAATTAGTGTAGACATATCCAGCAAGATAATTGATTCTTAAATGGTGCTCTATAGATGGTTATCCACTAAGTGATTTTATTTAATATTAAGGCATTGGAGTACTGTAAATTGAATACTTAAATTGAGAAAATGAAATACTTCCTTGACTATTATGCATCCATTCAGCCACAGAAAATAATTTTCTAACACATAGGTTATAAAGCAAAGTCCTCAGCATGCATTCCTTTGAAAAAAGGAACAAACTATTCCTCAACTGAAACCTTATCTAGATATGCTGAAAAAAAGGTTATAGTAATTTCCAAACTGCCTTAACTGATCCTCATCAGAGTTATAAAATATTGAAAACAGTTGTCAAAAATTCTATAATTAGAGTATATAGTCATAACTTTAGCCATCAAATTGGAAATCACCATATACAAATAGTAAATTTTCTGCCATAGAATTAGAGGAAAAATCAATAGAAATGTATCTACCAATGGCTTGGATAATGATATTTGTAGAAAACAACAATAAAATAGCTCTGGTAATAATATTTAATATATTCATAAAATTAGAAAAATTGTTCACTCAATAAAGAGCAAAAATATAAATTAAAAAATCAGAGGAAAAATTACAAAGAAAATATTACAATAAATCTAAATAAATGCAAGAGCTGGACCTCTGTATTTAGGAAAGAAAAGAGTAGAAACTATTGAAGACATCAGGTTCAGAAAACTTCTATAACTTATGATATAAGCCATAGGAAATATTCACAAAGTTAATTATTAAATTTTCCTAGAGACATTCCTGTTAAAAACGAAATGAAGTCAAAAGATAGGAGAAATTTTTCAAAATGTTTAACCAATAAAGGAGTTGTATGCATGATATATGAAGAACACGTGTACCTTAATTATATGAAAAGAAAAAAACAATAATTAGAAACAAAATAAAATTAATATCAGTGAAGACACATGAATAATAGATCATATGATTATATACATATACAATTGTAAATATGATTAGTTTCTGAGAAAGGCAGACTGAAATTACAGTAGTTTTAATATACAGAATAATCATTGCAATGGTTCACTTGATGTCTGATGAAAACTTATCTAAACTGTGGTGTAGGATTGGGGCTTATTTTGCAAGGAAGAACAACATATAATACAGCACACCTAGTTTATAACATTATTTATAATAGTCACCCAAAGAATGATATACAAGAGAGTGCAGGAAATCTGTCCCCACACCACAGATGGGGAATCCAGCTGAGGGCCTGAATCCCGTGACAGTGTCCTGCATGAGTCCAGCCAAAGACCTAGAGCCATAACAATGCCTCCCACATGTTCAGCTGGAGGCCCAGAGCCCATAACAATATCTCATGCAGGTCTGTTTCACAGATCTGTGGTGAGAAGGCCCGAAGGTCAGTGGTGGAATCTCAGAAGTCTATGCCAGTGGGATGAAGGATCTGTACTAGCAGGCTGAGGGATCTGCACTGGAGCCAGAAACCGATGCTCAGAAGAACCAGAGCTCCCCCGGAAAGGTACCACAGCCATCTTCAGCAACAGTGAGGTCCCGAGCTCCTCCAATGATCAAGATGGCTGAGTTCTCACCAGGACAGCCAAAGAAGCAAGCTTCTCCCAGAGAACAGCAGTGCATCATCTTCCCCTCTGGAGTAAGAAAGCGATGCTCAAAGTGAGGACCAGAGCTCCCCCAAAGTGAACCAAAGCCATTCTCAGTGCCAGCGAGGTCCCGAGCTCCTCTGTGGATGAAAACAGCCAAGTTCATTAGGAAAGCCAGCACCACAAGCTCCTTCAAGGGAACCAGCAGTTCCTTACAGCTTCCACCAGCTCCCAATAGCCTTTCAGCTTCCAAAGCCTTACTTCTCCTTCTCCAGTTCTGCCTCTTATGCTTCTGGCAACAATCCCCAGGTGGGCCTCCCACACCCAGCACCATGCTTACTCAGTTCAGCTGGGGGTTACAAGTTCATCACCCATTATCAGTCTACTACAACTGTTATGTGGAATACAAACAGAACATCATAGAAACAGAATATGCCTAGTTCATATAGTATTTTAATAGACATAATTTCAATATTATATTTGATGACTTGAATGGTTGAAGAAAGCAAAATATGAAGTATGTTGTCTAAGTACCTTGAAATCAAATTGTAGATGGAAGCTTCATTCATCAACCCATTAACATACATAGAAGGGAAGAAGATTTGGAGCTGCAAGTGCAAAATGAAGTGAACAAGTGAGTTTGGGCCATGTTTGGATGTTGAAGCAGACACTCATGTATAAGAGTTTAGAATCTAGAAGATGTACCACTGAAAGTTCCCGCTTAGAATTCCCTATCATAATGCTGAAATTAAACAATTTCAGCTTAGATGAAAATATACATTAAAAGATCACACTAAAAGCAGAAGGAAATAGTGCATAGTTCCAACATATAAATGAAAATGCATGGGAAGATTATGTAAGTTGTTAGAGAATTACAAAAATATACAGTAACAGCACAAAGTAAACAGTTTATGGAAAACTGAACTGTAAAATGTTCAAAGTGACTGACACAGCAATATAAAGGTTATTTATTAAGAAAATAGACATGAATACTTAATCTAAATACTTAAAGGAAAAATGGTTCAGTTAAAGATTTGATGTATAAACTGTCTGAAGAATATCTTTAACGTGACTTTATTTTGAATTCAAAATTGTACCCACATTCTGCAGTACTCTACTCTTTAACAGACAGTGGAATCTTGTCCCTTTTTCTTAACTGATGGGCTCAAATGAGAATTCTTGAACTCACATAAACTCCTTATCCTACCGAGGATTTGGGGAATTGATATGTGAAAGTTAAATCAGATTCTCTCAAAAAGCTCGAGGTTAGGAGTAATTAACAGTACAGAAGAATTGGACAGTGGCAAGCTCTGATAAAAACAGGTACAAGGAAAGGATACACAGAACAGCTTCTCAGATATGTTTGCTGTTGATTGTTACACAAGTAAAATATTTAATAAAGATGCACTATTCAAAATCACTAGAATAAATAGCAGCAGTTTGTTTCTGAACAAACAAGAAAGCCTTTGCCATTATGGAGCTTACATTCTGGCGGGAGAGTTCTCAAATCACCTATTATCTGGTAGTAAACACTATAGCTTCAGTATTCTGTGTAACAGTGTGATGTTATTATAAATATTTCATTTGAAAGTTAGTTATAGTCTACAGAGACATTCAAATTAAATGTGACTCTTTGTTCTGAAAGAGCTAGGATAAAATTTGTTGTTTTTGTGTTGTTTTCATTTTGTCTTCGTTGTTATTTTGTTAGTTTTTTTAAATTTTTAAATAAAAAAATGGGAAAAATCTTCAATAGACGTTTCTCCAAAGAAGATATAAAAATGGCCAACATATATCTGAAACACTGCTAAACATCACTAATAATTTGAAAAACTTATTTATATTTAGAAATAAATAAAAAGTATTTTATATTTAAATCCAAATCACACACAACAGCTAGATTCAGATTATTAAAAAGATATAAGATAACAAGTGTTGGACAGATACAGAAAAAAAAAGAATCTTTGTACTTTATTAATGGTGTTATGAGTTAGGACAGCTACTTGGGAAACCAGTAGGGGTTTTCTTCTAAAAGCTAATAATAGAGTCCAGATTTATCTAGCAATCTCATCTTTACATATAGCATATCCAAACTAATTGAAAGTAGGATGTGAAAGTAGTGTCTATATTTCATGTTCATTTATTCCCCCCACCATGCACAATAGATATAATATGGAAATAACCAACACATAATCAAAGACAAGTAGTTTAAAATATAGTATTTCTACACAACTGGGTGCCATCTGGTCATAAAAAGGAAATAATTCTGCTACTTGTGATCCCATGCGTTGATGTGGGGGATAACATCCTAAGTGAAATAAGCCAAGCACAGAGACACGAGTGCCACATGATCTTACTTGTATGTGGAATCTAAAAATCTTTACCTCACAAAAGCACAAAAAGGAATGGTGTTTACCGAGTACTTGTGGGGAGTAACAGAGGTATGTCAGATGCTCACACTTGGACATAATACCTAGCTTACATAACTCAGAAGGGAAGAATTTTACTTTGATTCATGTTTTCAGCAGTTCCATCCATGGTTGCTCAGCTCCAAGGCACAGACACCACCTTGGAAGGTTGTAGTGGAGAAAGTTAGCTCGTGTGAGGATGGCCAGGATGCAGATCCCAAGGTGGAGAAGAGCCAGGAGCCAGATATAGTCCACGAGGGTGCAGCCACAGAACCTACCTCGACATAATGAGAAGTGTGTCTTAATAAGCTCTTAGTCATCTCTCAGGCCAAGCAAGTTGACAAACAAGATTTAGCATCACAATAGGGGAAGGTAAACATTGATAAGACACTCCAAGTTTCATCAGACTCTATCAATTCCTGCTATCTCATGTACATCATAGTGACTATAGTTAATAATGATTCAATGCATATGTCAAAGAAGGTAAAAGAGATGAGATTAAATACTCTCACCACAAGTAAATGATAAATATTTCAGATGAGTGATATGCTAATTAGTCTGGCTTGATTATTCTAATATATATATACATTATATATATATATATATGGGGTAACTAAATCCCCATGAAACATGTTATATATATATATTTAGGAAAGCAACACATTATACCCCTTAAGCTATAAAATTCTTGCATGTCAATTAAAATAAAATAAAAATTTAAAACTCCCTAGTGTAAGGCTGGTAGGATGATAAATGATTCACTAATTTAAAGAAGTAATTTTGGAATGCTCTATTACAGCAATCCAACTCAATCAACTGATTAGTTAATTAAATCAATGAATTAATGTGCTTTATATATGTGCATATGTACTAGAAAAGCAACAAACTAAGTCCAATAAATTCAAAGTTTTCTTCAATACCCAATAGTAATAAACAAAAAGCCAATCAAAAATGGGCAAGAGTTTTATTATATAGAAATGAAGAAAGTCTACCTAAAAGAAGTAAGATCTAGGGATATGCAGAGAGTTCGTGAACAAAAATCAAACTGCCTGGGAAGAATTTCAAAGAATCAACAACTGAGATCTCATCTTATTAAAAAATTTTTCCACATCAAAAGAAATCACCAAGGGGGCTGGGTATTTAGCTCAGCGGCAAAAGCGCCTGCCTGGCAAGCGCAAGGTCGTGAGT
>NW_004955418.1:25269417-25291160 GCF_000276665.1 Chinchilla lanigera | reverse complement strand
TAAAAACTGAATGGTATTGGCAAAAAAAAAAAAAAAAAAAAAAAAAAAAGAAGTCACCAACAGAGTGAAAAGGAAACCCACAGAATGGGTCCAACTAGACACCATACTCATAAGTGAAATAAATCAGACATGCATGTGTAAACACTGTATTGTCTTCCTAGTGTAAGAAACTTAAAGAATAAATAACGTTGAAAACACTAATGATATTGTGAAAGGGAAAGAAACTACTCAAAAGGAAAGAACAACTGGGATGTAGGGAGAAAAATATATATACGCAAGATAGCTAAGATAATTATACTGCTAATTTCTATTAGTTCATTGTAAGAAATGGTTTGTGCTTATGTAGTTTGATCAATTTTGTATGCCTATTTTTAGTAATCTGAGCTACTACTTTGAAGATAGCAATATGGAATATGGTCACCATTGTTAATTTCCTATCATGCTGTTTTGAAATTCTGTACAATTGATTTTATTGGTTTTTTTTCTTTTCTCTTTAAAATAAAAAAGTGTATACATGAAGCAAAGCTATATTTATCAAAATTTAGTATGTTAACACTAACATAAAAGTATGTTAGCACAAACAGGACATAGAGGTGTGCAGTATCAATGACTTAATGTAAGCCTGCAGCACGATGGTTGATCAGAATTGTCATCACATCATCAGCGACTGTGGCTTAAGGACACGAAAAATAGAAGAACAAGGAAAGAATGCCTAGTTTACCTGTATTACAAGTTAGGGTGACATTCAATCCAGACCTGTTTAACCATCATATAATGACTACTACAAGTGTGTAGGCACTTTTTTGTAATCTATATATCAGGAACCTCTCTTTGAAATAAATCATTGAATTTCTTTGCAAACATTTATTACCATAAAAATGTTTTTGTATTCTGTGTGGTTACTAAATCCCCATGAAACATATTATAAACATGATCCTTTTTTTTTTTTTTTTTTTTTGGTTGCAGGAATTGAACTCAGGACCTTGTGCTTGCCAGGTAGGCGTTGTACCACTGGGCTACAATGGCAGCTCCAACCCTGCTCCTTATTAGGAGTCAGATTGCTCTGTGAGAAGTCACTACTTAAAATTCCAGGCTATTTCAATATTAATGTATTTTAATTTCCTTTTTGAAATCTGATTTTAAATCAGAGTTTGAGAACACACTGAGGACCCTGGATGCCTGAAGAACCAGTAAGAAGATGGCACAAACATTAGACTATCATCTATGGGGCTGCTATCACTATATAGAATGTTTCTTTATGCTTTTGATAGTGCTTTGAACATGCATATGCATTAATTAGTTGCTATATTACTTACAAAAATAAATGAAAATTAAGGCAGCAAAAAATGAAGACAATTTTTACTTTGGACAAAATATGTTTAATAGTAATTAGAGGTGACCAAAAATATTTCTTATGACTTTGTTCCATTTTTATCATTTAGTAGAACTTGCAGACTCAAGAGATTTAGATCTGAATGTATGAAGATAATTTTCATGTATTACTGGAGTGATGATATTTTATTCAGTTTAGACTGTTTGCATGGTGGGGACTTACTCAAATCTTTTTCAGTTAATTTTCACAGACACTTTGTGCTTGTATTGCTTGATCAAGTATGCATGTCTATATATTGTAATCTAAGCAACTACTTTGAAGATAACAATATGCAATATATTAATCATTGTTAATCTCTTATCTTGCTTTGAAATTTTGTGTTACTGTTTTTTTCTCATTGAAATAAAAAAAATGGTTCCACTGAAGAAAATAGAATATAATGCTTTAAAGTATATCTTCTGGGAACCAGGTTGTTTGGTTTTAAATTCATATACACCTACTCAGTACTTACGAGACTTTTGGAAATAAGTCTCTTCTTTCAAGAGGCTACAGTGATATTACCTCACAGGTTGTTGTTTTGGTTTAAATATAAAATATAGCTCAAAACTCGCAGTTGTTGATCAGTGATGCTTTTTAAAAGGAACCGGGTGATTGGCGTACTATACTTATTAGGGATTCATCCTCTGATGAGCTCATGGCTGACTGTGCTGTTAGGTGGTGGGACCCAAGCTACAGAGGGTGCTCACACGGATTTTGACCTCAAATGGCATGTTTTTGTCCCACTCCCTCCCTTTTCTGCTTCCTGGCAGCAATGTGTTGAGTATATGTCCTAGCCACACCCTTCCACCATCCTGTTTCTTTCTTGGAGCCAGCTAAGCATGGACTGACCCCTTCTGAAAGTGAGTTAAAATAAACCTCTACTTCCTAAATTTTATGTGTTGGATAGTTTTTCCATGTGATGAGAAGGGGACTAATGTAATTCTTTTCTAATTTTGTTTTTGAGAATTGAACAAGTTGGTGTTTGCAAAAATCATAGAAAAACATCAGACATGTGATGAATATTATTCAGGCATTTGTACTTACAACTAGTATGCTTTTGAGCAGAACATCTGTCAAAATGCCTCACATTATCAGTCCAGCACTGTGCATTTTGTTGTTCTCTCTGTATAAAACGGTCTTTCAACCTATCCCAATTTTCTTGTATCTTCCTATCTCAGTCCCTCTTTTTTCATCAGAGCAGTTTATTTTCTGGTTTCTCAAAGATAAGGCTTCTTTGAAAGCTCTTCATCATTTATTACTCATATGTACAATATTCCCTTACATTCTTCTTCATCAATACATTATCTAGACTAAACATTTAATATTTTTTCTATGAAATCTACAGCCATTATTTTTTTCAGCTATAGAGATCATAATGTGTGGAATGCATTTTTTTCCTTCATATAATTCCATGGCTCTAATTTTTGCTTAGTTAACCTTTTAGAAGCGCTTGCTGGATTTTTTGTAAACTGTTTTCTTTCACCAAAGACTATATAAAAAAACCCTTTGAACAGAAAAACCGTACTCTCTAGATTTGTTTGTTTTCTGGGTGTCTAATATATTTAAAGTTTTCCAGCATGAAAGGCTGGCATCATTTCTGATTTTTATTACCTGATCTTAATAGTTAATTGTATGCAACAGCATAATAATGTCCAGATGATCTTATGACATTTGATAGTTTCTATTGTAAAATCAAGAAAGTGAGGGGCTGGGGATTTAGCTCAGTGGCAAAGCATCTGCCTGGCAAGTGCAAGGTCGTGAGTTCAGTTCCTGGTACCAGAGGAAAAAAAAAAAAAAAAAAGAGAAAGTGAAATACAATACCACTGATATTTTTTAAATTTTAAGTGTTTGTAAGATTACATATTGATTGTTTGCCAACACACATGCCATCCCTACAAATAATACTATTGTATAATTCATAACCATGCCACCTAAAATTATATATAGTATTATTGAAAAGGAAAATATTAATGCTTTCTTGTATTTCCTGTGTGTATGACAAAAATGCTTCCATAAACTTGTATGTATCATTGACTACAATAAACTCATGTTTCCTAATGCTTTGAATAACCATTAACATGAATCAAAGAACAATAATGTGCTTTGTATTTGCTGTAGCAGTCATTATTCGTGACAGTGGTGGAGGACTACAGCACACCTTATGGAGGTGTTTGAATATTTGCTTAAAAATATTGCTTACAACGATGGAATTTCACAGTGACATTTCTTTGGCTTTGCTGACTGATAGCACCACGTGCAGCGTCCTATGAAGCGCTTAGTAATCAGGTCTTCAAAGGCATTCGGCCCCAGTCAACAGAAGGAAGGGTGATTTCGATGACAGTCTTCAGAATAAACGTCCTCCAGGGGAACATTTACATAATCATGGGAATGGAAATGATCATTACTTGTCATTTATTATTTTACTATGTCTCCTTGAAGATTACTCTAGATGAATCCATCCATCCATCCTCCTCCACAGATCACCCTAATAGTGCTCATCTATACAAACCACTTTGCAATCTCCATAATAAGAGCGGTTCAGACACTGAAAGAAGCCTTGCATTCATGTGCTTATTAAGTATATTGTAAAGATGTCAGTCAAAAAAGGATAGGACTCAGGAAGAATCCTGTAATGCTGTACTTGTCCTGCCGTGCATTCCTTTGCTTTACTTCAAATAACCTTAGGAAATGTTCTGCTCTGAATTGCAAAATGGCATTTGCTCCTCGTTTGTAGACACCTTATCCTGTTACTGCATTTCACTGAAACACTTTATTTGAAATGGGATTAATTGATGTAGATATATTACATATATTTATGTGAGTTGTATTAGCATTACTAAAAATTAAAAGTTAAGTATAATTCCTTGGAAAAATTTATTGTTAAATGTTTTAATATGTTTAAATTAGTCCATGTGTAACTTTGAGCTGAAGTTTTTCCACACCCAAATAAGAAAATGTGAAGCAGATGTACTTCCTGGGCGTTTCTTTTTTATTTTTTTTTCCGGTGCTGGGAATTGAACTGACAACCTTGCACTTACCAGGCAGGTGCTGTGCCACTGAGCTAAATCCTCAGCCCTTCCTGGGCCTTTTCTGAGAGATGTTTTATTTCTACCCCACACTTAACTGGGATATAAATATGATATAACTTCAATTAGTAGGACTCTCTCTCGAGCCATGTATTACACAAATAGACTAAGCAAATACTGCACAAATAGACTAAGCAAAAGAATTGTAACATATCCCTTATCACAGAAGCATGAGGAAAGACAAATCATGTACAATAAAAAGGAAAACACTTAAAATGATCAAACTATAAAGCGGATCACCAAGTAAATAATGTTAAATGGTAAATTTAAAGTAAATGATAAAGTAAATGTTAAATTGTAAATTCAAAGTAAATAATGTTAAATTGGAGAATATAAAATCACATCAAATTTTAACATTGTGACCATCTGCCAAAAATATTTCTAATCAGCACTTAAATATATGTAAACTAATGTCAAATTTTAAGGCCACAGATGTCACCTGACACAAAGAACATGAAAAACATCCATATCCCTATAAAGATATTACTGACATTGTCATGAATAACTAGAACCACACATTAGAATTTTATCTTGTTTAGCACTGTATGCTGAGCATGTCCCACTAACATCTGACTATAAAACTGAATTAAAAATAAATAGAGGTCCATATTTTCCCCTTGGATAATATATTTTAGTTCTGTTATAAATGTTTGCCAACCACTCATAAATGAATATTATGCATTTTTTTGCAAATAAATTTGTTCTGCCCTGCATTAACATTTTCTCTGATAAGGAATATAGTATGTGCTTAATAGCAGAATCCAGGTCACTGCAAACCTGCTACCCGAGGCTTATGTCCACCCAGATTTTAATGACCAATTACTACACCTGTTTCCATTACTTCTGCTGTTCCATTTATGTACTGATCAGCCAATTTTCAGGATTTGCATTTAAAAACCTCAAGGCCAGAAGTCTTTAGTTATATTAACGTTTCATGGAAACTGTGTAATGCAAACTAATATAACCAGAGTATTCAATTATATTAAAATCTATATCCAAGTTCATAGAAATATTTGTCTTTCTGAAAATATATATAACCATTATTCAATGCATTCAGACAATTTCATATTGTGGAATTTTACAATTTGAGGCTGAGAACAGAAGTCTGTAGAACATTATTTCCCTAATTCATAATGTATATCACCTATAACTGTGTTCCATAAATGCAAGAAATAAACAAACAAACATTGGCTGTCACTACTCATAATTTCAGCCTTTCAGATGAACACACTCCTTTGCTTTGTAATAGAGATGCCATAGAAAGAACCTTGGCTAAGAGCCCAGGCTTTTGAAAGCTACAAGCACCGTCTAACACTCGCCACCACTTACTGACTTTGCTCTTCGCCAAGTGACTTGATCCACTTAATCCTGAATTTCTTCAGTTATAAACTAGGCATAATAGAAAAAACTTTCTTCATACAATTTTGTGAGACCTAAAAGAGCTATTGCATATATGATAAGCCTAGAGCAGGGAACATAAACTATATGGACAAAGAAGTTTTCCTCTGAAGCTTTGTGTAAAAAAAAAAAAAAAAATAGGACTGCAACTCCAAAGTGAAGAGGTGGAGACACATAAAGAGTAGTTTCATGAAGATCCAGTGTTTCACTCTTATGCAGAAAGACAAAGTCCCCAGGCAGGAAACATTGTCAAGTATCCAACTCTGTTACCAAGTGTTGAGGAAGCCACTGAGGTAATTTAATACAGGTGTTTTGCGTCTGGGGGAAACGGGGACGTGCGTTGCGTTCTAACTTGGTGCATTTGGAAGGCGGGGGACATGGTCTGCGTCTTAGTTACTTTCTCATAGCTCAGATACAATACCCAACACCCACAGATTCAAGGCAGAGAGGTCTATTTTGGCTCACTGTTTGTAATAGTCTCATTGCATAGTCATCTGGCTCCAAAACAGGGTGGCATGGCAGAAGATCATGATGAAGGGTTCATGCCACGGTGGCTGACAGCAGAGAGCCAGAAAAAGAGAGAGAGAGAGATCAAGGGAGGGAGAGAGACCCTTCCAGGCCGCTCATTCCAATGATCCACCTCTCCTCACCAGGCTTCAACTGCCAACGTCACATTTAGCTTAAAACTCATCAGGGAACTCATCCACTGGTAAGTACCACATTCCCATGGCCCAATAACTCCAAAAGCCCCACTGTGAGCACATGATGTTGATGTTTATTCATTTTTTTTCTTTTTGAGACAGGGTCTTGCTATGCAGTTCAGGCTGGCCTTGAGCTCACTTTGAAGCCCAGGCTGGTCTTCAGCTTGTAATGATCCTCCTGCCTCAGCCTCTGGAGTGCTAGGATTATGGGGGTGAGCCACCACGCCAGGAAATAAGAGCACATACTGTTTGAAACAATAGCTTCCTAGAAGAAACGTTAAGGGGGCAACAGAAGGACAAAGAGACAACACAACCTTATAAACAAGCAAAATGTCCCAGCCTGAGGCAGAAATCTCCTAAAAGGGTAGAGGGAAATGTTGGGGCTTTAGGTTTAGTTTGTAATTTTTGACTTGAATTCACACTAGTAAAATTAACACATTAATAGTTCTGCCTAGTATTCTCAGTGTCACCTGAGAACAGCAGTGGATTTTCTCTACATTTTCATGCAGGTGAAGGTCTTTCCAGGACTGCAAGCACTTCAGCACAGAAGAGAGAGGCAGAAATGGAGTTGTGTTCCATAATTTCTGCTGTAACTTGTTCAAAGTAGTAGTCATTTTTTTTTAGAGAGCTCTTGTTTTGTTAATGTGTTCAGTCTAAGTGCAAATTTTATATTTAAAAAATCAGAGACTCATGGTGATATCTAAAATCTTTATTGAGATCCATAATATAAGAATTAATGAAATCACATATGCTTTGGTTAAAAATATGACACAATTGTACTTAATACTATATTGTGACATTAGATGCCTTAGTATTGTATCCTGTGATCATACAAATAATGTTGGTATATTATTAGCTTCTTCCACGAAGTTACAATATTTTATACATTTGAATATACTGTTCAAATACTAATTTTAGTGATTCTAAATGCAAACAGCCAAAGCACCTTGATTCTATAATGTCATCCAACAGTTGAGCAAAGCATACGTGTGTTTTACGCCCCATGAACTGTTAACATCTGCTGTGTTGCATAGCAGAGAAAGCTCAGATCTGAACCTCAGAAACCACTTTAACACAAATTCAGGACACATTAGAATTCGAAGTGTGCATTTCTAAAAATAGATCTCAGCAACTATGCTTTTTGTTTTTCTACTAAACACAATCCTCTGCATTGGACAGTAGTAGGCATTAACCAGTTGTCATGATGTACATCTGTAATCCCAGGTAGGAGGATAAGGCAGGAGAATCACCAATTCAAGGCTAACTGGACAATACAGTAGATACTCACTTTAAAAAAGTATAGTACTTTCAATATCATAATATTAATAATAGATAATATTTGAAGGAAAATGAAAATTCATTTTCTAAATATGTATGTATGGAATACGGAAAATAAATTTTCATCTTAAAAATATACATACATATACATATCATCCCTTACAAATACAAATTCTTCATAATTACCTCAACTCATAGAATTATTTTATTTTTTCCATCTAGGAACTGCCTTACACTTGTAACCATCAGAGATATTAATGTAAATGGGATACACCCTCACACATGAAGCCATAGTTTTTCAGAGTCCAGAGTGCTAACCATTACACCATGGAACCTCTCAAGCCATAGTTTTTCTATGTTCTTCTTCCTTGCTTGTTAATGACATTATCCATCCCTTTATCTTCTTTTAAATAATAGACGTTTAAAAGATTAGGTTTGGATTAATAGAAAAACGGATCAGAAAGAACAGAAAATTCCATACCCTGCCAGGCATGGTGGCACCCTCGGGAGGCTGAGGCAGGAGGATTGTTGGGAGTTCAAGGCCAGCCTGGGCTACAAAGTGATCAAGGCCAACCTGAACTGCATAGTGAGACCCTGTCTCAAAAAGACAAAAATAAAATAAAATAATAAAATAAAATAAAATAAAATAAAATTCTATACCCTATCCCACTTCTCATGATTTCCCCTATGATTAACAGTTTGCATTTGTGTGATACATTTCACTTTGATAATCTATGAGCCAATATTGGTATATTTTGCTAAACAAGTCCACAGTTTATACTAGGTTTTACTCTTTGTGTGGGATAGGCTATGTCCACTATTGCAACTGAAATGGAGACCGTCCTTACCCTAACGAATACCCTTGATTCCATCTTTCCAACCCTTCTTTCAGCTGAAGCACTAGCAACCACTAGCATTTCAGTGTTTCTATGGTTTTGCCTTTCCCAGAAATCCAAGAATTGGACTCATAAATTACGTACCTTTTCCATTTCAGCTTCTTAGAAACGGTCACTTGAGTTCGTACTGTTTCACTGTTTATGAGCTCATTTGTTTTTATCACTAAACGATATTTAATTGCATGGTTATACTACAGTTTGTGCATGCATTCACCTATGCTTACATTAGTTTCCACTCACTAGATTCCTCAAATGAAAGCATTTATTATTGATGCTACAGCTTTCTGCATTCCTAACATATGCATTCAGTGTTACAAATCTCTCTCTAAGCAGTGTTCACCACATTCTGCGAATATTGCTAATATTTTCATTTGCTACAAAATATTTTAAAAATTTACTTTGGAAGTTATATTTTAGCCATATATTACTGAGAAATATGCAGTTAATTTCCAAATATTTGGGGATCTTTCTTTCTGTTATTTTTATTTTTATTGTATTTTTACAATATGTTTTCTATGATTCTTATTCTTTTAATGTATTGTCAGTTAGTACCAAATTCTAAGTTGTGAACTTTTCATGTGAATTTGAAGACAAGTGTATTATACTGCTTTTTCTGATTAAATATGCTATAAAATTTCTAGAATCATGTTTGCTAATAGTGTTCTTCAGGATGACTTTATCCCTATGGATTTTCTTCCTTAAAGACAGTCAATTACAAAAGAAAGCCGGTAGACTTGTAGGACAATCAGCATGGTTTTTGAAGCTTACCTGAGAATTGATTTCTTTATCATTATGTCATACCCATCTTTATTCTTTGCTGTACAGTGAACTTTGTGTGAATTTATGTAGCTATTGTAGGTTTCTGGCTATTGTCTCCATGGACTATGTCGTGCTGTCACATGATTCTTTTGGACAAATTTTATTCAAATATAGTTGAACATCCCTCAATCTGTATAGGCAAGGTAGATTTCTTTAGGATGACTTAAGGTTGGGTCTTTTCACAAATTAACCCTGAAAATCCTTTTCAATTGGATTTTCACATTTAAGGTGATTATCAATTTAGTTGTGTTGCTACCTGAAATGTTTACATATTAGTTTCCAATTCATTGCACTTAATATTTGTTTGTTTTCCCCTTTTTCTTAAATTTGTGTTTTAGTTGATCATTCTGCTACTACATTTTAATCACAGTTATCATATAAAGTAAACCTTTCTTTTAGTAATTTGCTTTGGTTAGCATTGAAATATGTATCTTTACTGAAGCCACATGATGCAAATAAAATTATACAGCTTACTTTGTCATACAGGTAATTTAGTGCAAAGTATTTCTGATGTCTTCCTCCCATTGCTATTGGCAGAGCTGTCATTTATCTATATCTATTACAAATGCCTGGTATATTTTTAGATATTTAGATGCAATTCTTCTGAAAATATTAATGTATATCTTTTCCTTCAGGTGATTTGATAAATGAATTATTAACATCAAGTTAATGCACACAGAGGTTCATAAAACATCTTCTGGAAGTTATGCAGCTTCTTCTTATTGAGTTTCATATGAAAGATTTTAGTTTTTAATTTTTTTCTTTGTCAATCTTCTTGAAAGCACTTAATTTTTTGAACTTACTTCCCTGGTATATTTCCATGTTATTGGTTTTTCCTTCTCCTTCTGCTTTTATTTTTTTTAATCTAACTGACTTGGCTCTTGAAGCCCTGCTGAGAAAATAAAGGGATCTTCAGGCAATATGTTCTCAGTGTAAGGTTTAAAGAAAAAAATCCAGTAGCTGCAGTTTTTCCTCATTGTCAATTTTCAGGAAATTGCTGCAGAGAGAGGAACTAGAAGTCTATCTGGGTTAAACACAGGATTTCAGAACTTTTGAAGCCCTGTTAAATATGAAAGCTTTATGATTTGTTGAACTCAATGTCCTTTTTTTTTTTTCCTGTGGGAATGCATTTGACCTCTGTGCTCATGTAATGGAATTCAACATGAAAATATATTGGATTTAGACATCCTTATGGATTCGACTTTCACACAAAGTATAGTAAATTCAAGTAAACTCAAAGAATGCAATATACCTCTGCCTTTGTGCTATGAACATTATGCACAAGAATATTATTTATTCTATAGTGAAGTCTACTGTCACAATAAATCACAGGAACCTGGAGAACCTATGGGTTCTGCCCAAATTGCTCAACTCTGTTACAGATTTCATTTATTTTTCAACATACTGATTTAATTTATGTGGTTATTACATTCACATGTTACTTATAAATTATTTTATAATATGCGATAAGCATCACATGTAATATAATATAGTATAACATAATATAATGATAATACAAGTTTTAAAACTACTATAATAAAGAGAATGTACTAAATTCTGGAAGTTTTGTTTCAGCTACTCTTAATGCTTCACAAATATTTTATCTAACCTTCCTAACAGTTCTTTATCATGGGTGTCATATCCTGGGCTTATTGTAGAGGAAACTGAGTCTTACACATGTTTGATAAACCTTCTCCCATGGGTTGCCAGATGAAGGAGATGAGCTTTAAACCAGGCAGCAGTTTAAATCCAGACCTGCACTCCTAATAGCAAAAGTTTTCTACAGTGTCATAATAAGGAATTAGGAATTCTCTTTCATAAAATAAAGGAAAGGTACAGTGTTTCTTTACAAGTTAAACTTGCATTGCACCAGATACCCCAGTCCTGTATAAAAGAAATATTTCATTTTGTAAGTTAGGATGATAACTTCAAGTCACTTTTCAGCCTTTGCTGCTTTATCCATATTTAAGATTATTTCAGAAGCTGCTGAGTTGGTGCACACTCAATTTCCTAACACTCTGGGAGGCTGAAGCAGGAAGATTGCAAGTTTCAGCCCAGCCTGGGCAATTCAGCTGTTTACTGAGAGCTTGTCTCAAAATTAAATAGAAAGGAAAAAGGGAAGGAAAAAAGGAAGGAAAGAAGGAAGGAGTGAAGGAAGAAAGGAAGGAAGGAAGGTGGAAAGAAAGGAAGGAAGGGTAAGAAAGAAGGAAAGAAAGAAGGAAAGAAGGAAGGAAGGAAAGAAAGAAAGAAAGAAAGAAAGAAAGAAAGAAAGAAAGAAAGAAAGAAAGAAAGAAAGAACAGGAAGGAAGGAAGGAAGGAAGGAAGGAAGGAAGGAAGGAAGGAAGAAAGAAAGAAAGAAAGAAAGAGAGAGAAGAAAAAAACCCAGACAGACACAGTCAGTGCAAAGGCCCCGAGTTTTAATTCCAGTCCTACAAAAAACAAAAAACAAAAAAATTCCACTGATAGTGATATGGTAGTCAAACAATTTGATCTAAATATATGTTTTATATTTGCTTTTCTGACAAATCTCTGTGTACTCTAATTTATGTTAATTCCTTAAAAGAAGCATACAGATTTTCAAAATGAAATGTTTTTTAAAGTATTTTTGACCTTCAAATACAAATATGTATTTGCAGTAAAAGCATAACAGTGCTACATTATGGTAATTTTACTTAGACAAATAGTTGAATTCATTTCATGTGGAACACTTGCCTGAATGTGCACCGATAATAAATTTGAACTCTTTCCTTTCAAAGTGAGGTCCATTAACATTTAATCAAATGATAAAATTATCTTTTGATTTTATCTTTTATTCACCAAGTTGTTTCTTATGTTTGTGTTATAATACCTGGACCGGTAATTATAGAAGTCATGTGGTAACAAAAAAGTGAAGTTGAAAATTCATTGTCTCCCACAGCACATATTAGGAAAAGGAAGTTTGATTCTTAAAAATATGGAGAAGAAATCTTTCACACAGTTCACTCTCCTTTGTTGCAGTTTTGAAATACCTGCCTGTCCACTGTGTTCATGAGCTTTCCTTTGCTCTCACAAATTATCCCCTTTATTGGAGGGGTGAAGTTTCCTTCAAAGATTTCCTTTCATGGTCACGGGGCTGTATTCGCATCTCAGCCAGAAAGGGGTGACAGATAAAGAGCAAGAGGCCAAGGACAAGATTCTCCAATCAAGGGCAAATTTTCCACCGTCTCCGTCATTATCAGATTGGGAATCTGTCAACAGACTAACCCTTTGATGATGTGAAAGCCCTTGTGATCCACTCACCCCCCAGAAGGCTTTGCTTCAAACATGGCTGCCTTAGAAACCAGGCCATCAAGTCATGAGTTTCTGGGAAACATTTAGCAACTAGACCGTAACACCCACTGTAGATTTTCCTGGGAAACGTGACTGCAGAGAGAAGATGCAGGCGAGAGAACAGATAGAAAACAAAGAAATGAAGGTCATGCCACCATCCTCATTTAATCTTGCTTTAATTTCTATATTTCTTTTAATTCTAACTTTTCTAGAGAAAAATTTGCTAAGCATATACATAAATTCCTAGTCCACTTTTTCATCCAAGTTTTGTCATTCTGAGAGATATAGTTTATATAAGTATGGAAATGCCAGTCTGACTACCTACTGTATTTCCCCCCAAAATAATAATGGATCTTACATTAATATTTGCTCCAAAACATTTATTACTTCTTATTTTTAGAGGATGTCTTTTTTTAATATAAAACAATCTACATTTATTCCTGTACAATGTACATTTATTTATTTATTCATATACCAAAATCTGCATTTATTCAAGTGTGTTCTTCTGCAACATCTTTATAATTCTCAAAACCCCATATTCTGGCCTGAAATTCTAACAACTCCATTTCTTGTTAAATCACTGGCCCAAATATTTGATATGGTGCCACACTGTTCTCCTTAAATGAGCATTCCTTTCCCATGTAGCTGGCCCACAATGCATAGGCAATTCAGGTGTCAGTGATTTTTATCCCATCCTTCTTTGTGATGCAGGCTGGGCCTCAGAAAGTTTCCATTATATCAAGTGTTAATTCAAGACTTCCAAGACAGGAATAGCCACAAAAATGATGACAGTTAAGAATGATGGTCTCCACAAAGTGAGGAATAACTGCACGTAACAAAATTTAGAAAACACATTTTTCATACAAACGATGAAGTATTTCTCTTCCAACATATGATGCATTGAATTATGAAGATTCATCTTACACTGAACCACGTCCATTCGCATCAAGTGTGCATGTTATTTATGCATTCAGTCTGTGTTCCAATTGGCCACTCACAACTGGCCATCAGTTCATCTGTTTATGCAGATATTTGCCTTCCAAAGGCAGCTGCTTGGGTGTTACAAATACTTATTTAAGATTTATATCATGATTTACTTTAAGCACTAATGTCAACAATATCATTTACTTATATTTAATTATGTATTCATATTATCACCTTATAATTCAACATATCCGTTATATGTTGCAACCAATGTACTGAATGCGTCTTGGTGACTCTCTGACTAGGGCTTATTTTGGGGATAGAGGTTATATTATCAGCGTCTGGAAATATCATGGTAGGGCTAATTTTCTAGTTATTTTAAGAGCAATGTGAGAGCTTACTGAATGCTATCCTTCAACTAAAACAGTCCCTCCGGTGAGCCTGAAGCCCTCTCACAATGCCCCTGTGGGTCCTAATATCTCCATTCCCAAATTGCTCATTGCACCTCATGTCCCAGGCTGCTGCAGTTAGTGACTGAGTAGGGTTGTCGTAGTAAGACAGAGTCCTTGCTCAGAGATGTGAGGCTCCCGTAGAAGACACTGCTCCAAGGATGACCTCATGATCTCGCTGTTTCCTTGGAAATGTCCCGCACTTCCACTGAACTTTGCTGCTTCCTGTCCTCCTTCCTTTCTGCCCTGGGAGCAGACTCCCATCATGGCGTCCAAGGCTCTCAACCCTTCTCCACCACCTCATCTCATTATATCTCGGTTGATGTTGCTCTGGACAACCAGAGTAACATAGATAACATGACGCATTGTGCCTGTTCGCAGCCAGTGTTTATTACAACTCCTCATTCCCAAATAACACCTGGGATCTGGAGTGTTCTGAAGATGCCTAACGGAACTGGCTGGTGAAGTAGGGATCCCTTACTCTGAACAGTATGGGAGAGATAGACATACAACCCTTGACACTGGACAAACAGGATTGGCAGTAGCGTAATAGTGATGTACACTCATATCTTTGTATAATGTATGTATCATATAGCACCTATAGTAAAACAGCTGTAGTTTACTAATTCTAATTGGTTAAGAATGTAGTTTACTAATTCTAATTGGTTTACTAATTACTAATTGGTTAAGAATAACATTTTGTGTGTTTAATTTATTCTGCTTACCTGTGGAAAATCTTTTAGCTATTTCCAGATTTTTATCTTGAAGAAGAATAAAGCTATAAGATATTTTAGAGAGATTTTGTTTTGTCAGGCACATAGTTTTCAATTTATTACGTAGGGAAATGGCTACAGGCAAAATTTCTTGATCATATGTCAAGTGTTTCACTTCTTGAGATACCACTAAACTGTGTTGCAAAATGTTGATATAATTTTACATCCCTGTCAGCAATGTTTCAGGGTTCCTATTTTTCAGCTTCCTCATCCAAAATCACATATTGTAGAATTTCCATATTATACTTCTTGTGGACATGCAGTCATACTACATTGTAGTTTTAATATTTTCATAATGTGATAAAATAATAACAGTGAGATAAGTTAATAAATGAGATAAATGATGTTATAATGAAGAGTATGAGTCCTCTTTTAATAAGGAAGAAAAATAAAGGTCTTGGAAAGCCTTGGGCTAGCATAAAAGCAAAAATGTGTACTGGGAACTGAAGCAAGCGTTCAGAGCACAACTTGACCACCTGAGGGAGTTTTTGAGAATGAGGGCTTATGGGTAGAAAAATCTTTATTGTCTGAAAGAACGGTATTCTTTGACAGATTGCTTACTCTATTGTACAAATTGCTCACACAATCCTAACAATGTAAATCTTGTTAATTTTTGTTTAGCTTTAGAATTACTCAGATTGCAAAACACTTTGAAACTAATTTTCATTATGAAATCAAATGTAAATTCTACCAGTATTGGAGGCAACCCACTCAGGTCCCCTTCTGTCCCTCTCTCAGACAGAAGCTTTCTTTCCCTCAATAAATATATTCTGTTCCTTTAAAAAAAAATTCTTCCAATATTGTCAGTGGATGAACTGAGGCACTGCTTTTTTTTTTTCTTTTTTTCCCATAAACTCTTTAAAATGATTTGATCTTTTCTTTTCTAGAAATAAAGCAAAATCTGGTCAAGGGAGATAGATATAAAAATAGTGCATTGGCATCAGACATTAATGACTTTAAATCACAGAAATCAATTTTTGCCTGTTGAGAATTTAATTTCATGAAGGGGACAATATAAAATAGTGTACTTTTACATAAATGTGTATGTTCGTGTCAATTTCAATATTGACATTTGTAGAAGATACAAAAAACTGAGTAATAGGAGTGGTTTGGGAACCTTTCTCATGATTTTTACTTAACAATGAAATAGTCACATACGGCTCTTCCTTGGTAGCAAAGAGTTTTTGGTTTCCCTCCAGTCTATAGATTTTCTCTACCTTGAAAGGGAGAAGAGCCAGGCTTTCGAAGGGGTTGCCACCTGTGGAAAGGAACTGCATTAGCTTTCTTTCCAACTATCATATCTCTTTAATCCTCACAGTAAGCCTGATAGAAAAAGATTTACCTGTTGATAGAAGAGCTGAGTGGTTTTTAGCTTACAAGTTATGAAACTAAACCAGACACCTCCTGAAAAATCTTCCAATATGAGAATCATCTTTTTTCGTTTAAGCACCACAAAAATGATTTATTACAACTTCAATACAACACAGTTTTGCATAGATGACAAATTTAATTTTTCTTCAAATGCAAAAAAGTAATATATAATCTATAAACTAACAATAATTTGCATACTAAAGGGGTTTCTATTATTAGATACAAGAAATATACATGATTCAGTAAACCACTCCTGTTACTAAGTTTCTTTGTGTTGTCTACAAATGTCAGTATTGAAATTCACACAAATACACGTATTGATGTAAAAGTACACTTTTTTATATTACCTTTCATAAAATTAAATTCTCAACAGGCAAAACTTGATTTCTGTGATTTAGACTCATTAATGTCATATCATTATATCCAAAAGCCTTCTAGCCTAAACCAGAGATTGTCAAACTTCAGCTCATGCATCAAATAAAGTCTCCACTGTTTTATAAATAAAATTTTATTGAAATAAAGCTGCATTCATTTGTTTGCATAATATAAAAAAATTTTCATGGTACAACATCAGAATTCAATAGTTGTGCCAAATAACCTTATGCCACAAAGCATGGAATATTTAGTATTTCATCCTTAAGAAATATTTGTAAATACCTGTTCTAAGCAAATCTCCTCCTTATGGGTCTTCCGAACAGAATTTTGAATTCAACTTTAACTTAAGAACATTATGATCTAATAGTTGTTTCTATTTGCTCCGCAGACTTCATGACTTAAATATTTGCCTCATCCACGTCTATTTTTCATTTGATGTACTTCTGTGAACATATGAACTTTTGGTAAGTGAAGCATATGTTCTGGGCTAATATAATTGTATAATGTGATTTTTCCATGATGACAAGACCCATGCAAGTTGCTGTCATTGGGCTTTTCCATAGAAATAAAGCAAAATAATGTCAAGGGAATAATGTACTACTTGTACAAGCAGTAATAGTAATGAACAGAGTAGGTTCTTGGTAGAAGAATTTAACTTTATCTAAATCCAGGTAATCCTTTATCAAATATTAATTATGCAGCTCCAAAAAATAGTGATGTTTGAAAAGCTCATTTATTCTTTTTATTTCAGATCTGAGTGAGGATAATTAGATCTACAGTAAATTCTGTGACTCCTATATTAATAATGCAGTGCAGGAAAGAAATAAGAAAAGAACCATAGAATTTGTCTAAGTGAAAGCTGCAAACATGCAAGGCAGCCAGGGAAATGTGATGGGCAGCACCTTTTCAATCAAAGAACCACCCAGAAAACAGAAATCCAAGACAGAAAAAGGCACCAGACACTCACCAAAGGAGGAAGTATTCACAAAGAACTTCTGCACAAGAATACCATCTTGTCCTCAGTTCAGCAGAATTACAAGCAGATAAGTAGTTGAAAAGTGTGAATTGAACAAAAGTGGTAATTTTTAAATAACAATTTCAATTCTACCATACTCTAACTACATAGAAAAAAAAATGAAAATTTACCAAAAAAAAAAAAAAAATCCAAAGCATAGTGGAAATTTTTAAAATAATCTCGAGCATATATCTAGCTTGCATATTTAATGTGAGTAGAAAAGTGTATCACATCCACTAATTTACATTTGTCATACTGCATATTAATCAAGTATAAACACAGTTGGGTTTTAACACATACTGAGTTGGGATATATTTAATGACTCAAGAACAAGTTGACTCAAGTTACTGTTTACTTTATAATTAACCCTTGACATGTAATTAAGTATGCTTCTTTTATGTATTTGTATGCCAAAAGGTATTTAGAAAGAATATTGATGAATCCTGGTAATATTTATTAATGAGGTGAAGGACTATTTTCAGAAATGTACATCTGCACAATATATAAAATCCACAAACTGCTTCAAAAAATATGAAAATGAGCCAGGTAAGGTGGTGCACACCTGTAAGCTCAGTGTTCAGGAGTCTGAAGCAGGAGGATCACTGCAAGTTGATGGGCAGTCTGAGCTACATAGTGAGTTCAAATCCAGCCTGGAATACATAGGGAGACTCTGCCTGAAAACAAATCAAAAACATATATAATTTTTTAAGTTAAATAGGAAACAGGAATATGAAAAAAGAGAAAAATTTGTTAGATAAATCACTTATTATAATAGTAATTATTATAATTTTAACAATAATTATTTATTTAAGAGGAAAGCATGACACATCCTTGTTATGGTTTGTATCTGTGTGTCCCCCCAAAGCCTCCTGCGGCCCTGGGGCAGGCTATTAGAGTTTGAATATGGGTGTGAGAGCTACACCCGCCTGGGAGTGGATAGTTTGCATATGTAAGGGACAAGAAAAGAGTGCTTGGGGCACTCCTCCCCCATTCCACCCTGGTGTGTGGGTCCTGGTAGTCGCTTAGCTGTGCTGCTGCCCTGGGATGCAGCCCTCTGCCAAGTGCCACTCTGCCTTATAATCATGCCTAGTACGGATTGAAACCTCCACAAACTGTAAGCGAAATAAACCTTTCCTTTCTTAATTTTGGTCATCAGGTATTTTGTCCCAGCAGCGAGAAAAAAGTAACCAAGACAATCCTAGAAGCAAATAAATAATAGTACATGAATATAGTAATCAAGGTCTAAATATAAACACTGCTCTTTTGTTCATGATTAAAAAATCTTGTTTTTTAGCTTTTTTTTTTTACTTTTTTTATTTTAAAGAAAACAGTATTAAAAAAAGAACAGTAGCAAAATACAGAGAACACAAAGCAAGGACATTAAAAATGATACAGAGAAGTCCCAGTTAACCCAGCTATTTCCCTTCTGGGTATATTTCCAGAAGAATTAAAAATGTCATACCATAGCTCTAATTTAATAAGTAGAAAAATACATTTTTGATCTTAATATTTCAGAAAGTTGAAACAAACTCATATGATTCTCAATTTACAGCTCATTTTACATGATCTAATTTACTCAGCATCTTGAACCTGGCCTATTTTTTAGAGTAGTGTTAGTTTGCCACATTGTTATGGCAACCTATGTATGTGATAATACTTTGATACTTCCCCTCTACCTTTGTGAAAATAATAGGTTCTGAATATATACTACGCTTTTACATTCCTCTCAATACTTTTCAGGCACAGATTGTATGCATTAACCGCTTGTACTTATTATTGTACTAGTCATAGTTTGAAATCTTTCCTGTACTTTTGTGTCACTAAAATTAAAATTCAAGTTTTTGTTCTTGATCCAGATAAAGCACTGTGATTTCCTTGTGTTCCATTATGCCTTGGGCAGGGCAAACCAAGGACACTCCTCAACAAATAACCACGCTTTCCTTGTGTACTGTGTATCACCCACTCAGAGTGTCTTCAAAGATAAACACACACAGTATTTCACCTACTTTAACTTTGTTAGAAGGCTGTTTCATCTCTTTTCTTGTCTACTTATTCTTGATGGTGTTTGCTCTCATTAGAAATATTAATTTGTTAAAAAGACACTGTAAAAAACTCAAAAATGAAGCTGGATAGTAGGAAATAGGGAGATGGATCTTTCTCAAATGGGAAGGGATCAAGAGATACAGACAGAGGAGGGGAAGGGAATGAAGAAAGGAAAGAACATGCATTTTGTACATGTACCGACTCCACACAAAGAAAGTAAATATGAGCTCCTGTGAAAATGTTCTTATAAAATAAATAAATAATCTATAACCCTTGAGCATGGACTGTTGGTTCTTTAGCATGAGACATTTTAGTAGCTTGGTAATCAATATGGAAGAAAAGATATATTTGATGTTAACCATGCATCATAATCGTGCGCAGTCTCAATAGCTGAAAAGTATAAAAAGATGCAGTTGCTCTTAACATTTAATATAAATGCATGATAAATATGAATACACCTGTGAACTAAGCAACAGAAAGACAGAAGGAGGGAGAAAAGGAGGAAGTGAGAGATAGAGAGACAGACATAGAGAATGAGAGCGACAGACAGAGAAGATGCCAATCACCTTTGCACTATCCAGAATAGGTAACTTCTACTTCAAGGACTGAGAGGAACAAAAGGATAAACATTAAAACTTAGAAGCTGAGATGTGCAAACTCAGACATCAGAGGGGTAAGGGGTGAGTCAAACCCCAGCCATGATGGATCTTTTCCTGATGAGGTGAGGAGCTGATGCTGCAGTGGCCCTCACAGGACTGCAAGAGGAAGGACACAGGCAGGAAGCCCACAGGGAGCCCATGTGAAAAAGCCCTTCTTCTCCCTTCTTGCTAGTGGCTTCTTGCAATGTCCTTCTTTGAGCAGTCTAACCAGGAGCCCATTCACAAGGTATAAGGTTTCTATCCATGAATCAAAGTAAAATGTGGGAAGGTAGGTTCAAGAGGAAGAAAAAACTAAACTATTGTCAATCCAGTTCTGTGTCTGCTTCCACATGTACATTTCAGCACATACTTTTACATAGGAAATAACCTCAAATTTAATGAACTAAACTGCTAATAAGATACTTCTCATTGAATTGGGTAAATATAAAAACTTAAAGAAGCAGTTGGGGATATAGTTATGGGCAGGGGATACACTTAAGACCGCGGATATAACTCAGTGGCACAAGCACCTGCCTAGCAAGCACAATGTCCTGAGTTCAATTCTCGGTATTCTTTATTTATATAAAGTACTGAAAGTAAAAAACTGACAATCACAAAGTTTTATCCCCAGGGGAAAAACACCATTCAGCAATAAATTGGCAATAAAGTTTCTTTAATAAACGAAGCTAACTTTCTTGCTAGTAGATCAACTGTTAAGAATTGTCTGAATTTCTCTGTACAGAGAGGAAACAATTAAAGAAGAATTCGAGGGTACCATGAATGGATGATACAAAAACTGGATGTATGGATATGAACATGCAAGTCACTTTCCATAGGCACTTGATCTTAAATGCAGCTGTGAATATAATTAATGATTGATATATGAACATAAAGGTAATTATGCTAAGAATTCAATATCCAAAAGTTACATACTATTCTACTTCATTTTTATATCTTTAAATTGAATAAATTTTAGAAGTAGGGAAGTATTCATTTCTAGGCATTATGAATGCCTTGGAATTGAGGGTAAGTGGCTATGGAAATTTGGTGTGGATCATGGAGTGCTATGCTCATCAATGGATTAATCTACTGATGAATTTCTAGCAGAATTGTCCAATAAAAGGATGGGACCTCATGGTTAAGAGATAGGTCACTGGAAGAATGACCAGGAAGGGTTTATTCTTGTCCCTGGCTCTTTCCTTAGGGTTAAGGTTAGGGTTAGGGTTAGGGTTAGGGTTAGGGTTAGGGTTAGGGTTAGGGTTAGGGTTAGGGTTAGGGTTAGGGTTAGGGTTAGGG
>NW_004955418.1:25257313-25269317 GCF_000276665.1 Chinchilla lanigera | reverse complement strand
TTAGGGTTAGGGTTAGGGTTAGGGTTAGGGTTAGGGTTAGGGTTAGGGTTAGGGTTAGGGTTAGGGTTAGGGCTAGGATTAGGATTAGGATTAGGATTAGGCATGTCATGTGGCAAGAAGCTTTCCTCTCCCATGGTCTTCCCCATGGTATTTCTGACTAATAGACAGCTTAGCATGTACTCAGTCCTTTGAAACCAAAAGCCATGTGAAACTTCTTTTCCTTTAAATTTCTATTCTTGTGTAGTTTGTCCCAGCAATGCAATCGTGACTAATATATTCTCCTAATTTTTTCACCTTTAGGGCCCTGGGGATTTAGCTCAGCGGCAAAGCACCTGCCTGGCAAGCGCAAGGTCGTGAGTTCGGTTCCCAGTACCAGAGAAAGACCAAAAAAATAAAATAAATAAATAAAAATATAAATTTCACCTTTATGTTTGATTCTTCTAAAGAACCCATCGTTCTTTACTTATCTTTCAATTACTTTCTTCATTTATTTTCAGCCCTCCACATATCAGAAGACTAGTATTTTCTTCCAGTTTAAATCACTGAGAAGCCACTTGTCTACTGAGTGCACTGTTTTTCTAACTTCATTGTTTCTACTAAATTGTACTCTTTTCCTGGCAACAAATGTTTTCTACCTGAAATAAATCAAGACATATAACTCATATCACAAATGTTTATTGGCTGAATATATGAATTACTTGAATGTATTCCATCAGATATACTGTACTGTAGAGATTTATAATCATATTTACTAGTATTTGGCTATTTTTTAATATTGGTACAGTGGAATTTTTGCATAAATTTTGGCCATCCAATTTCCCTGGAATAGTCTTTATAAATGCTTTTAATTTTCTACTGGAAGGGTGAGAATTACCCTTTACCAAAGAATGTTCCGTGTGGGTTATAACATATGATACAGCCAGTCTTATGTGTTATTATCCTGCACATTAGGACGAAGCCGAAAAAGAAGGTTGGCCTCTACCACCCAGCCTCACGGGCATCAGGTTGGCCTCTATGTACAGTGTCATGGTGTATGTGGAAGGATGTCCATTGCCCTTTATTGTGGATCTTCCATGTCTGACTGGGATAATCTATCAGGTTTTCATCGTAGTCTTAGTAATTTTTTCCTCCTTAAACTCTCTAATATACGCTCTATTACTTTCATCTGAAAGCCTGGTAAGACGTGGTTACTGATGGTTAGTTTGACTCCAAACCATTTTAACACAACTCACAAACTGTTAAACATAAGCAGTGGAAGCTGAGTTTAGAAAGTTATAAAAGTGAAAAAAAAAAATGAAAGACAACATTGTGCAGTTTAATAAATCAGATCTCTTAACAAAAATGTAGTGAAATTATCGTAATTAATAACAATAATCTTTAGAGCAGTTTCATAGGATGCCTGCCTGGAACCTGAGAAATTAATATTTAAATGAGTAAAACATATATCATGTTTATGTACGCTAATATTGCTTGAATGAACCACTAGCTGTGATAACATTCAGAATAAACACAGAAATTGATGAATATTTTAATTCCTTTAGTTTTTTGAGTTCGTGTTGGGTGGTGTTTTTACAGTTCTGTATTTATTGTCCCTGAATTCCTAGGCTCCAAATATCCTCACGCCTCTGCCTCCGCTGCAGTTGGGACTACAGCTGTGTACTGTCTGGCTGGTTCTTTTAATTTATTAAGATAGCAGCCCCAAAGGAGCAATTTCACATGTACTGGCCCTTTGTGAAAATCCTGGTGAAATTTTCTGGTTTAGAAACTTATCATATGATTTTCTCCAAGATAGTTAGGTAAGTACAGCTGGGGACATATCCCAGTGGCACAGAACCTGCCTGGCAAGCATGAGGTCATAAGTTCAATTGTCAGTACAAAAAGAAAAAGCTAGAGAGGTATTATCTGCACCATTCTATATGTCAATCAATAAATGTGTAGTGATTTAACTCTTTCCAACTTTCCATGACTGATATCTAGTTAGTGCTACTTAAGTCAGCAAATATGAAATCAGATATTTTCCTCATTTGTTTGATTTTACTTAGGTTCTTCATAGATCTGAAGGCATGCAAGTTCAAGAGAATATCAGTTTCCATTTTTAAATTTTTAAAACTTTCTTGAACATTGTACTGTGTATTTTTCTTGTAAGCTGTGCATTTGTGTATTTCTTAGTTTTCTTTTATTTGTAGGTAGTAAGGGAGAGCATTTGCTTCTTAGCTGTGATCACCAGAAATCAAATCCCTTTCCTCAGTCATATAATATTTTCCACCAGAGCCGTTCCTTTTATAGACAAACTTTCTTTTCTCTTTCACTTGTCAGCTTTGGCCTCACTAACTTGCATGTCTTTTCCTAGGAGGGAAAAGACAGTTTCTTACAGTTGGGAAACCTTGTTTCAATTCTAAAATTTATTCTTAAACATATTTGTAAAAGATTCTTTGTAGATACTGCATTACTTACTAAAAGTATTCCAATCGTATTCAAGCATTTCTTTAATATCAAGTGTCCTCTGATAGATTAGCATCTGTCTCTGTTTGTTTTGCCCATTTTATAAATATTAACTGGTCTATCACTCATATTAACAAAATTCACCTAAAAATATATGTATAAACTACAACTATGAAGTGATGAAGAAATAATCATATATGCACAAAATGAAGATTAACACAGACACTGAAGTATCATAAGCAATACATTATTTTTAATTAGCAAATTAAAGTCACTTTAGACAACTCTAAAGATAGGTCCCCCGCTTTACTCTTGCTTTTAAAAGGCTTCATTTCAGTGAACCCAGTGTCCCAAGGCTCTGATACACCTTGAGGAATTTCTCTGCCTGGTGACTAACTGGACTTGGGAATTGAAGGACATGTTGATTTCTCATAATAAGCATCAGAAAGGAAGGTGGTGCCCTCTGGACTTCAGCAGTGGCTATACCAATGTCACCTTACCCAAAGATTTGTGAATAAGGTCCTTGGCTTGTTCTCTTTCTCTGCCACACACAGAATTCAAAACAATAAAAATCTGATTCAGAACCATTTAGAGAATTTAACTACTTTTTGTGAAGTTGCATACCAGTTTATAGTTCTCTGTAGAGCTGCCTAGAGAACTGAATGGTTGACATAACAGTTATAAAATAAAGTTTGTAATTTATCAATATTTGATGGAAGAAGAGATTCCTCTAGTGGAAAATAATATAATTTTGAGACAAAAAGAGGGGCAACATCACTTAAAACTTAGAAGGTTTAGTTTTCTCTCTTGTAAAATACAGATTATAATTCTTCATAATGGTAACATGCTAGAGATTTACACAGTATATTTCACAACAATGTTGTGAACTTCAAATAAGACAATTATGATGAAAATGCATTATGAATTGTCAAGATCTGCAAAAATGTAAAGCAGAGGCAGCCAATATTTTTGTTTGTTGCCCAATAGTAAGGACTTTGGGTTTTATTAGTTGTGATGTCTACAACAACACTCTCACTCTGCCATACAGCTCCAAAGCTGCTATAGAAAATAGGAAAGGAATGAATGCACTCTGGTCAGTACAGTTTATGAAATTCTAATTGCATATATTTTCCATTGATTATGAAACATTCTTCTGGTTAAGCTTTTCTTGCCACTTTTTGTGAAGTTGCATACCAGTTCATAGTTGTCTGTATAGCTATCTAGAGAACTGCATGGTTCACATACCAGTTATAAAACAACATTTAAAATGATAAAATAATGTTCAGTTCAAAAGCAAATGAACTTAAAATCCTGCAGCTTTTTGCCTTTGGACTGTAGGTTGTCATTCTGTGAACTCCTGCTGTCAAGCATAATCAGTGTCCATCTGCTAACTTCCTAAGATGTTTACACAGAATTAGAATCAAGAAAGAATCAAGGATTCCAGTTCAAATAGTAGAACTGTATATTCTACAGTTCTATGCACTAGAACAGTAGAATCCTTCCAAATGTTTCTTTCATTTAGTGAGTAAAGCAGTATTCAAACTTGCTAACTTTTTCTTCAATCACTCTTAATTTTCAATTCTACCATATCCAGTCTTCAATAACTGGTTTCCATGGTGACATTGCAGGGATTAATTGTATCACCTGTTGTCTCCAGCATGGAATTAAAATGTGGTTACTCTGAGATGATAACTTTTTTTTTGGTACTAGGAATCGAACTCAGGACCTTTTGCTTGCTAGGCAGGCGCTGTGCCACTGAGCTATATCCCTGGCCCCTTGAGATGGTAACTTCGACAAAATGAACAGAAATTCTGATTTTGAAATGTTGGAAATTATATATCTTCATAAAGAAGACATAATATTAATACTGAAGTCACTAATGGAGATTTATAAAGATGACACATGAAGATATTGAGGTGAAAATGCAAATAAATTAATCATAATTTACCACGGTTGATTTTTTCACAATAAATTAATAATTATAGCCATGACAATCTTTGAGAAAGATTTACATTAGTATATTTTTTCAAAAACTTAGGAGTTAATATTGTCCTTAGTGCTTAAAACAATATTAAAAAATAAGAACCGGGTATGAAATAAGACATAGTATTGGGTTTTATTAGTTGTGATGTCTACAACAACACTCTCACTTAGTATTAAAAAATACTAAACACAGTAGCAATTGTTATGTATTATATAATATAGGTGATTATTTCTTTTTTCAATACAAAAAGAAATTTCCCAATGAAGAAACCTGGTAAACCCATACTTCTTGTACTTCTCAGTAATGTCCAGTAATTGGGAAAAGTAACAAAGAAATAAGAACTGCGACCACTTTGTACAAACTTATTTAGAAAAAAAAAATACAACTAGTAAAATCTCAATTTCAACTACCTACCATGTGATAATAGTTAACATAACAAGATATCAAACCTTAGTAGAATTTTATATTTCTTTTTATGCAATCTCAATTTAAACATTCTAAGCTATAAAGTATCTTATGTACAAGGTGAAAATGTGAGTCTATTCATAGAGTTCACACAAAAATTAGAAAAATCTTGATTTCGTGTAAGTTTAGTAGTCACCAGAGCTGGAATTTTTCTGCCCCAGAATCTCTATATTGTACCAGTGAAATTGAAACTTTTGAACAAATTTTCTATGCAATAGCTACACAAGTAGCAAGAACTAATATTGGTAAATATTTTCTACAGTAGAAATATTGGTTAAACTGTATTATTATTCATTTCTCAAAGTTTGTTTCAATAATAGTAATATTAATTATACATATAATAAACTTGCTAACCTGAAGCAGATTACTGTGGGGTCAGAAATAGGTATTTTTAAAGACATCACAACTGATTTTTCCAGTTCATTTCTTAAGAAAGG
Organism: Chinchilla lanigera; assembly: GCF_000276665.1. Classification (NCBI taxonomy): domain Eukaryota; kingdom Metazoa; phylum Chordata; class Mammalia; order Rodentia; family Chinchillidae; genus Chinchilla; species Chinchilla lanigera. The sequence continues at coordinate 25,263,989 of NW_004955418.1, read as the reverse complement.
AAACAGTGTAATACCTAGCCTTTGCTCACCAGCATGTAGGATAGTTATTTTGCTGTTAATTCAGCATAGACTTTGGCATAACCAGGTTAGGATGATGCTAATACGAAATTGATATTGCAGTACTGGATTCATTACTTGTTCCATCCCATGAAATAGAATTTATGGAGAACAGAGAACTACTAAAATTTGAGATATCTGTGTATCATTATCCAGAAACTTTGCTACAGGAAAAATAGTATAATTTTCTGGTAAATGAAAATACCCCTGTAAGAAAAGTCTGACAAATAAAAAAATGGAATGTTAGAATATTTGTAGCCCTTTAATTGTTAATAGTTTAATTTCAGTAGGGTATCTTTGAGATAATGATTTAATTATGTCATTGATTTAAAAAAAAAAAAAACTCAGTTTGCAAGCCACTAAATTTCTTTGGGGCTTCAATTTCTTCCTCTTTAAAATCAGGCCAGAATAGTTTCTAAAATTCCTGTTACTTTTTCTTTTTCTTTTTAATTTTAAAAATAAAAGGAGGAAAACATTAACAGACAGACAACCTTTTACAAAATAGCAAAAGAATAATAGAGACAATATAGTTACAAACAAAGTGGTAGGAAATTAACAATGCTTGTTGTTGAACATACTGATATCTTCAAAGTGGTTTCTCATGAAAACAAATAGAGGCATGCAATATTGATCAATCAAGGATGCATTAACAGTTTCTTTCAGCAAGGAAACAGAAGACAGTAGATCAACTGTGTTAACTATCCTGTATGTACATACATACAAAATTTTTCCTTCTTTCACTTCTCTTTTGCCACATCCCAGTTGCCCTTTACCCTTGAGCATTTTCCTATCATTTTGCAACGTCTATCATACCTCTGAGTTTTTGTTAACTCTTTCAGGTTTTACACTACTGAGACAATGTGGTGCTTGCAGATGCAGGTCTGATTTGTTTCACTTATGAGTATAGCCTCTAATTGTGACCATTTACCTATAAAATCCAGTTTATCTTTCTTTATAGCTGAGTAATATTCCATTATATAAAAGTACCACAATGTTCTTATCCAGTCCTCTGTGGATGGACATTGGGGTGCATCCACAATTTAGCACGTGAAAGACTTGAAAGAATCAACAACTGGGATCTCATCCTACTGAAAAGTTTCTGCACATCTGAAGCAATCACCAGCAGAGTAAAATGAAAACCCATAAATTTGGAAAAAATTTTAGCTGACTGTCCCTCAGACAAAGGGCTTCTATCTAGAACATATAAAGAATTAGAAAATATCAGCCCCCCCAATTCAAAGACCCAATCCAAACATGGGCATCTGAGATGAATACACACTTCTCAGATAATGAAATGCAATTGTCAAATAAATACATGAGAAAATGTTCAGCATCATTAGTCACTCGAGAAATGCAAATTAAAACAACACTGAGATTCCACCTTACCCCAGTAAGAATGGCTAGCATTGCAAAATCAACCAATAACAAATGCTGGTGAGGCTGTGGAAAAATAGGAACCCTTCTCCACTGCTGGTGGGAATGCAGACTGGTGAAACCACTGTGGATATCAGTTTGGAGATTCCTCAGAAAACTAGGTCTAGAGGTCCCATTCAACCCAGCTATTCCCCTTCTGGGTATTTTCCCAGAAGATCTAAAAACATCATATCACAGTGATATATGTGCACCTATGTTCATAGCAGCACAATTTGTAATTCCTGTTACTTTTTCTTATCAATGATTCAATGATTCGACTTTCTCCTTTCTTTCCAAGAATCTGTATAAAAGAAGTAGAATTCCCCTTGCTTTGGGCTATCTTCTTAGCCCTTCACAATAAGGATGACTGTATTTGATTTGGAATCATTATTTTCTCTCTCTTAGAGATTTTCACGGCAGTGCTTATTGGAAATGTTCACTGACCCTTGATGTAGAACACTTTGATACCAGCCTTTTTATGATGTTTATGAAGCTGTGTGTATCGTTAGATACAATACATACACAAATTTAAGGCAGAGTCGCCTAGCATCACACATCTTTCATTTTGGAGTAGCACGTGTTTCTCTTGCCTGTTTTAGGACATTAGGTTTCTAAAACAACATTTTGCAACTGAACAAAAACCCTGGGACTGACACATTTTTAAAAGAAAATCAAAATATTTTTTAAAACAGTGTTTTTATACTTAAGGCTATCCTCATCTTCCTTCAGAGGCCAAAGGTGATTTTACCATTTTGTTGAAACATTTTGTAAAACTATTGCAGAGGGAGAATCTCTATGGACTAGAAAAGGTATTTGCCAGACAAAGGTCAAATGGCACACCCCCCAGAAAAACCCAAGGAAGCTGGCAGCCCAGCAGAGCCTGGGGAACTAGCTAGATACCAGGAGCCACTCTGTCTGGCTCTAGTTGTAGCATTTATTCCTTCTAAAAGTAAGTTTTAGTGGAAGGAATGTCTTTCATCTGTACTTAAAAACTTTCCATGTGGTTCATATTTTATCAGTTAGACAGAAAGTCTTATAAACTGTAGACATGACAACAGAATTTAATGTCATACTTTATAAATGATATATAAGCAAACCATTATAAACTGTAGACACAACAGAATGTAATGTCATACTTTATAAATGGTATACAAGCAAACCCTAATATTGCACAATCATTTTTTTAGATTTTTAAATGAGTTTTAGTTGACATTTTGTAAAGGGCACATTAAATCCTGATTTATACATAGCAGATACTGAATAAAGTGTAATGATTAACATTTGTTACATACCATGGCAGTATATATATGGCATGTCTTTTGCATTAAAATTGATACTATACATTGCTATCAATGTATAGTCTTTTAAGTCTATGAAATACTTTCAGAAAGAAAATTTTGGAATTTCATCTTTCAGGAAGTGGTTTTGAATTGTAACACAGAAAGAATACTTGGGAATTTCATTTTACAGGAAGTCGGTCTGACTTGCCATGCATTTTGACTTCCTGACATTTCACATGGAAACATCATCCCTAAGATGCTGTATTTCTGTGTGATAGTCCAGGTAATTTACCGTCTAGCAGGTGGACATCATGAACCAATAAAACTATTGTCAATACATCTGAATTCATTGGAAGCTTCTGATCTCTTACGGGAGATACGCTAGCATGTACACTACTTTGAGCCAATGGTTTTGCAAGGTGAGTGAACTTCTTAATATATCCTTTTCAGTTTGTATTTGATTTTTGTCATATGCTGGTGTGAAGTTTTTTTCCTTGATTTATTAGTTCTCTATTCTTCAATTATAGTCAAGTGGGTTGATTTAATAAGAGTAAGGAAGAACAAGCCTCTTCCTTAAATATCAGATGGATCTAAAATGCCTGCCTCCTACTAAAGACAAAAAGAAATATAAAAGGCAGAGGACAAATATCAGACACATTGTTTGGTTTCTCAGGAGGCTGTTGGATAGGTAGTGAAGAATTGAAGAGAGAGTGAGATACAGTAAACCTCCTTTCACCAACACTTCTGTTCACTAATGATTCGGTTTGCAAACAAAAGTGTTCTGCACAGCATTAGTCAGTTCACAAACTCTGCATCAGGTGACAAACAACCACCAGCCTCCTCCCCACACAAACGCGAATGCAGCCGTCTTCCCCAAAACTTTAAATTAAGTTCATAACCGAGGTACCACTGTAATTTGAAAAGTACTAAAATTTTAAAATCTGCTCTTAAATACCTCATATACCTATCATTATTGTAGTACCTGAGAATCAAAGTACTTTCTTAGACTGTGAGTTTTTCCAAGTGCATTTGGATAGTTATAGAAGCAACTGGGGCTTTTTTTGTTGTTGTTGTTGGTTTTTTCCGGTACCGGGAATCGAACTCTCGACCATGCGCTTGCCAGGCAGACGCTGTGCAGCTGAGTTAAATCCCCAGCCCCAAAAGCAACTCTTAAATGCATAGATACATTGTCCACATTTTGAGAAAAATAATGTGCCCAGCTTCAAATCTGCTTTTTCTCCTAGTTCAACTCTCTTACCTTGGGTCAGGATGTAGCGTCTCTTAACTATTTAGAAATCAGGTATTAAGTCTATGTTGTATTCACTTATATAACTTATCATTCCATGTAATGTATCTATTAATAAAGTAAATAGATATAGTTTAATATCATAAGTCAATTTATTCTCAGTTTGTATTATTGTGTAACCTGCTTTTTGGACTCTTTTTATTGTCTATAGATAATATGTTAAACAGATACTGTGTGTGGCTCATAACCAAAGTAAAACTTAACTTTTTCCTCATCTTTTCTTGATAGTTAATTCTGTGGGTAAATATCTCCAGCAGCTTCATGAAGCTTTACACAAAGTACAAGGCAGTCACAGAGATACTCAGGTTACAATGTTTACTCTGTTTACTCTGCCACATAGAAAAATATATTTCTCAATTTTGAAATTAACATTTTCAGACCAGCAAGATAATTACAATATTGCCACGTTGAAGGCAAACATCATCTCTTCTTAATCATCTCGGGTTGATCCAGAGTGAAGCATCAGTGGGAAAAAAGTGAGATTCTTTTAATATCTCACTATAAATTTAAGGTCTCCAAGTTCATCTCTGTACTCCAATAACCAGCTGCAACTTTAGCCAGAGCCATTGGTCAAATATTTGTGGAAAGGAGGGAAGAAGGAAAAGTGGACAGCTCTTACTTAGCTCTGTCCTGTGGGTTCTTGGGAGCTGACAGATACTGAAGGTGACCCCTGTCCTCCAAAAGCCCTTTCCTGGGCATTTAAACCTCTCCTTAGAGCCTCCTGGCCAGCTCTTCACCAATGTGACACCTCTTCCCTCTCAAATGTCTATTTCCATCTCTGTTGGAATCCGGATCAAGCATCTCTGTTGAACAGCATCCAAGGTGCTCCTGCACCGGTACGCTCTCCTGCACTCCACAAGGAGAGTGTGTCTTAAAAGCATCCACCTGGATCTCCGTATCCTTTCAGAGGCTGAAATTCAAAGTTTGCTGGGAAAACCAACTGTGGTTCCTATAGTCACGCCATCCAAATTCTCCCTGTGGTAAGTTGATAAGTGAAGTAAAAGCTTGCATTTTTTCTCTGTAGAGACATTTGATTCTGAGCCAGCTGCGGATGGAAGTGTATACTCTTTAACATTTAATACATATGGTCAACGTTCCCTAAGTGACTTTATTTTAAATTGGCAGCATCAGAAAGTGTCTATTTCCTCATGTTTCATTTATTAGTATATTCATCTTGTTTTGTCTTCTCAGTTTTGGGGCAAACCCACTCCTACATTTTGCAACATTTAAAAAATCGGGTTATAGTGGAAAATAAGAATACACACTTCACACTTTACATGCTGCTGTATTCTCTCTACAACACTTTCTACCAGTTTTTCAGCCATTCCCCAACAACTTTAGACAATTGAAAGAACTGGGTACCAAGAGGACTACGCTCTTCTTTCCCGCCCTACCCCTCCTGTGTGCTCTCCTCTTCTCTCCCTTCCTTTCCCTTTCCAGCCCCTTTCCTATATTCCCCTCCTGCTTCTCCTCCTCCTCTTTCTTTCTTCTCTCCTCATCTTTTTTCTTCCTTTTCTTCTCCTTTTCCTCCTTCTTTCTCTCTCTTTTTCCCTTCTTTCCTCTCCCCTTCCTTCCTTCCTTCCTTCGTTCCTATCTTCCTTCCTTTTCTTTGTGGTAACTATGAAAAAGCAAATTCAAATGTGGAAAAATCATTTCATATATTTTCACCTGCTTGATCTATACATGAATCAGAATTATTTCAGTTTCATTTGTGAGCAAGAGAATGAGATCAGGGATGCTTGCACCAATGAGAAAGGAGAGGAAAGATTCAAGCAATAGAAAATAGAATGTATCTGTAAGGTGACTGATTTATGTTAATTATAAGATACATTATTTTGCTATGAGAAAATATGGGTTTTCTTATTGGAGAAACTTTTTAATAAGGGATAGTTCATTTATGTTAGATGATATTAGTTTTACATGTATAATGAGGTTCTCTTAGAGGCACATATATTCTAACCAAGATTATTGTTTAATTGATATTACTTCTACTCTGAATTGCTTTTAGAGGGTTTCTTCAAAAACTCCTATTGGCATGTTATGAGGGGAGGTCAGCTGAGTGTCTGAAATTAAACAAACCTTTAGGTTTTATGTAACATAGCATAAAACATTTGAAAAAATATACTGCACAATTAGTTAATACTGCAGAAATTCAATTTCCTACATTTGCGCATGGAGAAGCTGTATGAACGGTCTTTCCTCTTCATGTGCAATCTGTTTCCCAGTAGTTCTTAAATTATCTCTCCTTTTTCCTTCCGCTGCATCATTTTTTCACTATTCAAAAATACTTAGTGATAGCTACACCTGGAAATAGTAGCATGAGAGTCCCTGCTTCTGCAGTGTCCTTTACCATTCTCTGACTTTATTTTTTTTTAAAGAAAATATTAAAAGTAAAAAATGAAACAGAATTTCAAAACAGGTTAATAGGAGAGTAACAATATTAATATATTGTGTATTGTTATTTTCATAGTAAATTATTCAGAGTATAAGATATAGGCATTAAATATTGTCCAAGCAATATTAGCACAAACCTTTCTTTTCAATGAACTAAGAGAAATTAGCTGCATAACTATCTTAACTATTTGGTGTGTGTGTGTGTGTGTGTGTGTGTGTGAATAAT
>NW_004955418.1:25222697-25256964 GCF_000276665.1 Chinchilla lanigera | reverse complement strand
TCCCCTTCTTCCCCTTCTTCCCCTTCTTCCCCTTCTTCCCCTTCTTTCTCTTCTTTCTCTTCTTTCTCTTCTTTCTCTTCTTCCTCTTCTTCCTCTTCCTCATCTTCTTTCTTTCTTTCTTTCTTTCTTTCTTTCTTTCTTTCTTTCTTTCTTTTTTTGTGGGGGGGGGTACCAAGAGTCAAACTCATAACATTGTTCTTGCTAGGCAGGTGCTGCACCACTGAGCTGTAGCCCCAGATGAACTGTTTCTTCCCAATTCACAATACCCATTGTACGTTTTGTATCTTATTTACTTGTTCGGCTTGATTTTAAGTTTCTTGCAGGAGGGATAACTTGAAGAGGAGGCAGAGGCAGCAGCAACATGCACTCTGAGGTGCTGGCCTTCAAGGGGCACCAGTGAGGCCCAGGCCGGAGCCCCATGCTTCAACCCTGTACAGACAGGGGTGGGGGCTGCACAGGGAAAATTTGCTGAATGGCCAGATGCAAGACCATCTCTTCTTTAATTTGGCAAATTCTTTATAAAAGCCATTGTCTTTTAAGCTAGTGATCACATTTGACTGGCAGAACAGTTTCTGAAGTGTACTGAGCCTGTGATTGTCCATGTCTTTCCTCTCTGTGACAGGAAATACACACAGAAAATACATAACAGCAAGACATTCTCATCCAGTTAATGTTTAAAAAGTATTTCCCCAAATTTGCATTCTGACATCTCGACAATATGGAAACACAACATAATGCATGTCCTTTCCTTGTAGACAACCATATCTAAAATGATAACATATATTTTATAAGTAAAATATAAAGATTTAGAATTTTAGGGATGCCTTGATTAATTTCTACTCCCTGAGAAACAATACCTGTGTACTGACTGCTGGGCTCAGCAATCTAAAGGAGGAGAGGTTTACTTTGAGTCACAGTTGGTAGCATTTTCAGGCCACAGTGAGCTGGCTCCAAGGCAGGGCAGCATGACAGGGACTCATGGCAGGGGATAAACAGCTCGGGGCATAGCAGCAGGAAGCCGAGAAATCAAAGCAGGAGGGAGGGAGGTAATCCTGACAAGCCTTACCTCCAGTGACCTCCTCTCACCAGGCTTCACCCCCCAACACTGAACTATAAATTCATCTGTGGCCTCATCCACTATGAGTATCACACCCTCAGGATCTCAAGACACACAGAGGCTTCAGGAACATCTAGGAAGGAACCATAATAAAAGATTGTGCCTGTTCCTCTGAATATGCTGTTTGAGTACAGAAATGTATCGTTCTCATTCATGTTTTAAAATGTTTCCCAGGAACTGAGAGCCACTATTTCTGTGCATATTTTTGTATGTAGGCAAACACATGCATCCAGTACAGGGTTATAAATGGATGAAAGAATTTAATCTAAGAGAGGTTCCCACCTGTTCTAGGAATATAGCATTGTTTTTATATCACTAAAAAGACTTTCGAAGTCTATAAAATTATAGTACTTCCCTTGAATCCCATAACAGCCAAGTGGATTGAGCTCTGTGTAATGTCTTCAAACTTTAAAAAATATATTCATTAATTCTTTCAGCAGCACTCACACTCACTCTGGATTCTCAGGCCATCATCAGATGTTCTTTTTTCTTTCCTTGCACACAGTTGAGCTCTGTTTCACCAGAGGAAAAAAAATCCATTCAATTGTCCTTTCCACTGCAATTTTGATAGGAAGAAAATGATGTGCAGCTTTTAAAAGTTGCCCAGGTACTTATGTGCTTGGATAACCACAAAAGTACTTTTGTTTAAGATCTCCTACAAGACATGCAAATGTCCTTCATAAAGCAATGGTTGATTTGCCCTATTTTAAATTAAATTCCTATGACTTTTTGTCAGTCTACTGGATAGAAACATGAAATCTGACATATTGAATCAGTCCACTGCTCCATCAGGTAGACTATTTTGCTTCCAATAATAGTCTATGAAATGGGACTTTAGAGAAAAATAAAATATATTGCACACAGTGAATTGTGAAAGATCTTACCTAATGTTCCTGATTCAGTCCCACATAGGCCTCTCACTCTGAACTCTAAGGTCAGAGCAATATAAACTTTTCACATTTCTTTTACCATGGATGTACTTCAAGTGAATTTCTTATTTTCCAATAGCAGCAGTTTATGTGATAGTTAGGGGATATTTTTACTGTTATTAGATTGTATATTTATTATACATTTTAAAACACAGTAACACTTTCCTCATGGAATTCATATATTCTGTAAGTGCTTGTGCTCTTGGTTACTTTTCTCTCGTTGCTGAGACAAAATACCTGACACCCAAAATTAAGGAAGGAAAAGATTATTTAGCTCACAGTTTGTGGAGGTTTCAGTCCATACTTGGCTGGTTCCAGGACAGAGTGGCACATGGCAGAGGGCAACAGTTCATGGCAGCAGAAAACAGCAAAAGCAACAAGAGCAAAATGGAGGAAGAACAGCAAGCAGTCTCTTTCCTTCTCTTACACTGTACGCAAAATACTCACCCCAGGGCGGGCATAGCACTCACATCCATAATCCCAGCATTGGACCATGGATCAATCATAAACAGTAGAAGCCTACACCATGACTGCATGAGGCTTGGGGAAACATCCAGACACAAACCATAATACCTGCTTTCATTGTTCTTGATTGGTCCTAGTTGCTGGAGATATTTATGGGCTTCTACACAGCTTCCATTACAGTGAACTGAGCAGTGTTGGTCTCCTCTAATCTTTTCTAAAGCATAGGTCCTACTTCTCAACAGTCAGAGCCTTGCTGCCTATCTTATTTATGAGGAAAATATAATGAAACATGAGAAGTATATATTTAGGCAATCTCAACACATTTGCCTCTCAGGTGCATTTGATAAGAGGTTCTTTGAAGAAGAAAGTGCAGCCACCAAAAGGTGATGAATGGCAGAATGTACGCAAGTGCGAGCCTTAGCTGGCCTCCCCAGGCACCAACTTCTCACTGCAAGCAGCACTAAATTTCCCATCCTGGACCTGCAAGACAGTGCTCTCATTTATTATACTTTAGCCCCCAAATTTAATGTGTCACAGTGTCCCACTTTGAGAATTACTTTTTGATTTTTTTTAGGAATTTAACGATGGTTATTATATTACATATTGATATCTTCCATTTGGGTAGTCAGATAAATAAATATAGACATATAAGATTGATCATACACTTAAACATTAACTGCTCCTTTCAATAGAGCAATAAAAGTCAATATTACCACTATATGAGCTATCTTGTGTATACATATATATTTTTTCCCCTTCTTTCTTTTCTCTTTTCCCTCATCCCAGTTGTTCTTTCTTTTTGAGCAGTTTCCTTCCCTTTCACAATGTCTATTGTACCTCCTAGATTTTCTTGAAAGACGAAAAGATACTTACATGAGAAAAATTTGAGCCAACTACTCAGTCAAGAAACTTTAAGACTGTACATGATGTTTTCACAGTAATTTATATTATTGCAAGTGTAGTACATCTTACTTCTCTTTCTTAACTCAGGGATAGAAAGTAATTGTCAATTATACAGAGATAATTTTTCCAGGAAATTCTTCAAATAAAATCCAAATTATTTTTTCTTAGAAATCATATTGTCCCACCTGACATGGTGGTACAGGTCTGTAAGCCTAGTACTCAGGAGGCTGTGACAGGAGGATCACCGAGAGTTCAAGGCTAGCCTGGGCTACACACTGAGCTCAAGGCCAGCCTGAACTACATAATGAGACCCTGTTTCAAAAAACAAATAAACAAACTCCCAGAAATCATATTGTCCTAACACTCATACAAGCATGCTAGTAGCCAGGAAGTCTGAAAATGAATGAATAACTTGATCACAGGCACTGGACGAGGTCTCGTAAGGTCAGATTCAGATCAGGAGAAAGAGGAATGAAAGAGTTAAAAGACTTCCTTACACTCAGAACTCTCTCGGAAAAACACAACCAAGGCCACTCAAGTCACAGGAGATGGAGAGATCAGAGAAGGAGAGGTCCACGCCTTCACTGTGGGCTCTGCCTGGGAAATGGTGAGTCACAGCAAGCATGTTTAGAGTTGTTCAGCTACATTTGCAAACTGCACTCCCAGGAAACTTATCTTCCCTGTGATTTTCTGAATATGTAGTTTAACACCATGTAGTGCATAGTTTCAAGTGTGTTTAAGCGTACGTAGTATGTAGTTTCAGCGTACATAGTGTGTAGTTTCAGCGTACATAGTGTGTAGTTTCATACAGGATTGCCAACGTAAGGGTTCCAGATATCCTTACATTGCTCTTAGAGGTAGCTAACACCCTCCTAAGTGTTTCTTAAGCAGCAAATCACAGAAATTAAAAGTGTGATTAGTACAATAACATGCTTAACATTAAACATGTTCCATTAGTGCCCTAATGGGATGAATATAATTCACATATAGATTAAAGTTTACATGCACTTTAAAATTAGTTTTGTTTTATTTGCTTCATGCATTGTTACAATAAATCTTCCTTCCATTTTAACTGTTAACCTTTTCACCTTCCTTTACAAAAACACACATGCAATTTCTGCCTTCCACTTAATGAAATGTAGAGGATACAGTGGATAATTGGTGTGAAAATGTTCCAATATTTTGAGATGTTCTCTTATCTCAATTATAGGATTTATGAGCAAACTCTTCCTTGGCTCTGAGTGAAACACAATATTCTTTCAACTGATACATAGAAAGTCTCTTGACTTGGAAAATTGCTAGGATATTTGTTTCTTGATATATGACCTTTAAAAATCATATATAAAACAGGCTATGCTTGGATTAATATTTGAAACTATTTAAAATCTCAAATTCAATTGAAAAGAATTATACATGAATCTATTTAAAATAGGAAACTCAAATGAAGTAGTGGTTGGTACAGAAACCAGAAATTCTGCTTTATTTCCTTTCCTTATTGCCTTTCTATTAATTTTTAAATAACATTTGGCACTTGATTACAGTATGAATAATCAGCATAGGAAAAAAATAAAGATGCATGACATTAAATACCTGTGATGGCAACTTATTACATCATTAGACATTTGTTTTAATTATTCTCTCTCTGTCACCCTCTCTCTCTTCTCTTCTAAGTTCCAGAACATATCCCCATTCTTTCCTTCCTTTCCTCGTTCTGCAGTACTGGGGACTATCCCCAGGGCCTTCACACTGCGCTACATTCCTAGCTCATCTTCATATGCATAATTAGATTTAATCTTCATCAACAGTGTCCCTACCTCAGATTCTTTCCTGTTACCCACTCTATAGACCTTTTTCTTTATTCGGATGCCTATTCTTCAGCATTTACATCTCAGCTGAAATGTCCAAGCTTACAAACACAACTCCAAAGTACTTTCAATTGAAGCCTCCATGTATTTTCTTTCATGAAGCTCTTAATTTTGTGGATGACATAATAATTTTATGTATTTTTCATTTTCTTTATATCATCTTCTTTACAAAAGGACAAATTTTGCAAGGGGAAGAAGGGTTTACAGCACTGTAAATACAAAGCTTTTCAAAGCACTGCACACTCTGTACCCTTGTTGTGACTCAATGAATGAAAATGAAATAGTTTATCTGGGAATAAAAGTAACTTTATTCTCTGAGAGATGCAGTATCAGTCTGTGTTTATTGATTGCATGGAAAAAATCTATTAAAATATTCTGAAAGAGATTCCCACCTTGCCTTAAGTAAGCACCAGGCCACTATCCCATGGGGAGGAGTGCCCTCTGCTGACCTTGGCTTTCCTTGGAGTTGGTGGATCCATTGTCCAAATAGATACTACTGAGGCCCGAGCTGGCGGAATGGGAACCACAGCATCAGGAAATCTACTTGGTCTCAAGTTCTTCTATAGCTTTTATGTATAGACACGATTTTTCACTCTGAGTTTTTCTGATCCCTTTACCAGATGTCTTGGTTACTTTTCTCTCACTGCTGAGACAAAATACCCAACGCCCAAAATGAAGGAAGGAAAGGTTTATTTAGCTCACAGTTTGTGGAGGTTTCAGTCCATACTGGGCTGGCTTCGAGGCAGAAGATAGCAAAGCAACAAGAGCAAATGGGGGAATGGCAGCCGAACATCAAACAGCCAGAGCAAACCGGGGAATGGCGGCAAGCAGCTTCTTTCCCTGCCTTACTTTGTAAACAGGCTACCCCCACCTAAGGGGCATGTAGCTCTCACATAATCTCCATGCCCTCCTCTTCCACAGGCTCAGGATGTATACAACGTAAGCACCTTGGTTTCCTGCTGAGTCACTTAGCCAAACCTCTAGACTCCCCAAGTTGACACAATGTATCAACCATAACACCATATTACTAAATTATTCTGTATTTAAATGAAATAGACAGGAGTAAATATTTCTCCCAAAGGGCTAATTGAAGACCCATAGCTTATTGTTGATAGGCTGAATGATAAAGTGACATTTTGGAATAGTTCTACAAAAGGTGAGAGTGTGTTTAAGTGGCTGTTTGACACCTATGTTTTTAAATAAGAAATTACTGATGATAATAACAAGAAAGTAAATTTTAATATTTATGTGCAAAAAGATACTGCAGGAATGCTTGCTCTGAGGACAGATAATAATGAAAAATTAGGTGTAGTGGGAGAAACCTACAGCTACAATAACATGTTACTCAAAACAAGTTAGAGAATTCAAACACACTGTATTGACCGCATGGTTCTGGTGCAATAATAAGCAAAATACTTGCATTAGATAAAGTCCTGGAATTTAGAAAAAACTCCTAGGGTGCTGCTTTAAACTTGTTTAAAAAATGCCTGGTGAGTATCTCTCAGTAAACCTCTTACTGTGATTAGATGTTTTCTGGTTTAGGTCTCGGATGTTCACCAAGCCCTCCTGGTTCCAGAGCAGGGCTTTGGGAATATGATTAGATCACAGGGACATCATGGCTAGATGTGCTCCTTGGGCTGGGGGCTGAGGGCGGGTAGGTCAGTGCCACACAGCCTGTAAGTGTCTCTCTGCCTCCCTGGCTGGCTCCACCCTTCTCTCCCTACCGGCGGGATTTCCTCCATCCATTGCAGACCCTTCTCAAGGGTCCTTTCCACCTCAGAGCCTGACTGCCATGGATGTAACCTCTGACAGTGTGAGCCAGAGTAAACCTCTTCTCCACTTCTCTGTGGGTGTCCAGCACCATGTCTCAGTGATGAGACACTGACTAACAGAGGTCAAAATTCATTTCTTTTAACGTTTTCAAAAATTCACAGTGACTTAAAGACCAAAGATGGTGTGTGGTATGGTAGTCATTAGACTGATAGATTTAAAATCTTGTTCCTGAGCTAGCATTAGCACCACTATTACTATTAGTGCTACCAGTAATAGTAATTTTTCATTAGAGAGAAAATAGATACATCATTTTCTCAACCTTATAACTTTATGTTTATGTGTGCCCCCCTCCAAATCTAACTACACACCCTTAACATAAATTCAGTCTAACATTATAGATGGGAAACAGTATATCTTTTACCAGCCAAATGCAACAACCAGGGAAGCAACATATTTGTAAATATTAAACAAGTAAAAGAAAAATTTATTGGCATTGACATCTTTATGTGTCCAATGACCCAGATATGAAAATAATGCCAATAAACATTCAAATGTTCTTTAAAAAAATTAATAGGATATTTTTATAATTATTTTGACAATTCAAAAAATTGACTTAAGAAATGTAATAACAGGATATAAATACAAATTTTAGAAATGAGTATTATGTCTATGTATTAGAAAATCTTTGAAAATATAATTTACAATTTCTTATGTGGTGTATTATACAACACCAAATACTCTTAAGAATAAATGTTACAAATATATATAGGACTCTACAATGAGGGCCAGGAATATAGCTCAGTGGCATAAGCACCTGCCTGGCAAGTGCAAGGTCCTGAGTTCAATTCCTGGTATCAAAAAAACAAACAAACAAAAAAAAATTGAAGATTCTACAGTGAAATATTTAAGATTATAGTAAAATAAATTTCCAATATTAAAGTATCACAATCAATGATACCATATGATAATAATAACAATAATACCAACATACCTATTATTTCCAATGACCAGTATATGCAAATAATGCTAATAAACATTCAAATCTTTTTAATAAAATTAATAGTATGTTTTTATAATTATTTTGACAATTCAAAAGGTAGAGTTATTTTTAAAAGTCTGCCTTCATCAAGAAGAACACCTAAGGGGAATCTGAGATGACTCACACAAAGGCTTACTTCATGCTAATAATCAAACTTAGTGATCTCAAAGGAAGACAGGTAAACAAGACAATGGAGTAGGATGGTCTGACCAGACTGATGTGTAAGAGAAGGTGTAGGTACAACTAAGGTGTCCAATAAACTCAGTGCAAAATGGAAATATATTTAAACACACACACACACACACACACAAAACAAATCCTATTTTCAAATTCTACCTTACACCACTCAAATGTTAACCATTTGAATTGTATATATTGAAGTCTTAATGTTTTCAGAAGAGGAGACAAAACTGATTGTGATCTTTGGCTAGTCAAAGATTCCATTGATTGAACACAGAATTACTACTAATAAATATACAGGTAAAAGACAAATTGAACCATCAAATGTAATGATATCAATCGAGCAGAAAATTAAATGGCAGACTAAAAAATGTTGTTCTAGCTATATTTCTCAATGTATTCAGATTGATAATATGCAAAAACCAATCATGTTATAAATAAAATACCTTAATTGAGTAAAAGGTCTTAAATACTGAAGAATAAACCTCATGAAAGAAAATATAAAGATGGTCAATAAGCATATGAAAACATACTCCTTGTAAGGTTACCTGAAAATATAATCAAGGAGCAATCACAATCACTAGTGCCTGTACAATAAAAAGACTGACACAACCAATTATTGACAAAAATGATTACTGAAATTCTCATAAATTTATACTGACAACATAAAATGATAATATTATCATAAGAAAATTATTTGACAATGACTTCCAAAGTTAAACTCAATTATTTGAGACTGAATTATTTCAATAATTAAGTATTTACCTACAACTAATAAAAATGAAGTTTGCCCTGGAAAATATTTGTAAATGTGGTCATGGAAACTTTAAAATAAAAAACTGCAAAAAAGTCTATGAATAAAACTGGCTAAATAAATTGTGCTTTATAAAATGAGAAGCTATTCAACTTATCAATAAAAAGAACTAAAAATACAAGACAGTATTCATTGTTCATTTTTGTTTGTTTGTTTTTTTGTTTCTTTTCCGGTACCAGGAATTGAACTCACAACGTCGCACTTGCCAGGCAGGTGCTGTGCCACTGAGTTAAATCCCCAACCCCCAGTATTCATTGTTCTTATATTATGTTAACTGAGAAATGCATGTGCTGGTTTGGAGCTTATTTTTGCAAGGGGAGAACAATATAATACAGGACACATTTTAAAAGATTATTTATAATAGTCACCCAAACAATGATATACAGGAGAGTGCAGGAAATCTTTCCACACACTAAGACCAAGGAATCCAGCTGAGGGCCTGGATTCCACACAAATGTCCTGCGTGAGGCCAGCTGAAGACCTACAGCTCATAACAATGCCTTCCACAAATCCAACTGGAGGCCCAAAGCCCATGACAATATCTCACACATACCTGTTTCACGGATCTGCACTGGGAAGGCCCAAAGGTTTGTGGTGGAATCTAGGAGGTCTGAGCCAGCAGGATGAAGGATCTGTGTTAGCAGGCTGAGGGATCTGCACTGGTGCCAGGAAGCAAGGGTCAGAAGAACCAGAGCACCCCCGAAAGGTACCACAGCCATCCTCAGCAACAGTGAGGTCCCGAGCTCCTCCGATGATCAAGATGGCTGAGTTTCTGTCAGGAAATCCAACCCAGCAAGCCTGTCTTGGAGACTGGCAGTGTACCATCTTCCCCTCTGGAGCCAGGAAGGGATGCTCAAAGTGAGGACTAGAGCTTCCCCAAAGTGAACCAAAGTCTTTCTCAGTGCCAACGAGGTCCCGAGCTCCTTGGAGGATGAAAACAATTTCATCAGGAAAGCCAAAACGACAAGCTCCTCCAAAACAACCAACAGCTCCTTACAGCTTCCACCAACTCCCAAC
The DNA here is from genome assembly GCF_000276665.1 of Chinchilla lanigera. NCBI lineage: Eukaryota > Metazoa > Chordata > Mammalia > Rodentia > Chinchillidae > Chinchilla > Chinchilla lanigera. Next base: position 25,246,862 of record NW_004955418.1, on the reverse strand, counting down.
AGCCTTTCTCTGCTACCAACAGTCTCCTTCTCCTTCTCCAGTTCTGCCTCTTATACTGCTGGCAACAGTCCCCAGGTGGTCCTCCCACACCCAGCACCACGCTTACTCAGTTCAGCTGGGGGTTATAAGTTGCCCAGCAGTTATCAATCCACTAAAATGCCCAATCCAAAAGATTGTATACAACTGGGTGCCATTTATGTGAAATTACAAGAAGAGAAACAACTTATGCCTTGTGATAAAAATAGAAAGTTGCTACCTATGTAAGAAGTATTCTAAGGAATAATGAAATGTTGCACTTTATTTAGAATGTTTTATGATAGTTTATAATGACAAAAATCCATCAAATTTGACATTTAATACATATGCCTTCTTTTGTTTGTTTTATTTTGTTTTTTTTTTTTTTTCCGGTATTGGGAATCAAACTCACGACCTCACGCTTGCCAGGCAGGCGCTGTGCTGCTGAGCTAAATCCCCAGCCCCTTACATATGCCTTTTATTTTAAGTAAATTAAATCCCTTAGAATATAAAACATAATTAACATATGGAAATATTTCTAGAAATACATAATAGGAAAATGGTGGACAATGCTGCATTATATACACACTTTTGTTCAATACCTAAGAAAATAAGAATGTAGTATTCATATTTATTTACATTTAATAAACTCATTAAGGTTATTAAAAAATTTAAAAATTAATACCTTTGAAAGACTAGATAATAAGGTACCTAAGGAAATGAGTGAAAAAGAGGTAATAATGACTTGTTTGATCTTAAATTTTTGCTGCAAAAATTTCCCATTGTTTAATTTCTTGGAGTCCTGTGAATGTATGCAACAATCAGAAGAAAAATAGTTTTATGGTGAATACCATTTTTGGTACATTCCTTCACATAAGCAGTTTGAAAAATATTTTTATATTTTGATGGTTTTATTGGTCTAATAGTGCCCCAGGAAACATTTTTGAGAGAAGGGAATAATAGGATGATAATAACTTCCTGAAAAATAAAGTACAGACCCCTTATTTGTCATGAAGTAAATATAATCAAAGGCTGAGATTCAGTTAGTAATAAGATTACACCATGGATAAATACAAATAAAACAGGAAAATCCTGTCTTTCTTTATCTTGACATTTATTTTAATAAAAAACATATGAACTGCCTTATTTCCATTTACACATTCTAAATAGAATTCTGTTGGCTCCAGCAGGAAAAATTCCAAATGTTAATACTGTGGGAATTAATTTATATTGATTATAGCTGCATGAAGACATCATAAAAGAAAAAAAGAATTCTTAAACAGTAGATGAAATTACTTCCTCTGTTCCTCTTTTATCACTGGTGAGCAGGTAAAGACAAAGAATGGGAAAAGTGGTAGCACAATTCAATTAAATCATGACTATTTGCCACACATGGGAAAGGCATTTTTCACCACTCCTGTACCTCTGTGTTTACGCTCTGATTTTTACATTCAATATACTTAATATTTAATTGCGCTCTGTGTTTGGGAAATCTATAAAAAGATTAAATTAAAATATACTTCTAATAATTAAATGTCTTATAATTTATACATTTAAAAATATTGTCACAGAGTATTAACTATGCTATATCTTATTCCAAATTAAATAGGCATAATGTTTCTGAAATCCTATTAGGCAAATGTGTTTTTCAACTTTTTTAAACCTAAGTCAATTATTTTAAAAATAAATAGACTTTTCTTTACCAAGGCCATCCCTGAGTTACATAACGGGTAAATTATTTTCTATCATTGGTCTGTAATTCAATACAGCAATTATACCAATAACTTTACAGAAATTATACAATTTCTGTAATAATAATTAACCATGATTAATATAATAATATATAGTATAATAATAATTAACCATGAAAACTCTTACTGTTTTAAAGTTTTTCAGTTTTTGAACTGAAATATATGTAATTTTAATGAGCAGTTTATCTTCTATTTTAAGCTTCTTGTTTTGAGCTTCTTGTGTTCTTTCACCTTTAATTTTCCTTTAACTGGCTCTTGCTCTCATCTAGTAGTTTTGCCATTTCATTACCTTTTATAAAAATGAACATATTAAGTGAAATTGTGAAGGCAGGTTTAGAGAGGTTTCATATCAATAGTGAGGAGAATATTTGTTTTTCACTTTTTAATCATTAGTAGCTAATTTTTTTCAATATCACCAAATAGCAATGCATGTCTCTACTAGCTTCAACTTCTCTTAGTTAACATGATCTTCATTTTTTCATTTGTTTTTGTTTGAGAAGAAATGCTGAATATTGAGGTTTTAGTTTAGGATAAAAAGACTCATATTAACATCTTTTGTCTTAAAAGAAAACTCAGTGACAGAGCCTTCAATGGTAAAAACAGCTCACTGTGACTCCTGTGAAATAGGTTCACCGCCACTGCTCTCTTCGGAGGTGCAGAAATATTATCCTTAGTAACTCCATGTTTTGCTCCTACCTCTGCTTTGTAATGCCTCAAGTGTGTGGAAGATCCATGCATAATGATGAGTCTTTGTCTTTAATATACCTCAGAGCTACTTTAATTGCATTGCCTACTTATACGTATGCTTCTTTTCTTGTCTATTCATTAATGACCATTTTCAATGCATCTTTAAAATATCTTCATTTCAGTCTTTTCTCGTGGTTCTGTCTTCCACATTAGAAACTATCGTGCACTTTTTCTTTGCTGGGGAAGAATACAGATGCCTGTAACTTCAAGACAAGTTTACTTTTGTAGTTTCAGAGGGGTCAGTTCACTGTCAGTTGGCTTCAAGGCATAAAGGGCGCGGCAGAAGTGTATGGTGGAGAACAAAGCTTAGGACAGGGCAGCCAAAAAGCTGTGTGCAAGAAAGAAGTCCAAAGCGGCAGTACAGAGTCACAGGCAATGGATCCACTAGAAGACACACTTGCTAATAGAGAATGAAGATTTTCACACCAGGCCAACTTCTTCCTTCCCATTTCATTGCCCCTAGGCTGCAAGTCCACTGCGTGATGCCACCCACAAGCAAGTGGGTCTGTGTCCCTAAATTTGAGGGTGTACCTGCCAGTCATCTCTGGAATCACCCCACAAACACATCCGGAGTTTGTGCTTTATCGTTCTCTGAGGGATTTCAGCCAAGCTTATAATCATGTATAATGGTCGCTTCAAGTGTACAAGTTTAGATTTAAGTTTAGATTCTCTCTCTTAAGTAACATTTTGTACTTCACTATCTTTCTAGGAATTTGTCTAATTCATCTAGGTTATTTATTGCCAGAGCAGTATTCATATTGTCCCTTAGAATCTTTTGCCTTTCTTGAGTAGAGGAGTAATATCACCTTTTTTCAAAATAGAGTTTATTTATTCCACTCTTCCCTTTTATATTCAGTAAATCTTCGCAAAAGTTTGGAACTGACTGCAAACATTGATTTTTTTTCCCAACTAAACAAAGTTTCTATTTAATGGTTTTCACTATTGTTTTTCTGTGATGAATTTTATTATCATTCACTCAGATCTTTATTATCTGTTTCTGTATCTTACATTTTAGTTTGCTTTGCTTTTTTAAACACCGGTGCAAGCTCAGGTGTTATTTATGAATGCGACTATAAGAATCTGAGGACTAGGTCAGAGCTTCTCAAGGCCCTCTTGGGCTTCGAGCTTTTCCTTTTATGACTTTGGTTTGTCCCCAGTTTGTCCCACGTGTTACCCATTGCCTCAGGCAGCTGTGATGTTAGGACATTTGACGAATGGGCAAATCTCCCTCAAAACGTTTAGCACTCAGTGAGATAAACACAAACATTTCAAGGGTCTCTGTCAGGGACTGACAGACAGTTTCAATGATGAATTTTCTTCAGGAATGAAGCTTTTAAAGAACTCCAGGACCATTCTCCTCCCTTTAGTTTCAGTAGTATGGGCTATTGATTTTCAAGCAGATTTGAGAACCAGAAGTGGGAAGGGGTTAAATTGTAAGGCCACAAGTGCATTCTTATTGAGATTCAGCCGATTCTCTTGGCTAAATACTCTGCTTGATGCAAGACTTTGGTTAATTTTCACAGTTTAAAAAATACCTTACAATTTTTACTCCTTTTTGATATTATTGTAGTGAGCCATAATTGAGAGGTCTTTTGCTACTTTCAGAGATGTTATGCAATTATTTCTACTTTTTAATTGAGATCTCATGAGCCAGATGATTCAATGATTTGTCTACATATGGTGCCAACTAACAAATTCAATTCACAAATGTTTGATGCAGGATTCTAAAACTATGCACTGCTATTGCCTTTCTGAGCCAATAATTGTTAATAACTTTTCTAAATGTATATCAGTGTTAAACTCTGTATCTGTGATAAAACATGGATAAAAACCTGCACTTTCAAACCACATCAACTTGATTCTGCCATTCTAAAAAGTGTTTAAGTTTGGTGTAATGTAGCTCTGTGTAGTTTAATAATATGTATTCATTCTTTACCTCTTACAGAAAAATCTGATAGAATAAAGGACAAAACTTTCTTTGAGGTTTCTTTCTTTGCTCAAGTGATGCCTGAACTCTTTCTGAATCACTAGCCCTTCCCAATGAGTGTGATATCTCACAATAGTTTCTGCTTTCAACTCTCTGAAAGAGCTGGACTATTAATGGAGGCTGCCCTGATTTTGTTGTTCTGTGATCACTCTGGAGTAGCATACATTCTTTACTTCACAATGGGAAAGACTTACTGATGATTGAGAGTGCACTGACTCGGAGGAAAAATTCAAATTGTTATTTCTGTATTAATTAAAGAAAGACCATTTGAAAAGGCAGAAAAGATGAAAAGATAGTGATACTGACTTTCGCTCCTAAGATGTCAGACAACTTCCAGATATTTCAGTACAAAATGCAAGCTCATTTCTATCATTTCGTAATACAAGCAAATGGACATAAAATATAAGTAAGTATGGACAATAGCTGCCCATTTAATATTTAAAATGTAAAATAGCTAAGCAAATAAATGTTCACAGTTATATTACTAGTTGTCTGTAGATATAAGGATTGCCTACGTAATGTTTTCAAGCAGTAAGATAATTAAGCAAATAAGTGTTCATAGTCATAGATTTTACTGATACAGAATATTCTTTTAATCTTCACTTAATTTCATGTGATTATTAGAATTTGAATATTGAAATACACGTACACTAATACTATAAAGTCATCAAATTCTACTATTGCTTTCTTCTAAATTTTCCACACATTTTTGACAATCTTTTCATGTTCCTAGTAGTATTGATAAAAGAATAATATATCATATGCTTTGAATTCGAGAATGTACAGGCTAGCACAGGAAAAAACAAAAGTAAGTTTATTTTTTATTTTTTTTTAAAGTAAGTTTATTAATTCTGAATTTCTTCCATATATCTCATTATTCTCTTCCTTTACTTCTTTATATCAATCATTTCATACTCACTGAATATCATAAATATATAAGTGCATTCCTTGAACACTTTCCAGAGTTCACTTTTTAAAAGGAAAAAGTTTTCTTCTTTCATATAATATTTATTGAGATATTATGATATGCCACACACTAGCTTAAGAAAGTTAAGAATTTTGTTTCATTTAAATTTCAGAAATCCTTGTGAAGGTGCACACATTATATGTCCAATTTATTAACAACAGAGACTTAAAGAGATAATGCATAAGATAGAAATATAAGCTTCAAGCAACAGAAGATTCGAGTAGCCTTGATTGAGATGTATTCTTTTAATAAGAACATGTCTGGAAGTACGTAGTTACTAAATTATTTTAGCAGTTCAATTACATTAGGGCTAGAGTCTTGCAATTAGATTTCTCTTTCTTTGGTTTCGATAGCTATTCCTGTTCAATTTATCAATTCTCATTCAGGCAGAGGGAGAAAAGATGTGAAAGTTCCAATGCAGTCCACTTTATTAGGAAAATACAACTTTTTCAGAAAATCTTCAGCAAAGTACACTTTACCCGAACTGGGTCACACTGGAACCCTTTGGCACTCTCAACGCCATGAATGTTCAAAAAGGAACGTACATAGTAATAGTAAAACTTAGTTAAGTGCAAGAAGCACTGGAACGGACATTTGATTCAACCAAGTCAGTATCACCCATGTTTGTCACTCTCAAAGTGGGTACTGAGCCCATATTAAGTACTTGCCCCTCCCCACACAGATGTACCCCTAATTGAGGGTCCTCTCATGAGCATTTTTCTTTTTTAACCAGGAATCGAACTCACGACCTCACATTTGCCAGGCAGGTGCTTGTGCCACTGAGCTATATCCCCAGCCCCCAGAAGTAATTTTTCTTAAATAACATAGTATTGTTTAAATATGTTTAAATGTTTAAGTAAATATTATGCTGAAATTTATCAGTAAGTTGTTTAGCTGCTCTTGATATATTCAAACTTGTACTAACAGATATCAATTCACTTTGACATCTAATATTATTTTTGTGATGTAAATACTCCCAAAGCATGTGAGTTTGGCCCATGGAACATTATTCTTTCTCTAGGTCTGAAAGGTTATATATCATCAGTTTCAACTGATTTCATTGGATTAGCATCCATTCACTTTTTGATGGGCAGATTGCTTGCGATTAAGTTAGCTATGGATACTGTTGTACATGTTTTCATACATTTTGTCCTTTTGCTCAATGATCCATGAGTTATCGGAGGCACAACTGCCCTGGAATATTGTTCCATAGAAAATACTCTTCAATTGTAGTATTATTTTACTGTGCATCCTTGTTTTTATTTTATCTTTGTGTGTGTGTGTGTGGTACCGACAATTGAACTCAGGATCTTGTGCTTGCCAGGCAGGTGCTTATGCCACTGGGCTACATCTCTGGCCCCATCCTTATTCTTTCGTAGGAAAGTTCCAGCTTTCTTGTTTTAACTTCATGTCTGGTCTTATAAAGATATTAAAAAGTGTCTACACATTGCTAATAATGACTTGGTGCCTGATAAAAGCAGTTTTCATCAATGTAAATGAATTCAATTCACCAATGAAAAGAAACATGGGCAGAATGGATCAAAAAGAAGAGCCAACAATGTATAAAAAATACATTTATCTCCAAAAGAAATTCATAGAGTAAAAGTCAAAGAATGGAAAATAATACTCCATATGACAGGAACTCAAAAAAAGCAGGGATAGCGATTTTGTTTGCAAATGGTGTAAACTTTCAACCAAGTATAAGCAAAGAGTAAAGAAGGTCACTACATACTTGTTAGGTAAAATCTTCAAGAGGAAGAGACAGCAATTATAAATATGTATGCACCAAGTATGGGAACACCCAATTGTATAAGACAAATGCTAATAGACATGAAAGATCAAATGAGTAATAACACAATAGTAATGGGAGACATTAATATCCCATTGTCATAAATAGATCAACCAGGCAAAAAAATCAGCAAACAGATATCAGAACTGAACCAAATCATGAACAAATGGACTTAGTAGATGTTTACCAAGTGTTCCACTCAACAACATCAGAAAATACATTCTTCTCAGCTACACATGGAATGATCTCTGAAATAGACCATACACTAGCCCATAGAACAACCTTAGGTGAATGCAAAGGAACTGAAATTATCTCACGTATATTATCTAACTATAGTTGCAATGAAATTGGAAGTTAATGGCAAAAGAAACAACAAAGCTCCGCAAACACATGGAAAATAAATAACATCCACTTGAACAAACAGTGGGTCACAAATGAAATTAAACAAGAAATTAAACAGTATTTACAGTTCAAAAAAAGTGCAGATGCAAAATACTGGAACCGGTGGGACACAATGAAAGCAATCCTAAGATTGAAATTTATAACAGTGAATTCTCACACCAGGAAAACAAAAGGAGCACAAATAAACAAACTAATGTTGCACCTCAAACCTCTAGAGAAAGAAGAGTCAGTCAAGCCCAAAGCCTTTACAAAGGAAGAAATTATGTCACAGCAGAAATTAATGCAATTGAGGTTAAGAAAATAATACAAAGAATTAACAAATCAAAGAGTTAGTTCCTTGAAAGAATAAATAAAACTGATAAACCCTTAGCCAATCTTATCAAAAAAGGAAAGGAAAAACTCAAATTCATACAATAAGGAATGAAAAGCATGCAATTATTAAAACTTCTGTGGAAATTCAGTAGATAATCAATACCTACTTTGGAAATCTTCACTCTCATATAATTGAAAACACATAAGAAATGGACAGATTCCTACATACATATGAATTACCAAAGCTGAATCAAGAAATTGTAAAAATTCTGAATAACCCAATACCAGTTATGAGATTGCAAATATAATTAAAAATTTATCAACAAAATAATGCCCAGGTCCTAATGGATTCATGGCTGAATTGTAAATGAAATTTAGAGAAGATTTAATGCCAATACTCCTCAAACTCTTTAATGAAATTGAAAGGGAAGCAATACTCCCTAACTCAATCTTGAAGGCAAGCATTTCCCTGATACAAAATCCTGAGAAAGACCCAACTAAAAAAAAAAAACTACAGGCCAACTTCCCTAATAAACATAGATGCAAAAATACTCAATAAAATACTAGAAAACAGAATACTGTAAATTATTAAGAAGATTATACAACATGACCAAGTCGGATTCATCCCAGGAATGCAGGGATGATTCATCATACTCAAATCAAAAAATTTAATACAGCATATCAACAGAGCCAAAGACAAAATTCACAGGGTCATCTCAAGATGCAAAAAAAGTTTTTGATACAGTCTGACACTCATTCACGAGAGAAGAAATCCTACGGAAAGTTGGAAGAGATGGTCTTTATCTCCATCTGATAAAAGCTATCTATGGCAAACCAATAGCCAACATCATGGTAAATGGACCAAAACTGAAAGCTTTCACTCTAAAGTCAGTAACAGAAGAATTAAATTATAATCATTTGCAGATGATATGATACTCTACATAGAAGACCCAAAAGCTCTAACAAACCACTTCTAGATTTAATACACAAATTCAGTAGCATAACAGGATACAATGTTAACACTCAAAAATCAGTAACATTCCTGTAGACAAAGAACAAACTCACTGAGAGAGAAATTAGGGAAACACATCCTTCACAATAGCATCCAAAAAAATGAAATACTTAGGAATTAATCTTACAAAGAATGTAAAGGATCTATACATTGAAAATTATAGTACTCTGATAAAGGAGCTCAAAGAGGATATCAGAAAGTGGAAAGATATCCCTTGCTCCTGGACAGGAAGAACAAACGTAGGAAAATGACCATATTCCCAAAATTGTTATGCAGATTTAATGAAATTACCAAATACCATTAGCATATCTTACGGATCTAGAGCGAACATTCCTAGAATTCATCTGGAACCAGAGGAGACCTAGAATAGAAAAGGCAATCCTGGCAAAAAAAGGCAAGGTAGGAGGCATCATAATTCTAACTTGAGACTATACTACAAGGTTACTGAGAAAAAATTAGCATGATACTGGCAAAAAAGCAGATCTGAGGACCAATGGAACAGATTAGAAGATGCAGACGCAACAGTAAACACACTCAGTCACCTAATCTTTGACAAAGGGACCAAACCTGTTCACTGGAGGGAAGATAGTCTCTTTAATAAATGGAGCTGGAAATACTGGCTCTCTACATACCACAGACTAAAACTAGACCCATGTCTGTCATCATGCACTAAGCTAAAGTCAAAATGGATCAAAGATCTAAACATTAAAACTGAAATACTAAATCACTTGAAAGAGAAAGTAAGTTTTGAAGACATAGAAAGTAAATTTTGAAAGAAAGAAATTTTGAAGACATAGGTGTATGCAGAGAATTCATGAACAAAAACCAAACTGCATGGGAAATACTTCAAAGAATGAACAACTGGGATCTCATCTTATTAAAAAGCTTTTGCATAGCAAAAGAAATCAACAACAGAGTGAAAAGACAACCTACAGAGTGGGAAAAAATTTAGCCACTTATCCCTCAAACCAATAACTTTTAGGTAGAACATATAAAAAATTGAAAAAAAATCAGACCCTTCTCCTGAAATTCAGACTCAATCAAACAGTGGACTCCTGAGATTAATACATACTCTCAAATAAAGATATACTAATGACAAGTAAATATATAAAAATGTTCAATTTCATTGGTCATTCCAGAAATGCAAATTAAAACAACACTGAGATTCCATCTCACCCCAGAAAGAATGGCTATCATCAAGAAATCAACTAGTAACAAGTGCTGGAGGGGCTGTGGGAAAAAGCAAGAGTTCTTTACTGTAGGTGGGAGTGTACACTGGTAAAACCACTGTGGATATCAGTGTGGAGATTCCTCGAAAAATTAGGAAGAGAGGTTCCACTCTACCCAGCCATCCCTTTCTAGGTATCTTCCTATAATTAAAAATATCATACCACAGCTATATATGTGGACCCATGTTTATAGCAGCACAATTTATAATAGCTAAATCTTGGAACCAACCCAAATGCTCATCAACCAAGGAATGGATAAAAAAGATGTGATATTTTTTACATAATGGAGTACTACTCAGCCACAAAGAAGGATAAACTTGAGACTTTTTTAGGTAAATGGATGTAACATGAGATCATACTCAAAAGAGAAATAAATCAGGCTCACATGTGTAAACATTGCATTGCCTCACTGTTGTGAAAAACTGAAAGAGTAAATGAGGCCTAAAATGTATAACAGATATTGTGAAATGGGAAAAAAATTGTTCCAAAGGAAACAAAGCTAGGATGGGTTAAAGGGGAAAGAAGAGATTGGAAAAAGGAAAGAATGCAAATCAATTATACTATTAGTGTCTCTTAGTTCATTACAAAGGAAGAGTTTTGCTAATATCAGTTGGAGAAAAATTTTTGGCTCATATTTTGTACCCTGCTCAACTACTTTAAAAATAACATGTAATGCTTTAACTATTGTTATTCTCCTATCATTTTGCTATGAATTTTTTTAACCTGTTTTCCATAAAATAAAAAAGTAGTTTCCATGTATTTACTGATGTAATCTTCACAATACCACAATGAATTTATTCCCATTTAACATGATGGGGCATTAAGGAATTCAGAGGTAAACATACTATTTAAATGATCCCTGAAAGTGCAGCCTTAACACCAAGGTAAATAAATGAGTTAGCTAATGCTGGTTGGAGTCTGGATTTGTACTCAGGTACTCCGGCTTTGAAATACTGGGGTTTAACAATGATCTGTTATAATTTTTAAAATAATCTTCCTTTTACTGTGCTTTAGTAGTGAGCTTTTGTTTTCTCAATTAAAAAAAAAAATGAACCCAGTGTGTATAGAGTGCATCTTCAAAATTTAAAATTTTAATTTTATTTTGCTAAGTTCCCTAGAGTGAGCTCAAATGTCCTGTCTTCTTACCTATCCCTCTCAGAGCACTGAGGCTCAGGCACGAATCACAGTGCCTTCCTGGTGATGGTGTTTACAGCACATCTCTATTTGTACGGCCTAAAGAGACAAATTGCTTTCATTACCCTAATTTCATAAGATGATTTGTTTGCTTCCTGCTATCAGTGCTTCTCTCATGTGTAAGATTTTAAGAGAAGTTCAAAACTGTTAAAAGCTAGAAGCTAGTCAGATACTTACAGCTAGACAGTGGTGTTTTCCATTTAAGATACTGTTTCACAAATCACCAACAACTGGATAAGGCTTGGATGGATAGGAAGAGGCAAAATGCTAACCCTTTTGAAACGCGATAAAATACTAACATTGTCCATGCTCAAGAAAACATGAACACCTCCCGACCTTACTGATTTCAGAGCCTGTGACTGTTTTCCCAGTTACACCTTTGGCTTCTCTTCTTTCCTGTTGCTTCACATAAACTGATCATTGCAACAGAACCCTCGTCCTTATCTCCTGAGATACCACCTCCATAGCAACGGACTTCCTGAAAGTCTCTCCAGCAGCATCTGCACCTTGAACCCTTCATGCATCTTCTCCTGTCCCCACATTGAGAACTCATAATATTGTCCACGATGCACAAAGGCAGCAAAGCCACCTACAGAGGATGAATGTCTCATGACTTTGACTAGTTTTGTAAACACAACCCCTAGATTGACCGTCGAACACTGCTTTATTTGCCTAATTATCCTTTCATTTAAAATATTTTTCACTCTTTCTCTGGTCTCATTTTTAAAATTCTTGATGGAATTTTTATTCAATAACTTGGGCATGTGTTCGAACTTTGTTTTACATAAAGAACATATAGTTCTTTTAAATCTGATCTGACAATCTGTCTCTTAATTTGTGAAATGTTTGAATTCAGCTTAATTTATTTTCTGAAGAACTCCCTGAATGGTGAAATTGAATCCCAGCCAAGGGAAAACAGGCAGGCTTTATGAATTTCTTCTTATACCTCTCCATGCTCCCACATCAAATCCTACTGTTTTTAAATTCTTTTTTTTTTGTTTTTTTTTTGTTTTGTTTTTTTCTGGTACCAGGAATCGAACTCATGACCTTGTGCTTGCCAGGCAGGCGCTGTGCCGCTGAAGTAAATCCCCAACTCGTTTTTAAATTCTTCATTATCTCGCTCATTCTCTGCTCTATCCAGGTTAACACTGTGTTTTTCACATCACCTTTACTTTTATTTACTTCTTAAAGAATGTTTAAATACTTCACTCTCTTTGGGCATGTACCACTTTGAGAGTACTAGCTGTATCGGAGATCTTCTTTAAACAGGCTATGACTACCTTTCACTCTCCCTTTTGACCATTAAATTCCAAGCTTGTAGGTTACGGAGATTGGCCGATGGCTTACGAGGCGAGGCATCATTTAATCTACTCGATTTGTCATCCTATTTATTGTGACTTCAAAAAACCAGTTCTCTATTTCTTTCTCACAGAACATTAGCATTCATCAAGCAAAGCTCTAAACCCAGCATCATGTTGCAGGTGTCTCCATTGTCACAACCTTGACTGCAAAGGGGACATCTTTCCACGTGTAAGAAGAAATGACCAACCAGGGACATTTCCTGTGGATGCTTTACTGTCATCGCCAATTTCTAGGTCACCTGATTGGCTTGTCAATGATTTTAGAAAGCCGAGTATACGAGAACAGATCACCAAAAAGGAAAGTCCTCAGAGACTAAATGAACAGGAGGGCAAATCTCAAAGTTTCAGGCTAAAATTAGCTACATATTTATATACGTAATGTCTTGCGTAGCAACAGAGGACGCATGATGAAGGTGTATGTATGGAAAATGAGAGCTAGTCAGCCCATACCTAGGTTTTTTCAAAATCTACTGTCATGCCAAGTAGCACAGAATGGCTGTTCCAGTTTTCAGACCCCAGCAAAAACTGGCCAGCAACTATCTTAACTTCCTTTATCCTGTAGAGTGTGGAATGCTTACTAGTGTCATCTACTGGGTACTATAGAGATTCCTACCAAGATGGCTGTGGTCATATCCAGCTGGATCCCAATATTATCTACATAGTTTTCTTCTCAAATACTATATTTCATCATATCCAAAGTATTATTGGAAATAATATTTGCATTATTTAGGGGATATTAAAATTCTCCAAATATAACTTGAGTAACTTGATTATAATATTATTATATCCAAATATCTGGGATTTCAAAATGTCAAAAAATTCAAAGAAGTATAAAGAGTATGTCATCCTTTTCTATAAATATTTCCTCCTAATAAAATAAAATGAAGCTGAATTTCCTTATAATTCTTTTGTTATAATTGTCCTTCTTGTTACCTTCATTGTGCCATTTGATATGTGGAAATCCATTAGAATCAGTACCTAAATAAGCACACGAATCCACTGAGTTTGTTCAGTGCAAAGTAATTTTGTCATATGCAGCTTGTTTTCTTTCATTACACAAAACAGTCAAAATAAAGAATAATTTAACTCAATTTTTCATATACTTTTGGAATAAATGAATCTGAGCCCAAAGTAGTCTCAATACCATAGCAGTATTTTTATTCTTAATATACTATCCTTGAGCTCTTTGAAATATACCCATGCAAAAATCTGAAAGAAAAATGCATTGTACCACTTGCTAGTAGTGTATATCTGTAAGTTTCCATACAACAAAATGTGAATCATTTACCTATTGTTTTGTTAGCATTCCCATTGAGTGCTACATGTGTCTGAACACATGCTTACACAAGGCTCTAACTAAAATCAACTTTTAAACATGTAATTTGAAACCTAAAATGCTATGTAGTATAATTTAGTTTTCTCTCCATCAGAACTTTATTGGTGTGTCATTTTTACAACTTTTTATAGTACAGGAAGATGGCCAATGGCCTCTTCATAGTGTAGCAGCAAGTAGTACAGCTACCAAGACATAATTCACAAAATTCTTTGCCAAGTTAAATATGGAAGAAATGTAAACTACACAGGAGAAGTGTTTTACTTTTTAGTGGTAGCTGAATTATGACTTTTCTGGGACCCAGTGATCTTTATAATTGTCTTTTGAGACAGCCATTATAAAAGTTGTCTTTCTTGCTTCATTGAGATAAATTAGCGTTGTTGAAGCAGAACTTAATGGTGAAGATGAAATCTTTGTTTGACTACAGTTCCATTGAAATTAAGGAACAGTGACTATAAATTTCATTAAGAAAATTCAAAAAACTTCTATCTTAAAATATAAAGGAAGCACAATAAAATACACATACAACTTCTTGTTACTGCGCCTCTCTAATGAGAAATTTGAAATAGAAATATTGGTATGAATAATATGAATTTTTGCAGTCCTTTGATTAAGTATATATAGTCATGTTTATATTTAATTTCTTCTAAATTTGTTTTAGGATGTTTTCAAATTTTCAGGAAAGCTCAGTAATTAAACTGATAAAAATCTTGATAAGTTTCATCCACGTTCACCATCATTGCTGTATTATATGTAAATAGTACTTATTGTAAACATTCATTATTACATTTAAAATTAACTCAATGTTGTCTCAATATATACACACAAATAGAATGTGTTAAGATCTTCATCAGAAGTAGATTGTGTTGCATGTCAGTTATTTAAGGAAGTTAAGTTTAAATATTATAATTAACTATTTCTCTGTTAGAGACTATTCAGAGAAATATAATCCTGAATGCATTTGGTAAATTTGGCTTTATATTACATGTGGAAAACAATCCACAACTTTTCCTACCTTGAAAATTAAAATTGCTTTAAAAATTAAATTTCAAATTACTTTACAAATTAAACTTATTTTAAAAATTCACTCTTGTCTATTATGCCATATTATGCAGGAGTCTAATAAAATGATCTGGAACTGTAATTCGTACATAAACGCCAACATTCAAGTTAAGAATTCATACCCACTGTCTCAAACGTGTGACCATACATTACCTGGTGTTCCCTCTTCTTCTTCCTTTGTGTTCCAGTTCTCTGATTCTCAAATACATGGTGCTTGACTGGTTTTCCCTGGGTGTCATAACCACCCTGATCTCTGTCCAGTAATTGCCAGGCTGAACGACTTCCAGGAATGTTGTCCTTGAATTACTTTTTGAAAAATTTGCTTCTCATAATCACCTCATTTAAAATTTATTATTTCTGAATGAAAGTTTCATGAGACGGTGGCTCCAGAGAATCTTTGTATCGTAAATGCACACGAGAAAATTCCTGCTCCCTTTCTCTTTCTAAAGTCCTCCAGATCTTCTGCCCGAATTTAGAGCACCTTTCAAATACGTAAGCTTTCACAGTGCACGCATTGGCTCTACGTTTCCTTTTGGAGCTCAACAGAGCTCACAGTCTTCCTGTGAAATAATTATTATATGTGTCCTTGAGCTGCAGGTCCTGATACAATGCCTACCTCTTTACTCTGAGCTACTGACGAAGAGCCTCACTCCTCTCGGAAACCTGTAGCCACTTCTTGTGCTTCTTCGTAATATTATTCGAATGAAATAAAGTCGCCTTCCAGGATGTGTTGTCTGTCTCTGGACACTGAAAATCAAGATTTCACATATTTATGTATATATTTAATTCCATATATTAAAAGTGCATATATGCGCTTATTCTATGCCTTTTTCCATCAGTGATAAAAGATTTGCTGTTAAAATTGAAGAAAGTACATGTGTATAAAATTTATATAAGAGTATACAACCCAGAAAAACTTAAAAATACTCTGTTGGAATGTCACTTAGACCAAATCCATGGGACTAAATGCACTGGAATTATATGGAGTCCTAAATTTCAGTATGAAAAACTAACATAATTTTTGGATTCTCATTTGTGAGGAAAATCAGAGTTTTAATTAATTCCAAAGTTCAGAGTGAATAGTATATGTAATTTTAAATAAGGGAATAAATTCATGCATAACTAGTCCAAGCGGTTTATTTAAGTAAACCATTCTGTATTAATAAAGCATAAAGTGCTCTAAGTGAAAAATAAACCTGATGATGAGATTGCATCTCTAAGATTATGAGGAATTTTAAACATAGATTTCAAAGAATTCCAAGTGACCCACTGTATACTTGTATCAAAGCATTAAGGAATACTGCACAAGTATGTACAACCACAGAAATAATAATATTAATAATTATTATAATATATAACTGGCATAATGACATACACCTGTAATCTCAGCTTCTTGGAAGGCTGAGGCAGAAGGATCACTTGAGGCTAGTTTTGACTCTAGCCTAGGCAACAACAAGACTTCACCCTGAAACATAACTACAACAACAGCAAAAGAATTCTGGTTAATAAATGTCCTACCAAAAAATATCTCAAATATTTAAGCACCTTTCCCACCCATACCCTCAAGAGTGATTGAAGAAAGCAGGGATATGGCATTATGACATAAATAACAAAGATTTAACAAATCAAGACTGCAGTCTTCAAATACTTGAAGTATTTTGATGCAGAAGTAAAAGCTGAAACCCTCTGCTTTGTCTTCAATGACATAATGAGGTGAAGAGACAAGGAGAACATTTTCAGATCAGGATGAGGAGTTAGTGCAGCTGTCACTGATAATGGGCTGACAGTGGACCTGTACACACTCTCTCAGGGACCTTTCACCTAATTATCAGGTAGTATTTACAGTGACGATAATAATCAAATGACAAGTGTGACCGCACAAGTCTGTGCTTAACTGTTGTTAGTGCTCACTCCTTTTCTACAAAAAAAGGTCGAAGACTTAAGGCTTCACACAGCCATGCTCCCTCCCACCTAAATTCGCTAACTAGCCAGACTTTGGAAAAGAAGGAATTTCTTTCAAAATTTAAAAAAAGAAAAAGAAAACCCCAAAATTGTAACAAAGTGGTGCATGATGAAGTAAAAAATATTTTGAAGCTCAAGACATCTCCTGAAGATAAATGTAATAAACCTCAGTATATTTATTTATTTTTATTGGATTTGCCTTAGACCGTGAAAATGTTCATCCTGAAACAATTCAGGTTTTCATTGGGATTGATCTGGGGAGCCTTTAAAACTTGAAAAAACTTAGTGAAAAGCTAATCAGCTTTATGTTCTGAATGCTTAGTATGAGTTGTAACCATATATGTCAGCTTTGCAAATAAAATGCATGCTCTTTAAGTTCTGCTTATTGTTATGATTTTGTTCTCTTTGGAAACGTTCCTCCATACATTGTTATATAATACCCTTTCTTTTGAAAATAGGGCATTAAATATCAGTTAGGCTTTCCTCGATGTAAGAAAATCACCAGTGAATATTTATTTTGCTCCATCATGAGTCTTGCTTTTGTTATGGTTTGTAAGTGTTTCCCTCCTTTGTACACAATCAAGCTCTCTATGATAATTTCCTTCATTTTCATCTGGCTAGTTTCTTCCAGTCTGTCTGTCTTCAGTTACCCAAGATACTAAGTTCACAAACTAAGATACCATGAATTCCTGAGTAAATGCTGATAAAGGAAAGGAAAGGCTTCTGAAGAAGAGACTGAGGTTTGCATTCTGTGGATTCAGCAATTTTTATATGATTTTATGTTATCAGTATTTATAGTCAGAGATTTAGTTAAGGAATTATTTACATAGTTGCAAAAACAATTCATTGATAAACATATTCTAATTTATATTTGCCCTCTGCTGAGCCAACCTATTTAAATAGTTGGCTAATCTAAATGATCTTAATTCTTCAGATGATTGATTGATTAATGTGTTCATATATCTCAGAGAAAAGCCTTGTTTCATAATTTGAGTAATAGTATAGTACATTAATTTAAATTTAATAACTGATTACCTTAAACCAGTGCTACTAAAATGATATTTAGGACCACCTGAAACAAAATTAGTTGTAGCATTTGTAAAAAAAAATAGAGATTAAGGATTTTTGAACTACCTCTCTCTATTAGAGACGGTTTGAATAGGGTGTAGTTTGTTTTCTAAACAAACTTGCTAAATGATTTTGATGTACATTGAAGTTTGAAAGTTGTTGTTACCTTCTGTATGATACTATGACATGATATTTGATAAATATTACATATTTTATTTGATTAAACAAGGAGAATTATATGGTGAGTTTTCTTTGCTTATTTATAATAATATAGGAAATGAGAACATTTTTGTAGATCATTGAGATAACCGTGGCCACTAAAGACAAGTCACATCATACTGCAAAATTTGATAGAGGTTTTCTGTGCATTTCACACGTATTTTCAAAATAAATCCCCTTTAACGGGATGCAATGTGGTGTTCAGCAGCACATATATATAAAAATAAGTAACTGTTTTAGCCAAAAAAGCCAATTCTACCACATATTCAAAACCACATATTCAAATATTTTGAGTGCAAAGTCAACAAAGACCTTCTGCAAAGGACACACATATATCATTCACAAACACTCAATTCTGACAAAGCAGAAGTGGCCATAAACAGCACACATACCAAACGGTGGGGCAGTGCTCCAACAGAACTTCACTGCAAACTCCATAGGCTAGCTTTGCTTGTGTTTACACTTGCTGACCACTGATCTAAATAACGATCCAAGAAAACTACTCCTGAATAAAAACAAAGAGAAATGATCCAATACCAAATAATTGGGAAAAAAGAAACTTCTACACAAAAACACATGCTGAAAATGTACCTCATGGGTATTTATATCTCTATTTCTTTCAACTTCAAAGATCAGGAGTTTCAAAAAGGCAGGAGCCCGTGAAATATGCATTGCTTTGGAGAAAATTAATATAAGCTAGGGAAAGTATTACTCAGAAAACCTAAGCAAAGGAATGGCAGTAAACATTGGTCATTGTTACATACAGAACTGAGTGGAAATGAAGACATGGAACTAAACTTGCAAACACAAAAATGAAACAGCCAAAATAATATGAGAGTAGGAGGGCAGTTAAGATAGGAAACAGAATCAGAAAGATTGTATGTCATAAATGTGAGCTAAGAATAATAATAGCAAGAATGAAAACGGAAAAGAAGATTTAGAAGCAGATGGAGATGAGACTGCGTGAAAGGGAGGAGACTAAAAAAAAAGCAAGGTGTATGGCATATACGTATCTATTCTCCAGGATGACTGTAAACATCATGTATTGCAAATAGGCACTAATCAAAGAAATATAATAATGAAGAATTATATTTGAAATGAAAATATCAAGCAGCAATTAAACTGACAAATCATGTAACAAAGTGAACTAAACAGCAAAATTTAAACAATAAGAACAAATCTCATTGCCTAAAATGGAGAGATAGACAGGAGGAAGTAGGAAGGTCAGAAGGGGATCTGACAGATACCATGCTAAAGCAGAATAAAAGCATCCTGTAAGGATATAAAGATCATCAGTAAACTAAAAGTATAAACGTGTTAAAATATTGAACCACACTTTTAAATAGCAAAATAGTTATATTCCATTCAAGCAAATTTTAAATTTGATTTTATCTTACTGAAATGTATTCTGTGTTTTGACTTCCAGAACTGTAATGCTAAAAAAAATTGTATTTTATTTTTTAAATTTTATTTTAAAGAGAGTACTACCTGAAAAACAAACAAAAAAAGTAAAACAGTAGCAGCATACCAGTATCATGAACATAAACAAATCAAAGGAAAAACATTCAAAGTGATAGAGGTCTCAAGACAAATTAATACAAATCAACAGTGGTTGTTACATTGCATATCACTGTCCTAAACTACATTGCTCATACTATCCAATGTAAGAATGAAAGATTGCTCAAACCATTAAAGAGAATAAGAAAATAATTCTTCCATAAATCCTTAGAGATAATACAGAATTCCACTAGACAAGATGGTAGGAGTTCACCATTGTAATTCCATTGCATATTGTTACCTTCAAATCAGTAGGAACCTAAAAGACTAGGTAAAATTGTATCATTTTAAACCAGTAAGTTGGTAGCAAATATTACAGAAATAAGGTAAAATTACCTTCTTTTAGTTTTTATTTTTTTTTTATATCAGGAATCAAACTCAGGGACTCACGTTTGCCAGGGGGAAGCTTTGCCACTGAGCTACTTTCTAGGACTCTAAAGTAAAATTAATATAACATTCAAATGTATTTTCCATGGAAAATATAAATGACTTTAAATTACAAATTAAAAGAAAAATATTTTTATATTGCATTACAAATGCTTAAAATGATATTTTGCTGTACAAACAGAAACACATACAATCTAGTAATTTAAAGCTATTAAGAGAGAAATATGTGCCAAGTTATACTGGCAAATGTAAACAGACCAAGGTTTAAATTTCAAGGGAAGCTTTAGCTCTAAAAGAAGAAGATGAATCAAACTATGGAGATAGTCATGCAGAAAAATGTACTTCACAAGGACAACATGATGATTTTATCATAATTACTAATGCAACAAGTCAAGGGGAGGGAAATTTTGTAAAATAGAACTTCCACAGAGAAATAGAAACAAATTAATTATAGGATGCTTAAACATCAATCTGGTTTAATCAAAAGGACAAAAGAAAAAAATAATTAATATAAAAATACCTTTATTAATTGGTTTCCTATCACTATAACAAAATATCTAAGATAATCAACTTCCAAGGAAAGAAGATCGAGTTTGGCTCGTGGTTGCGGAGATTCCTGCCCTGAGCATTTGGCCCTGTGGGGCTTGGGCCTGGAGGAAGTCATTACTTCATGGCAGGAGCATAGAGCTAGGCACCTGCTCACCTCACAGCAGCCTGGAAGCAGAGACAGAAGGAACCAGGTTCGCAATACTCCTTTCCAGAGGAGAATGCTTCCTGTGGCTGGAAGACTTTCAAGTAGATCCACTTTCCCATAGTGCCACAGGCTGAGAACTAAACCTTTAATACATTGGCCCTTTGGGTTCACGTATCCAAACCATAGCAAAGGATTTTAAAAATATTTTCTATAGCTTTAAAATATGTATCTAAAGAATATATAACAAATACTCTATCATAAATAGAAGAATATACTCTGAAAGGAAAAATAATCACATATTAAGCCACAGAAACACCTTGATACATTCTAAGGAAATATTAATGGTTTTAGATTGTTTTTTTCTGACCATAGTGATATACAATTTAATTTTTTTCTGCTGGTATTAGAGATTAAATCCAAGGATACTCTACCACTGAACTATACCCCCAACTCCTTTTTAATTTTTAATATGATATAGAGCCTCACTAAGCTACCCTGTCTGGCTTCAAACCTGTGATTCTCCTGCTTTAGGCTCCCTTCTGTCTTAGTTACTTTTCTCTTCTTGATGAGACAAAATACCGGACACCTAGAATCAAGGAAGGAAAGGTTTATTTAACTTACAATTTGTGGTGGTTTCAGTCCATACTTGGCCAGTTCCAAGGCAGAATGGCACATGAAAGAGAGCAACAGTTCATGGTGGGGGAGGACAGCAAAACAAGAAGAGTAAAAGATGGGAGAAGTGGGGGCAAACAGCCCCTTTCTCTGCCTTACATATGCAAACTATCTGCCCCAGGGCAGGTGTAGCACTCACAGCCATGAATAAATCATAACTCTAGAAGCCTGTCCCATGACTGCATAAGGCATTAGTGGGACATTCAAACACAAACCATAACAATGATATAGATCCACACTAAGCTGCCCTGTCTGGCTTCAAACCTGTGACTCTCCTGTTTTAGGCTCCCAATACAAAATCATAAAATAACATTATTGTATCATCTAGAAACCAAGCAATTCCTAATAGTAACTAATTAATAACAATATGATTTCAGAAATAATTGGGGGTCATAAAGAAATACATAGTTTTGTGAAAAATTTCATATCTAAAACTATGAAATACCCCAAAAGTTGTGCTCAAAGAAAACATGCATCTTTATATACTGTGTCAATGTAAAGAAAACATGAAAATAAATAATATAAGCATTCAAATTATACAAAGAGCAAAACAAAATCAACTAAGGACATTAATTAAAGCAATTGAGAGACAAAACAAAATGCAAAGCTAATAAATCATTAGAAGGCCTGTTTCTTTCAAAAAGTCTATTAAAATATGAATGCCATTAAGGAAAATTTACAATTAGCAAACAAGCATAGGTGTCATTTTTGTATTAGGTACAATTGTTGATGATTAGAAAAATAAAGAAGAAGCAATTTGACCATTTGTTAAGGATCGTGTCTTGATATAGACACTTCTTTTGAATTTTGTGAGAACTGCTTGTCAGAGGTCCTCTGAGGTATTGCAACTCAGGAAATGTTGCTATGGGCAAAGTGACAGTGCCTGTCCTTAGGCACAGAGCAAGTTCCAGATGGTAAAGACTCAGCAACAGGACAACCTGTGGAGGGTTTTGAACAGCAAAAGCACACAGCAGAGTGTGGTCGCACATACTTCTAATCCCATCAATTGGGAAGCTGAAGCAGGAGAATAGTTGTGAGTTCTAGGGCAACATAGTAGTAAGTTCAAGGTTATAATGACACTCTATCTCAAAACAACAGCAACAGCAGCAACAGCAGTAACAGCAGTACAAGAAAATCTTCAAGCATAGGTGGGAAGTTCAGCAGTGGTAGGTCATGAAATGCAGTATGTAGATCAGGTGAGAAGGGTAAGAAATCAAGGGTCCTGGACATATAAATTTGATAAAAAATACAATGAAAGGCTTAAATTTTTAATATATATTACAGTAGAAGTTACATTGCCTTAGATTCCACCAGAATGCTCACTCTTTCACAGCTCTAGTTATGCTACCATGGCTGAGTTGTTGCCTTGAATTAATTCAAACATTTAACTTTCATGATAATTTTAATCATTTTAATGCCCAATGTAATGACTAAAGTAGATACAGAAAGTGAGTAATATTTTTATGAACCTAACTTTCTGTTGCATGCTGCTCAGCAGCAGCATATAGTATATTTTTTACCACATCTTGTAAAGACACTCATGAAAGAACACCACCAGAATTGCTTCAGAAAGTGGTAAGAATTATGTAATACGTGTGTTTGAAGTTTGGGGGAGGATTTTATTGAAAACATTCAAGTCACATTTCAATCATACCTCATCAGTGAGTCTGAAGGACGTGTATCTGGCTGACAGACTCTTTAAACTAACAAAATAATTAAACATTTTTACCACTTTTCTCATTCCTATTCAGGAACAAAGTGAAATAAGTAAAATTTGAAAAAGTTGTGCTCTTACTTAAAGTGATGAATTTCCATCTGTCTCTACACCCAGGAAGGGTTGGAGTCATTTTCCTCCCTACTTCCATGGTGGATAATCTTTGACTGGATGTCTTTTGTCTGTAAATTTATCTTTAGATCTTGTATATTTTGTGCATATGTATAGCATATATTTTAATATAAACAATTTTTTGTTCTCTGGATTGAAACTAGGGCCTTCACACTGAGCTGCATCTCCAGCTCTCTTGGAACTTCATTTAAAATTATTTATTTATTTATTTATTTATTTATTATTTACAGGGTCTTCTATGTTGCTTATGTCACATGTGAATTTGCAGTTGTCCCGTATCAGTCTTTTGGAGTGCTGAGATTACAGGCTCAGCCTCCTATAATTGCTATTGGTTCATTTGGGAAAATGTTTAATCACTTGAAAACACTTTGATCTTCCCTTTTTTTCTTTGAAGATCCTCGAGCTAGAATCAGCATGACCTCTGCTCTCTGGCTAAGGACTCTGCACTGTAGAGGCAAGACATTCCCTGGAGACTCTACCCCTTACCTTTTGAGTATGAGTTTGGACTGAAAGCTTTGTGACTATTCCAGTGAGTAAGAAAAGTGGCTCTCACTGAGGAATGAGGTTACATTTTCTCCTTTTTTTTTTTTTTTTTTTTT
>NW_004955418.1:25178877-25222597 GCF_000276665.1 Chinchilla lanigera | reverse complement strand
GTGATATACAATTTAATTTTTTTCTGCTGGTATTAGAGATTAAATCCAAGGATACTCTACCACTGAACTATACCCCCAACTCCTTTTTAATTTTTGATATGATATAGAGCCTCATTAAGCTACCCTGTCTGGTTTCAAACCTGTGATTCTCCTGCTTTAGGCTCCCTTCTGTCTTCTCTGTCTGAGGTTACATTTTCTGTCTTCTCTGTCTGAGGTTACATTTTCTCCTTTTTTTTTTTTTTTTTTTTTTTTTTTTTTCCAGTACCAGGAATCAAACTCGCGACCTCATGCTTGCCAGGCAGGCACTGTGCCGCTGAGTTAAACTCCAGCCCTAAGGTTACATTTTCTCATCATTCAAGTCCCTGAGCACCTTCTCAGAGTCCCTTTTCATGCCAAGAAACACTGGTTTAACTTTTTCTGAGAAAAATCATTTCAAAGTTTCAGGCGTTTTAATGGGTTCTACGTATTTTTTATTTCTGAGTTGTACAGCTACTTCATATATTCCAGAATCAGTTTCTTCATCAGATGTGTGCATTGTTAAAACTTTTCTTACTCTATTCTTTCGCTACTCATGTTTGCCATTGTGTCTTAGATGATCAACATTTTTAATGCTTTTAAGAAACCAATATTTCAGTGATTCCCTTTGCACTTGTGACTTTTAGGGACCTTGTTAAATACAGCACTTCTACCCAACACAGTGAAATCATTCTCCTAAATTATTTGTCATACAGTATATGCTTCATTTTAAAAATCTTACAAATTCTACAATGCTTCCATATAAATCCATTTTCCTCTACGTTTAAGAAACCAGGAGTCAAATATACTACTTGTGTCTTATAAGTTATGTAAGATGCAATGATACATACTTTTTTACTGACATCATCTCTACATTTAAAATGGTTTTTGATCTTTTCTAAATCTTCCTTAATAAAAGATGCAATTATTTTAATTTTATTGGATAGTTTTAAACATGTTGGGCCACAGGAGCCTATTTCATAGGATATGTGGTGCAAATTTGTTATAATAAAAATTGATATTCAATCCAGTATATTTCTATGAAATTGATTCTCAAATTAGATCCATCTTGCATTTTTTAGAAACACTGGAAAATGTTACTGATATATTGATCTGGGGATACAAAGTATATTCATATTGTATTGTATTAGCATAAACACTAGTAAAATTATAGAATGATACATTTACAGTGGTTTACTATGTGAAAGTGTACTGAGTGATAAATGCTTAGACTGGAATAGATTACTGTATATCCATCTTACATAATTAGTTATACACATATTACCTTCTTAAATTTAACTTATATTTAAAGTTTTAGTAATAACATCAGAAAAAAATGTTCCTTCAAATACTCCTAACCTTGAAGAAAAATGAAACTCTATTGAATGTTTTTGCCCTGGAAGTTTAATGATCCTATACTAAATGAAATTATTCATTTTTTATCCCTCTCTGTGATCCTCCTGTTACTATTGTTTCTTAGAAATAGCTGGTAATCGTGATGCATATTGTAAGCACCAATCCCCAGTTGACAAGCCATTCTGCCTCTGTACTTCCTGCTTGCTTATCCAATATAATCCATAGACCACCAGAGATCAGGGCCTGATATTTTAGGAATGATATCAATTAGTGCGTACTGATATAAAATAAATTTGCCTCCAAATCCTGGTTGTTGTTTCCATGTTGCTGCTTGCTGTTGCATCTTTGCACTACTGGGGATACATCCCAATCTTCCTACCCATTTGTTTGAGGCATAGTCTTTCAGAATTGTTGGGTTGAAATTTATGATCCTCCTGCTTTAGTCTTCAAAAGTGCTACAATTAGTTGTGCCACAATATCTGATCAAATTATGGTAGTTTTTCTTTTTTAATTGACCTGAAAAGACTACAGTAATATAGTCTCACTATTACTTTTCTGCAAAGAATTGCCTAATATAAGACAAGAAAAGAGTTCTATACAAACCAAAAAGCACAAATTTGTGTTAAATGGTTACATTCTTCATAGCAGGGCCCTGTTTCAAAAGAAGGTCCTTTGTTACATTCTTTATCTTAAGGACTTCTTTTATTTTTTTATTTGCCTACACACAGATAAGAATTTTTTAAATAAAACAGTTCAAGGCTAGAAGGATAAAACTGAAATGACAATCAGTACATTAAAATCTGTAAATGCACCACAATTTCAGAAGTTCTGTAACCACTATGGATTTGGTGAATAAATAGTGAAATAAAGAAGTAAAGCTGAAGAAATAGTCTTGACAAGGTAAGATCCTGGAGATGTCTAGGGAGAGTACGAGCAAATCCATGGATCACAGGCCTCAATCTTAGAAAAATGATGCTGGGTTCTCTTTGCAAGACAGAGATAAGAGGGAATAATTGAAGCTTCTGAGTTTGGGGTCCTCCCTGTCTTCTGCACGACTGTATTGTTATTAGCAAGCCATCCTTTTTCTCTCTCCACTTCAAGAGCTATTTATCACTGCATATTGTCCACACTGTTGATGCCTCATTAAACTAGGATACTGGGAAGTAAGTAACACTACGTTCAGTGTGCTCTCACTGTATTTGGGACTTCTTGCCCGCTTCTTGCAATTTAGTTGCTTGCTAAATAGATTATGCAGAACAGAAACTCTTTGTGTGATTCTGCTTCTTGATGTGTCAAGTAGGTGTAATAATACTTGTCCTTCTCACAAGGGCATTTTAAAGATTAATTAGCTAAGTGCTTAGAAGATAGAAAGGCTATATAATGCTAAATATTCATATTCATTAGAAGTCTCTCTTAAAATAATAAAATGAAAGTAATTCCTGAGTAACTCATAATTAAAGTAGACTACATGGATAAACTCTCTGCTCTTTACGGTGCGAGATGTCCTTGGGCTGATGGTATCTTTATATTTTGTTCTTCTATTCTCAGTTTCCCCCTCTCTCTTTCCAACACCCTCCTTCTCACCCACACTTAGAGACACAAGTAAATAGCAGAATCTTAATCCTTACTCTGAAGTTCATCTAACAGTCTTTGATCTGTGAGTTTAAGTCAAATGATTAATGTTACATTAGGGCAGTTAACTTAGCTGAGTCGTGTTATATCCGGCACTTCAAGAACTTCACAATGTGCAGTCATCCACATTAAATATAATTGCAAGTGTTTAGGTTGTCTGTCGCCAACGTCGAAGCATAGCATTGTGTGAAACTATGTCAGATGTGGTGGGAAACAATAAAAGAGGAAATATTTGTCAGTGTACTGAGTTGTGGATTAAATAAAATCCATTCATTGTCAAAATCTTGTAATATCCAATAAAGGCCACTGACTACTTCAGTTACAGAGGATTTTACAGAATTTTGATAAAACAAATTCTGGCAATCTGAGGTAATTATTAGGATACTTTGTATTGTGACATATTAGTAGGTTGTCACAAAATGAAGAAACTGTAATTGCCTTTTCAGAATAGAGAAGGCTGTAATATCCTGTCTAAGTCAATTTAGTCTTCTGCAGTTGTGTAAATGAAAAGCATATTTGTGAAGGAGAAAGGGGGAACAGGTTAGTTAAAGAGATTGCTGCTTCAGATTAAAATTGAGAATTAACTTACACTTTGACAATAGTATCTACTTCTCAAATTATATTTTTGAGGTATTTTTGTTTTAATTTCATGATTATTATATTTGTTGTGTTTTGGTAGGGCACAAAAGAAGAAAAAAGTGTTGCATGGTACTAGAAGCACATACTTCACATGTGCACACAGCAAATGCCAGTTATTTTCTCAAAAATGAAGGACAAATAAAGATATACCCATAATTCCTGAGGTTTTGAGAATTCATTTCTCTGACCGGGATCAGTTTTTTCTATCACCTGCTTTTAGTTAAGGCTGTGAATACGCTTATTTACTTATGACAAGATACAGAGAAATCTATTATTTCAAACTGAGTTTACGTGTATTATCAATTTTGCCATTAACATAGCAAATATATATTGTTATGTATTAAATTGTTTGACTTTAATGCTTTATCACACACTTACATCTTGGGTATTTTCCAAATGTTAATTCATATTTTCTTCTTCCTTTATCAGAAATCTTTCTAACTGCATTGCTGATTCTGAAATCTGTATCTTCACAAATGACTTCACTTTCTGGGTCTTCACCTCCATTCCTATTTCTATTTAGAATATTTCTACCAATCTTATACAATGGAAATCTTATGATAGTTCTCAATTTTGTTAGCATGCAAAAGAAACTGAATCTGACAAAAGTATTAAAACAGAAATATGTAAAGGATATTATTCATCTCAAAGGAATGGACTAAAAGTGCAGAAGAAACAGACTAAAAGTACAGAAATCAAAATGACCTCAGGTGAAAAGTAGCACAAAGTAATGGATAGCACCTAAACACTTCTGCATTCTAGGAGGTCATACTCACTTGTTTGGTTTTGTCTTATTTTGTTTTGTTTTCTTTTTCTTCTCACCTTTGTGGCGTTAAAGTCAAATTCACAAAAAGTGGGTTATTGATCTCCTCGGGTCAGAGCCGCACTCTAGCTTACAAATGGAGAGCAGTGTAAAACAGTGTCATCAGAATAACCCACACAAGGAAACAGCACTATTTCAGTGCAATGTCTGCAAATAGGGAGAGCGGCTGGCGAGACTGAACAAGAGATTGCGCTCACCCTGGCAATATCGACCTTTCAAAATCAAACGTAATCCTCAGGTGTCTGAAAGTACACAGAGACTACCTGTTCTCGGAGACAGCGCCTTCAGCATTTATCCAGAACCCTAACTTCAGAGCCAACCTAGCTCAGTTATGTGTTAGTAGTGAACCGTTTGGGGTGTCTATTTCAAAATCCGTACCTGCTTTCCAATTGATTTCTTTTTACTTTTCATTTGAAATGTATTTAGACTCCCAGGGGCATTGTATAAGTCCTACAGCGCTGTGCACCTTCCACCGAGCTGAATTAGCCTTCCGCCAGTCTCAGTTCAGAGGGCACATCCTGCCTTTGTGGGCGGCTGTGACACGTTAATTTCATTTTCAGAATCTTTACAGTGCTGCTCTGGTCCTGCTGGAACTGTCCCAGTAGAGGCCAATCAGAAACGTGAGGGACCTTCTGCAGGGCAGTTTGATCTTAGAATATCTCTCCGTGTTGATTCTCACTGGTTTCACACTCTGGTCGCTGAGGAGTCTGCCCAGGATTTGATGCACAGGTTGGAAGAACGTGTCTCCCAACTTTGCCTTGTCCAAGACCTTCCCCTTGTTGTGCCCTTCTGAGGCAGGGATCCTCCAGAAGGTCACTCGCTGGTGACCACCCTGAAGGCGAAGGTTAGGCTAGTGCAGCGCCATGGGGGTGCGTTCACCCCTGCGAAATGCAAGGCTTCTCTGCTTGCTCTGTCTCCAGGCAGTGAGGACTGTGGCCCGCTCCTCTCACCTTGCGCCAGCTCCTGTGGGAAGGCGAAGCCTCTGCCTGAGTTTCGAGCACTGCTCCTGTCCGGGAGGCACACTCTACCTGCAAACTGCACAGAGAAAGCAAAAGCTCATTAAGAATTTTAAAAATTATTTTTAGAGATTCTCCATCTTTTGCAGTTTAGGTCTGTTCGCGTTCAATCAGCCAAGCTGGGTTATAAGGGAAAAACAAATCAATATATGAAACAAACAAAAACACACCTGCAGACAACCAGCTAGGTTGAGTTGTGCCCGAGGTTGTAGGGTAGTTCTCTGTACTACCTCTCCGTGATTTCCTACAGTAGTTTATTATTTTACTTTACTTTAGTTTTTATTTAGCTGAAGGAGTAGAGCAGGCAATGTTGCACCACCATGTCTGAAACTGGAAGTCCTAAAACATATCTTGATGTAAAAAAAAGACATTACCACTGAGTGATAATCTAGAAAGAGGTTAAAAAAAATCTAGACAAGAAATTAATAGATGGTAAAAGTTTAAATTAGAAAAATTAAAGAAAGGGGAGCAACTGTGTTCCTGGCATTGGGACAAATATAATAATTTTCATTAAAATGAATGTGTCACTTATTAAACAATTAATAGTTATAATAAGCTCTGTATAATTACTGTAAACAATTTATGCAAGATTGAACATGGATATATGTTTTATATATCTGCTCTCTGAATTATAGGTATTTTTGAATCCCTTAGGTTAAATGCAAAATACTTCGAATAATTTTTTTATACTTTTATAATTTTCAAAAATGTAATAGTTTTTATAATTTTAGCAGCATATAAAGTTTCCATAACTCATGGAATATTTGGTTTTCACAGAGAAAACTTACAAAACAAAATGTATGTTGTATATAACCACAAGAAAGAAAATTATTTTTATAGCAGTTTAAAAACAATAAAATGTTATTTTGCAAGTAACATAACATGCATTTAGCTTTTGATTTGTTTGTTATTCATTTTTTGTCTGCTTTTCTGGAAGAACTATAAATGAACCTAGGGCCTTGTACAAGCTAGAAAATTAGATAAGACCTCTACTATTGAGCTAAATTTTAACCTTCTCTGATACAAATACACACCTTATAGCTGCACACACACAAAAGACAGACATATAGATTTAGAGAGAGAAAGACAGCTGAATATCATACTAGTGATAAGTTACAAAGCCTGCATATGAGACCAAACACTGTATTTGCAAAATAACTTTAAGTGTACCAAAAGTAGATAGATTCAGTAATCATAGAAGTGATATCCTTGAATGGGCATGATAGTGGACATTATTTCTTAATTGGAAAATGAGAAGAGTTGTCTGAGGCAACCCAGCAGACATCTGAGCTATGATAAAAAGAATGAAGTCAAATAAAAGGCAAGCAAGCATAGATTTAATGATGGGAATGTCTATATTTTTATTCCTGATTACTTCTATGTTCTCAGTGAAGTAGTAGGTAAAGTCATCAGGTAAAAGTGAGGAGCAAAATATAGATATTGAGAAGTTTACAAAAAGAAAGAAATAAAGTAAAATTGATGAGAGTGGGAGTTTCATCTGGTACAGAAAAATTTTCAGCGTTTCAGAGAAACCCTAAGGATGCATTCCTTCAACATGCATGGGTTTAGCATGGTATCAACCTTTAAAATGGAGTGTGTGCATGTATGCATATGTGTGCTTTTCTAACCTCTGAGAGCTTCAGATGTAATAAATGGGAAAAGCATTGGATTTGAAAAGCAATGATTACTTTGGGGGCTAATAAATAATACAGCAAAAGAAGACTTTTACATCAAGCAATTATAATGACGGAACAGAGACCTCAACAGAGAACAAAATAAAGCAGAAGTATTAAGTGTGGCTGTGACTTCATGACTCTCAAGTAAGTGTAAGGACAAAGAAACCAAAAGAATAAGTAGGAAAATTTGAAGATGAACATCAGAGACTTGAAATTAAGTTATGACAGGTGTACTGGCTGGTCACAATATCTAAATTGTGCTATAAAGTAAAACTTTCTGTTTTACAAGAAATGTTTTATATCTGCATCTTATAAGCAACTAGCTCTTCAGCATGGAAATATTCTATTTTTGCAATCTCTTTCACAAAACAGATATATTAAGGGATAATAGAATTGTAATGAATGATGTATCTTCAAAGTACATGACATAGCAGGTTTTGGCATATATGTACACTCTTGAATTCATCATTGCTACAATTAATATGATGAACATACACAACACCACCCAAAGTTTTTGTGCTATTTGTAGTCCTGTCTTCCAATTCCTCCTGGTATCTCCACATCCCTAGGCACCTACAGACTTGCTAGTTCTCATTCTAGAATACCGTGCTTAATTTGAACTTCTATACAAGTGGAGTTGTTCAGTAAGTTGTCTTTTTGTTGTTACCAGTCTGGCTTCTTTCAATTACTGCTAAGTATTTTGAGATCCACCTGTGTTGTATGTTACACACATTACAAACAAAGTTATTCCTCTGAGTTGACCAGGGATCTTGTATGATTATTCATTTTAAAAACTAAATCATTGATGACCATCTACATTGTTTTGAGGAAGTGGCTATAACAAACGAACTTGCCTAGTTTGGGTACAATCTGCATGGATATATGCTTTTGTTTTTTGGGGGTGAATATCTATGAATGGCACAACATGTCCAACTATAAAGTATAAATTTCGTTTAAAAGATGTCACATTTAAAAGCTACTTTTCATTGTATATTAGCTCAGTTGTAGGAGATTTTCCTTTGTTATATATCATTGTCAACATTGTGGGAAATCTCTTTACTTTTAGGCATTCAAATATGTTTGTAATTTTAGTTACCCTTTGCCTGATGACTACTAATGTCACTTACAATTTTCTGTACTTCTTTACCATCACTCAATCTTGAAATGCAAAGTCTTATATTCATATTTTCTTCTGTTACTTTCTAGAAGATTCACAGTTTTTTCTCTTTTATAATTAGGGCCATTGGCTTTTCCATTTTCTGTTAATACAGGTTTTTGGGATATAACAGTTATATTCAACATGTGGATTTGTGGTCTGGGTACATGTACATACCACAACTTAATTTTTAAGTCCCTTTTCCTCAAACTCATTTTGTGCACTTTGTAAAAATTTTTCTTTTCTTCCTTTCTTTTTTCCTTTCTCTTCTTTCTCTCTTTTTCTTCTTTCCTTTTGCTCTTTTTCTGTTTTCTCTTTGCTTTCTCACTTTCTTTGTCTCTCTGTCTGTCTCTCTATCCAAAGCTAAGATCAGTAGATCTTAGTGACTTGGATTTAGCTCTTCAATTTGTTTTTTGTTTAAAATAATGATACACTGAAAACTACACATGAGCATAAACACATTTTACTGTGTGGACAAGGGGTCCTTTGTACATTAGACAGTAGTTCCATGGTAATAGTTAGGTGTCCTCCCCTCTTGACATTTCCCATCCCATGGGAAATCATATTTTATTGTTTTCAATGTTTAGCAATCCCTATTTTTGCTGGAATTCCTTGCGTTTAGATTATGTGGACTATGTTGATGCTCCCCTGCAGATTTCTTCTCAGCATGAAAAAGGATACACTTGCTATTTTCTTCTAATTCTAGAGAGGTAGAAGTGAAGAGTAACAGCAAGCTTTGTGCTCTGGCACTCATTTTTAT
The DNA here is from genome assembly GCF_000276665.1 of Chinchilla lanigera. Taxonomy (NCBI): domain Eukaryota; kingdom Metazoa; phylum Chordata; class Mammalia; order Rodentia; family Chinchillidae; genus Chinchilla; species Chinchilla lanigera. Next base: position 25,213,524 of record NW_004955418.1, on the reverse strand, counting down.
CACCTTTTTTAAAAAAAAGTGTACATGTGACAATATGAGTTTTTTAACTTCTTAAGTTTCATTAAATTTGTTAGATCAAACGATATGGTGAATGTTTAAATTAAAAATTTTAGTACAGTAAAAGGTGCATTGCTATTAAGCCCCTTAAAATACTCTCCTTTACTGGAACTCTCTTATCCTGTCATTCTTGCCTCTCTATAAAGCAGCGCTGGAAGTCATTTTCCATGTGTCTTTAGTTACCCTGTCCTGGATGCTTTGGAATCTTGAATCAGTTCAGAATACTTATCTAGCATGGTCATTCTGACTTCACAGATGAGTCAGAAGAATCAAAGTATCAGATCCCGAGAATAAGGTGAATGAGGAGAACCTGTCATGTTTTTAGCCAAAAACTGCTGCAGCAGAAGTGACATGTGGCAAAAAACATGATTATCATGATGGAAGATGAAACTACTCATTTGTTAGCCCATTTTATGTATGCTGTTTCTTTTTCTATTTTAAAGGAAGTAAAAACAGAATAAAAATGATGTAGAATTTCAAAACAAGATAATAGGAAATTAACAATGGTTGTATTGCATATTGTTAGCTTCAAAGTAGTTGCTCAGATTACCAAATACAGGCATCAAAATTGATCAAACAATTAAGCACTAACTGTTCCTTTCAATAAACTAACAGAAATTAGTAGTACAATTATCTTAGCTATCACTACTTCTTAAATGCTGTAATAACCCTAATATTAGGAAGTATAGTAACTCTAGCTATAGTAACTCTAGCTATAGTAACTCACACAGTTCCATAAAGGTCAAAAAACACAATCAAATTCACCGTGATGTTGGATCTTGACTGAGATTCTCCTTTTGCAGAGAATTGGCGATTTCCACTGAGAGCAGCTCTGAACTTTGATCTCAGGATCATCATCATAGACACAAGTCTCATCTCCCATGACGACATTCATTAACAAGCTACACTGTAAAGTGGTGTGATCTCACAACACTAATGAAATGGACAAAATTTCATGTTGTTGCACTGCATGTATTCCATGATTTATAGTCCAGTTTAAAACACAGTTTCTCTCTATTGTAGCTCAGAACCAACTGACTGCACCCAATAACCTGAAACTTCTCACACAGGTTATTAAGATTCAGTCTGTTGCTTCTCATATTGAAGATTCCTGCCTTTCCACTAGATGACATGTGGCAACAGTATTCACCGTATTTGTTATGAGATCCCATGCACTCACATCTTTATCACAATAAAATTATTACTTTTGAGATCTTCCTATTTTTGTAAATGTATAGAATCCATTTAATACAAAATTTATATTATTAAGTAAAAATACACTGAATGTATTTTTAACTAAATATATTTACACTAAATTTATTTGCCCAAAGATTAAAAATACACTAAATGTATTTTTTGCATAAATAAGTTGGCAGATTTAATGCATAAATTGGCAGAAAATGTACACAAAGTATCAAAGATACTGTATAAAAAATCTAGATCCAAAGTTATGTAAATGTTGAAATGAATTTCAGAATTATCATCTCTTCATAATAGTAATTTTATTTGTCTTATGGTCCTCAAGTTGTTATTTTCTCTTTAATTAAATAAGTCCAATATATGCTTGAACTTGGTTTTGATCAGAGATTAAATTATCATGGTTTTTAAAAATATACATCATTTCCAATTTTATCCCATGTAATAAGATGTTTCCCTTGCCCCCAATCCTAGAATCTTACTTCTTTAGCCAGAAATATAAAGCTAACTTGTACTTGATACTACTCAATCTACCTCCAGAAATGTCTCTAAACAATTAAACAAAAGAAACAGCAAATTGGGCATTGAAAAGCTAACAAACAATAACCAAGTTTTCACTGACCGCAGTTCATCTGAAGGTTAGGCCAAGAACAGCCCATTCTGAAGAACAGACTTGTTCCTGGGTAAAATTTAGGGTGGACAGGGAGCTTTAAGTAGCACACTGCTGGGGTGAGCTGCTTCTTCCACCCACTGCTTGGGAAATGGATCCCCACTGGCCTCAGCCTCAGGACCTGGTCACAGGGAGCGGTGCAGCTCCCCTACTTCCCTGGCCTCTCCTCCATATTTCCAAAAGGCCACCAGCAAGCTGCTCCACCTGCCCAGTGTGGGGACTAAATCCACACCTGAGCTGATACCAGCAGAGCTGGCAGCCTGAGAAATGTGTCTGAGTCCATCTCTAAGAGTTGTCAAAATCCTAATACTTTCAGCATGGCTGAAAACTCCAAATCCTAAGTCTCTTCTGAGATTTAAAGCAGACTTTTATCTGCAAGCCTCTGTCCAGATGAAAGCTAAACACTTCTGACATTCAATGGCACAAGATAAACATTTTCATTCAAAAGTTATAAAAGGGAACACAAAGGAATATGACCAAAGCAAGTTCACAATCCAGCAGGGTAAACATCTGAGTCACTCTGTGGCAAGTTGTAAGCTGCAATGGGCTTGTGTGGCTCCACCCCTATGGCCCGGGATTCTCTCTTGGGCTGGCTTTGCTCCCTCTTTGTAGGTTTCCTCAGACAATCCAGGTTCCTGGCTTCCGCAAACTTCTGGGGTCTCCACTGCACCTTTCACTTCACTCTCACAGCTGTATATACTGCCCTCTCAGGGGCACATTGCCTAGTCTTCCAGGCTTTCTGAACTTCCAGTGGAAGCCTTCTTAACCCCACAACTCTTGCATTCTGTGTGCTCCTAAAACCAGCATCACATGGACGATGCCAAGGTCTGCTGCCAGGTGGAGCAGTAACCAGGCTTCCTTCTCTCTTGGATGTAGGGGCTGAGAGCCTGGACCACTGAACACTCTGAATCCAATTACAAAGAACAAATTCTCTTGCCTGCCACCTTTCTGGAATATGGTGCTCTGAGACTATTTTCTCAGTGTACTGTCTTTCATTTTTACAATTTTGAAGCTGCAAAGAGTGGAGTCCTGCAGCTTATTGTTTTGCCCTCAGGCCATTTTTTAATTCTCCTGTTTCTCCCCAGAAATCTAGATAACCTCTACTCAATATTTACAGTCCACAGCTTTACTGGAGCTTCTTTTCTGTCCAAATTTACAGTGTTTTAAGTCATTCTGCTGGACTCTTTGCTTTTGATTCACAACATAAATCAGGCTAAAAGCTCCAACAGTAGCCATACCACAACCTCAACATTTGTCTGCCTTGAAATTTCTTCTGCCAGATTAATTAGTCCACTACCCTTTATCTCAGTCTCAGGCAAAGTCTCTGGACATGAACAAACAAAAACATTTTGGGAAGCCATAATACACATCATCTTAAGTCCAACAGCCAGTGCCAACCTTCTTCCCATTAGAAACCTACTGAGCCTGGTATTTACTGGCACGATTTCCATCAGGCTTCTGGTCTTCTGAGCTCTTACCAGAATCTTCCATAGAGAAGAATCCCAGGTTTATCAGCTCTCCTTTTTCAGTGGGTACCTGTGGACTTTTCCAAACTCTTGCACAGCCATTCTCAAAGTTCTTGAAACACATGGTCAGATAGTCACAGACATAAACGCATTCCTGGCACCAAATTCTGTTTTGATTACTTTACTCTTGTTACTGAGACAAAATACCTGATGCCCAAAATTAAGGAAGGAAAGGTTTGTTTAGCTCGTAGTGTATAGAGGTTTCAGTCAATAATCCATAGAACCACTCGGGAGGCTGATTTAGGATAGATGAGAATTTCAGAGTTGGCTATGTAGTGAATTCAAGTCCAACCTGAAGTGCATAGCAAGACCCTGTCTCAAAATGAAAGGAAAGGGTCAGCACATGCTTGTAATCCCAGCTTTTGGGAGGCTGAGGCAGAAAGATTGCTGTGAGTTCAAGGGCAATCTGAGCTGCTGTGGAAGACCCTGTCTCAAAAAGACATAAAAAAAGGAACAAAATGAATTTGTTATCTTATCAGTTCCATTCCTCAAAAGGGTCAAGTAGCATAGCTAATTCATTTAAAATATGTATTTCAACTTTAATGTTTTAGTACATAGATACTATATTAATTTCCTATGACCACTCTAACATTTTAAAAATCATGGTGCCTTAAAGTGACAGAGACTTGCCTGCTACTGTAGTGGAGAAGGAATCTTTGGGGGGCTAAAATCAAAATGCTGGTCAGCATGGCTATGTTACCTCCAGAAGTTTCCTGGGAGAACACCTTGCTTGACTACTTCTCCCACCTTCTTGTGATGGAAGGCATTCCAATTTGGCCTGATTTCTGCCTCCGTGGTCACACTACCTTTATTTATGATTCAAGGCAGAATCAGACCAAAGCCACAGAGTCAGGAGAGAGAGACCAAAGAAGTGGAGCAAGGGGGAAGATGTACCTCACAGTGTATTAAGATGCAGTTATGTAAGATGAGTAAATGCAAAGATAAAATACACAACACAAAGACTAACAGTTAATATTGTTTGGTACACTGAAGATCTGCTAAGAGAATATAGGTTTTAGGATCTCTTTCCAGACACACTATGTAGTGACAGATATATATTTGACTATAATAGTCCTTTCACAAGGAATGTGTACATTAAGACATGATTTTGTACCACCCAGCTTCATAAAAATATCTACCTGTGCCTCCTTCTATAAATGCACTTGTCCCCGCATTATGATCCACTTGGATAATGCAGGATATGATCACATCTGTTGTCTCACCCCGGCTCATGTAATATTTACAGACTCTAGGTATTATGACGTTAATAATTTCTGTTTTATTTTGCTTTGGGGGAATGTTTTCAGTGTGACACATTTGCTTTCATAGACATTAAAGTTTATTTAGGTAAAACAGAGCTAATCCAGATTCATAGTGACCCTGGACCTTCCCAAGTAGTCATCTGCTAGTTACACATGAGATTGAGCTTCAGATAAACTAGGTGGTGATGGTCTGCCACTTTGTTTTTTGACGGTATTCCAGATAGTGCACATCCTTCATATAAAGTTTGGAGCTTTGTTCTCCCATATGGTTTAGAGAATTGTTTTAGATCATCAGCTCCTAATGTGAAGAAACAGAATATAATGCTTTTCTGGGAGTGATTACTTTAGTATGAGGTACAGCATGACAGGCTATAAATATATTTTTGTTATGACTCCATGGATAATGATGGACCACTCATGACTCTTTGAAAACAAATAGATGTAATATACAACAAGGCTGTCAGATAGTGTACAGCTCACTCGCACTGTTGGAAATTTCTTGGAAGGTAAGCTATTTTCAGAGTCTAACGGAGTCAGAAAAAGACAGAGTGTCTCAACTCAGTATAGAGCAATTAACTAAGAAGTTTGAAATTGAAAATAATACACGATATTAGTGAATTTTGAAATTTTTGTTAGGTGGCTTGATGAGAAGACATAGGAGGCTAAGATATAAAAATGTAACAGTCATTTTTAGCAATTCATGCTTTGTGAGCCTGGTGGGACCACACTTAACTGTAGATTTTAATATAATCGGTGTTAATTACACTTTACTAGAACCAGTTCTCAAGTGTGAAGAAGGGGAGGAGGATGGGAGAGGTAGGGGGTGGAGAGAGAGAGAGAGAAAGAGAGACAGAGAGACAGAGAGAGACAGAGACAGAGAGAGAGAAGGATGGAGGAGTGGGAGTGTAGGAATGAAGCAAAGCAGTGAGCAGATAAAGCAGAGCAAAGTTTCGTGTCTCAGATTTACTCACTTCCAGAAATTCACCTGCTGACTTTGCCCAGTGGGTACCATGTGTAAACCTGGCATCTCTGAAAAGATGCAGAAAGGTTTTGTGAGGTTTCTTTGCAGAGAATCCTTTCTTATCCTGACTGCCTTATTCAAATTTTCATCCCCATTTCTCCACATTTTAAAGTCCTATTTCTACTTCACTTTTATTCTTAATTGAAAAATTGTTGTATATCAACAATTGTTGTTGTAATAATTGCTGTATTAATAAATACATGTTACAATGTATTCATTATTACTCTCCACAATACAGTGCTCATCCAGTAAGGGCAGTGCTATTATACAGATACGGAAGCAATTCCCAATGACAAGAACAATGTCTCCAACAAGGAAGGTAAAATTGTACTGATTTTTAAGTGAATAACAAGTTTGCTCACTTAAATACTTCTTTTGGTTCACTGAAGAAGCTATTTTCTAAGGAACTAGTAAAATGTGCATTTGTACACTTATTCAAAAACTATTTCTCTATCAGAATCTTAAAATCCAATGAACCTCATGTTGAGAAAAAGCAAATAAATACAACTTTTATAATGGATTATATGATATCATTGGGCTAAAAACCCGTAGGCAACTGAAAAATAAATGGATATTAAATACTCAACATGAAAAGTCTTTAATAGTCTCAGCATTTGTTTGTCATTTTTAGAAATAAGTTTTACCATCGCTCTATTAATTTGTTCCTACATATTTCATTTTCCATAATGTTATTATGAATGGGCTTGTATTTTTAATTTTAATTTCAGATTGACCATTGTAAGTATATAGAGATACAATTGACTTTTGTATATTGTTCTTATATATTGCAAACTTGCTAAGCTCATTTATTAATTGCAAGATTGTTTCAGGAGATTCCAAGGATTTTCTAGTGCCTGGTTCATACCATCGAAAAGTGGAGATAATTTTACTTTTTCCTGTCTAACAGATATCCATATTGTTCCCTGTCTTACCTAATTGGTCTTTCTTCAGGAACTTTCAGTAAGGTTCTGAAAGAAAGAGTTGAAAATATTGATAATTTCCTTGTTGTTCAGAATAGAGATGAAGTATTCAATTGATAGATACAAATTATGAATTTTGCTTTGGTGTTTTGTATGATACCCTCATCACATTGAGAAAGTTCACTTCTATTTGTATTTTTTTAAGCAATTTTATTTTAAAGTACTATTAGATACTTTATTTGTGCCCATTGAAAAGGTCATGTATTTTTCATCTTTTATTTTATTGAAAAAGTATCTTACAATAATTATTGTGAGGATATTAAGTTGACCTTGGATTTGAGGGACAAATTTTACATGGTAATACAATTCATGATGATGGATTATGTTTGATACTACTTTTTTGAGCACATTTGGTTCTGTACAAAAAGATCTGTTGGCCTTGAAATTTATTTTCTTATAATGTTTTCCCTTGGTTTTAGAATCACGCTGGTTCTGGACTCATAGAATGAGTTCAGAAGTCTTTTCAAACATTTTATTTTATAAAAAAGTTCATGAAGTATATAGATATTTATTAGTTACTTTATAAATATTTCATAAATTTGTCAAATTAAAATTTTTTGTGTGTATACAAATGTTCGCAATTTTTATTTCTTTTTGAGTCCGTTTTGTCAATTTGTATTTCAATATTTTTTTCACTTTAAGGATTGAGCCCACGGCCTTCACTCTCAGTTACACTCAAGCCCTTTTTGTGGGAGGAGGGCATCTCTCTTAGTAACTAAACTGCCCGAGTTTAAACCTACAATTGTCCAGCCTCAGCCACCCAGAGTGTTGGATTTTTGTTGTAAACCACCATACTCTGCATTTTGTGTCTGATAGATATTTTCACATTTTGTCTAAAGTATTTAATTTGTTGTTGTATCATTTTTATAGTATTCTGATATAATTCATTTTACATCTGTAAGACTAGTCATAATATCTCCTCTTTATACATTTTACATTGTGAATCTTCTAGTATACTTTGATAGAATAACAAAACAGATTGTCAATTAAGCAGATTATAACAAAAAATCAACATTTTAGTTTGTTGATTTTTTTCTCTATGCTTTTTATTTTCTATGGTATTAATATACAAAATGATTTTATTGTTTCTTTTTTATTTTAAAGAGAAAAGAACAAAACAACATAACCAAAACAAAGACAAAAACAAAACAACACAAAAACTATAAAAACAATACAGAATTTCAAAACAAAATGATAGGAAATCAACAATGATTGTTGCATTACTTACTGTTATCTTCAAAATAGTTGCTCACATTACCAGATATAGGTACACAGATTGATCAAACAATTAAATATTAACAGTTACTTTCAATAAACCATTAGAAATTAGTAGTACTATTAGCTATCGTGTGTGTGTTTGTGTGTGTGTGTGTGTGTGTGTGTGTGTGTGTGTGTGTATCCCTTCCTTTTGCTTTTCTCCTTTCCCTCATCCCAGTTGTTCTTCCTATTAAGCAGTTTCTTTCCCTTTCACAATATCTATTGTAACTTTCAGTTTTCCTTACTCTTTCAGCTTCTTACACTAGGGAGACAATACGGTGTTTACACGTGAGGCTCTGATGTAGTCGCTTAGGAGTATGGTCTCTAGTTGCATCCATTTACCTCGAGTTCATATTTCTTTATAGCTGAGTAATATTCCATTGGATAAAAATACCACATTTTTCTTATCCACTCTTCAGCTGATGGGCCTTTGGATTTGTTTACAAAATTTTGCTATGGCAAATTGTGCTGCTATGAATATGGGTGCACATGTAGCTCTGTGGTATGATGTTTTGAATTGCTCTGGGAAAATATCCAGAAGGGGAAGGACTGGGTTAAATAAGACCTCTAATCCTAATTGTCTGAGAAATCTCCAGAACTGATTTCCACAGTGTTTGCACCAGTCAACACTCCCACCAGCAGTGGTGAAGAGTCCCTTTCCCCTGCAGGCTCCAGCATTTGTTATTGGTTGCTTTCTTGATGAGAGTCATTGTCCTGGGGTGAAGTGGAATCTCAATGTTGTTTTAATTTGCATCTCTCCAGTGACCCCAACATTTTAGCTAACTGTCCTTCAGGCAAGGGACTTATATCTAGAACATACTAAGAACTGGAAAAACTCAGACCCCTTGAATTCAAAGACCTGATCCAAAAATGGACATCTGAGATGAATACACACTTCTCAGATAAAGAAATGGTAAATAAACACACACAAAAAAGATTTTTATTATTTCTTCACATATTTTATTTATACTTTTCAATGTGTCTTCAAGGTAAAAGTTTAGTTTATTGATTCACAGCTCTCTTAAAAACATGTGTTTAGTTATAAATTTCACAACAGTCACACCAGTTTTGCACATCTTTTCTCTTTTCATTCATCACCAATTGCTTTTTACTATTTCTTGTGTTATTATCTTTGACTAATTGAGAGTGTATTTAATTTATACATATTTTTATTTCTAATTCTTCCTACTTCATGACTAACTCATTCTTCTATACTTCATAAATTTAAATCCATGTACATTTTGGATACTTATTTTATGGTCTAGCACATGCTATATACTGGAGAATGTTTTAAACATATTGTGATTCTGTAGTCACCCAGTCATCCTCTTAATAATTTCTGTGCAGAATAAATCGCCTGTTATCTCACTGATTTGGATATAATTTGGCTTTTAATTTGTCTTTGCTGTTAAATATTTTATTATGATTTGGTCAGATGAGTTTATGTGCAGGTCCTTAGATTTTACTGAGCTTCTTTAAGTAGAGTTTACTATTTTTCAACATTTTGGAACTGTTTCTGCTATTACTTCCTGAAGTATTTTTCTGTTTTTCTTCCCTATCCCACTAGCTCTCCTCCAACACTTTGTCAATGCCCTCATGCGTAGTCTGGGTTTCTTTAAAGCTTGTTTAACTTTTTCATTCTTTTTAGTATTGTTCTTCAAATGTAAAAAGCTATATAAATTTACAAACTGATTCTGTTTCTAACTCATATGTGCTGATTAGTCTTTCCACTAAATATGCGATGTTAGTAATCGTACTTTGCAATTCTAGAAGCCATATTTACTTCTAATAATTCCTATCCTTGTATTCTTAGTCTCTACTTGATGGGGTAGTCATATTGCCTTCCTTTACTCATTTATAAAAGCGTGGTTTTCCTTGAACACATTTATCACATGCTTTCTGAAGAAACAATCTGCTCATTAGGATCTCCGTTTCTCAGCCATCTCTTTTGCCTTCTCATCTTTCTCTGAGGAGCTGTATTTCCCTCCATCTTCATTTTTCTATGTTTGTTGAGAACCAGACACTTAGACAATATATTGCACCATTTTGGATACTAATTCTTCCCATTCCTTTGCTTGCTGTTTTGTTTGTTTCTTTATAGTTTTCGGGTTGGATAAGTTATTTTAGCAAAATTCATTTCCCAGGTCATGTTGTCACAGAGGATGCAGTCTTGGACATGAACATTTATCAGTGTTAAATGATATTTTAACAATAAGCTTCTCTTTCTTTCTCTGCTGTCTTTGTTGAGATAGTTGTGTCTGCTGCTATTATACTCTTAGCTTCCACTAATAGCTAGCTGATTATTTTCAACAGTGCCCTAGAGCTTAAATTGTTCCACAGTCTGATCCAATTAAATTCTGGTCTCTTTTTCAGGGTACATTTTGTTGCCCACTGTGAGGATAATTTTGACTGCTGGAGAGCTGTTCTTTATCTGACTCTCCCTGGTAAATCTATTGCTAGGCTTTTTAATCTCACAAAACCACCAGTATCCTCTTATTTTTTATCAGTAACACCTTTTGTTGGTGTTTGAGAACACTCAAATATAAAATTATCCACAAGGTGTTAAAGTAAAATCACGTGGTTTAGAGAAAATTTTTAGAGCTCTCTGTTCTTATGACTTACCTGAATTTTCCCTCTGAGCCACAGCTGCAGAGCTCTTGGTAGAGAGAATGCTGCTTCTCTCTAAATGATATTTCTATCAGGAGGGATCAGGGACCAGGTGGTGACCTTTGCACCTTGCAGACTCTATGTCCACGCATAGGATACAACCCATTTTATTATTGTAGGAAAAAATGCATAAAATAAAATTTACTATCCTAGCAATTGTTAAATATATGGGTCGATATTTTGAAGCATATTGACACTATAGAATCATTCTCCAGAATTTTTTCTTTATATTAATTTAGTGGAAAGTTGAAAATCTTAGCATCTTGAAAGCAGGGACTACAATATGGAAAAATAGTAAGGTACATAAGAAAGACCTTTATATTAATGGTAAAAAAGAAATATTGGCTTCTAGAATTAGTTTAAATGAAAAAAATATATATTCCTCAAACGACAGAGAAGGCAAAGTGATGGTTCTTTAAAAAAAAATTAAAATGTGGACATTAACAAAGATTAACAAAGAATTTTTTGGTAAAAGCCATTATCTCTGGGGTAGAACCCTTCTTCACTGCTGGTGAAAGTATAGACTGATACAACCACTGTGGAAAGCAATGTAGAGAGTCCTCAAAAACTAGGTTTAGAGGTTCCATTTGACCCAGGTTTCTCCTTCTGGGTATCTTCCCAAAAGAATTACAAGCATCATTCCACAGTGATCTATGTGCACCCATCTTTAAAGTAGCACAATTTGCATAGCAAACATTTGGAAACAACCCAAATGTCCATCAACAGAGGAATGGACAAAAAGATGTGATGTTTTTACACAATTGAGCACTATTCTGTCATAAAGAAGGCTAGACTCGAGAGTTCTATAGGTCAATGGATGCAACTCCAAACAGTACTCATAAGTGAAATAAATCAGACTCTCACATGTGCACATAGTATTATCTCCCTGGTGTGAGGAAGTGAAAGAGTAAATAAGGTCTAAAATGTACAATAGGTTCAAAAGGAAAAAGAATAAGGAGGGGGGAAAGGAGAAAGGACAGCAGGGAAAAGGGAGAAATACAAGTTAGTCACACTATCAGTGCCTCTTAATTCATTAAAAAAGAAGGTCTGTGCGAATTTCAATAGGATAGATTTTTATGCCCATATCTTGTAGTCTGAGTACCTATTTTAAAGTTAATATCGTGTAATGTATTAACTGTTGTTATTCTTGTTAGAGCTCATTTCAGTCCCAACCCCCATAGTGAAACTACAAAAGTCAACCCCGCACCTTGCCCCTTGACAGACATCCTGATCTAATCTAATCCACCTCCTGATAGACATAGTGATCTTATCTAATCCACAAATGTCAACTGCTCCCACAAATGCCCTGGGCACTCAAACAAAACTTCCTGCACACCAGTCAAATCCTCCCATGCGCCAAAGTCTAAATCCACTCACCCAAAATTTTTGCACCACCGCTAAAGGCTCTGGTCCTCTACCTCTGTATGCACCCAGCCTCCTTGCCACTCAGTGTGGTCTCTATTTTTAGGGACTCACCACCCACCCTCCTTCTCTGTTGCTGTGTCCCTTATCTATTCTCTTCACGGACCTGGCAATTCTTCTATTGTTCCATTATGAAATTTTGTTTTACCATTTTCCCAAAAAAGAAAAAAAAGCATGATTGAAAGAAATAAATTCTGAAATAAAAGAGACATTAAAATCGACACTGCAGTCGTTAAAACTGACAACACAGTAGAACAAATGGTCTTTAGAAATTATAAATACTTACACATCAACAAATTTCATCATGTAGAATCAGGGCACAGACTTAGATACATGATCTGTACTGAGACTGAAACACAAAAAAATAGAAAACCTATACTTGCCAATGATAACTAATGAGAATGAACAGAAATAAAATATCTCTCATCCAAGAAAAACCCATGATCAGTTAGCTTCACTGATAAGTTTTACTAAATATTAAAAGAAAACTAAGACAAATGATCCTTAAAGTGTTTCAAAAGATGAAACAAAAAGAGTCCTCCCAAACATATTTCTAGAAACAGCAGTTTTCAGATACCAAAATCAGAAAAGGAAACAACAAAAGGAAATGTACGTGACAATCTGTTTGATAAAAACGGATGAGAAATCCTTAACAAACTACAAGTGAATCTAATTCCGTTGCATTTTAAAGACAGAATCTTCATGATCCAGTGAAGGTTATTCAAGGATTGCAAGAGTAGTTCAACAAATGCAAATCAATAATTGTGATAAATCACATAAATATTTCCATAGATGCAAAAAGAATTTTATCTCTTCATTATGAAAATATTAAACAAATGAGGAAAATGCTTCAGCATAAAGCACATGTGTAATCAGCCTGCAGAAAACTACAGAATTGGGAAAGCTGAGCTTTTCCTAAAATAACATCTGGAACAACGAGCGCACTTTCACCAATTAGATCAATGTTGTATTGGAGGACCTAGACAAAGTACTCAGGCAAGAGAAGGAAATAAAGGGTATCCAACAGGAAAGGAAAAATTAAACTATTTTATTACACATGAGATGATCTTATTCATACCAAATCTGAAAGACTTGTCAAAGGCATTTTGGAAGTAGGAAGTGAATTCAGCAAAGATTCTGAATGTAAAGTCAACATACAAAATTCAGGATTGTTATTTAATGCCAATAAAGGGTATTGGAAAAGAAATCAATGAAGTGATCTCACAACAGCTATAAAATTAAAAATTTAGAAATAATTTTAAACAGTTTAATGATCTCCATAATGGAAATGAAAATGGCATTTAAAGATATAGAAGAAGACATACAGACAAAATGAAGACATCCCATGTTCATGGAAGTCAGTATTCTAAAATGTCCATAAGGCCTAAAGGAATTTAAATATTTGATGCAATCCATATCAAAACACCAATAATATTCTTGGAATTAATTCATTTGTGGAATAAATTCAGGAAAAAAGAAATCCTGAATTTATAGAAACCACAAAAGTCTCAAATAGCTAAAACAAGTTCTGAATAAATATAAAAAGGCAACATCAAACTATTCAAAGTACAGTACAAAATTATATTGATCCCAGCAACATAGTACTGTTACAAATATGGACACATAGGCTGGTGAAATGGAATAGAAAGCAAGCCTAGAAGTAAACCCATGCATTTATCGCCAGCTGAGTTTTGACAAAGAGGCTGGGAACTCGCACTGGAGAAAGAGCGCCACACTGTCTCTCTCTAGCTCCTGAGAGTGTAGCGGATTAGAGCCACAGTGACGCATGACCCCATCCCTCACCACTGGTTACTGTCAAGAACGCAAAACAAGTGCTAGAAAGAAAGCAAAGGATTTATTTCCCATTTGTATTTCTTTACCTGAGAAGTGTGTATTCATTTCAGCTGCCCATTTTTGGGTCTTTGAATTTTGGGGGCTGATGTTTTTTCAGTTCTTTGTATGTTCTAGATAGAAGAGTTTTGTCTGAGGGACAGTCAGCTAAAATTTTTTCTAGAGACCATACTCATAAATGGAATAAACCAGACCTCCATGTGTAAGCCATGTATTGTCTCACTAGTGTAAGAATTTGAAAGAGTGAATAAAAATTAAGAGGTATGATAGACATTGTGAAACAAAAAGAAAATGCTCAAAAGAAAAGAGCAACTGGGGTGAGGGAAAAGAGAAAAGAAAGAAGGGGAAATTGTGGATGTATATATATACAGGATACCTAACATGGATGCACCACTGACTTCTATTGCTTAGCTGAAAGGAGCAGTTAATGATTACTTATTTGATCAATCTTGCATGTCTCTATTTGTTTTCCTGAGAAACCACTTTGAAGATATCAGTATGTAATACAATAGCCATGGTTAATTTCCTACCACTTAGTCTATAACTCTGTATTGTTTGTATTGTTCTTATGCTATTTTGTTAATGGATATCTGTTTGTTAATATGTTTTCCTTCTTTTATTTTTGAAATAAATTTTAAAAAAGGAAAGCAGGCAAAGGATAGGGAACGCTTGGGCACTGCTGGAAGGACTATATATTATCATAGGCATTCAGTACAATAGTAGGCAGGACCCTCCAAAAATTAAAACTAGAACTAACATATGATTTACCCACTCCACTCGAAAATATATTTAAAGGACATGTAATCAGGATGTGGAAGAGATGTATTCATTAACAATAGGTAAGAAACAGAAACAAGTATCAACTTCTGAGAGGATAAAGAAACATAATGCACCTACAAAAGGGAATATTACATAGCTATAAACAAAATGAAATCCTAGGTGAGACATCATAGCAGGCTAGAGGCAGCAGCACTCACAAGAAACTCGGGTGCTCAAAGAGATCCCTAGGTGTCTGGCCAGGTCAGAAGGGTGACAGCAAATGCAAATGCAGGAAGGTGACTTGGAGAAGAAGCCCACCTGGTGAACACAGGCCATCAGTGATGTTTAGGGAAAGAAGCAGGGCTGCCTCTTGGGCCTGGTTCTGCTCTCAGCCTGTCCCTGCAAGCACCACATCTTAGGAAAGGATCAGAGAAGCCCAGCAGAACAAGAATAGTGAGGCTGCTGTGGCTGGCGCCCAGCCTGGAAAGCACCTGCAGTTCACACTTGCCCTCGCTCTTCTTCGCCTGGGACATGAGAGAGGCTGCCTCCGGGGAGGGCGCACCAGGGAGGGCGCTTCTCCAAGGTCGATGGCTGAGGTAGTGCTGGTGAGCTTGAGCGACAGGAAGCAATAAGTAAGTGACAGTAGAGACCTAGAACAAAGCACTTGGTGACCAGTGGGAAAGTGAGTCACAGGCATGCTGCATGATCAGGAGGAGAAACAGCACTGATGGTGAGTCACAGGAGTCACTCGCCCCCAGCCCCTCACAGCCCACTGTCCACCCACCCAGCGCCCCAGAGCTGGCCCCCACCGAATCCGCTGAGCGTGGGCTCCATGAGAGCTCCACCTCTCCGCCCAGTGATGGCAATGTTTCTGCCACTCAAAACAAAATTGTAGACATTCACAGACATTAACAATCAGCACGATGTAAAAATATTTCTACAAGATAAGTTTACCTCTAACATCAGAGTAATATTTGTTTTGTTTTATTTGGATGCAATTATAATACTGCATCTGCAAAAACAACAGATTTAGTATGATACACAGTTAACAGAACAGCTGAAGTTAAAAGAACAGTAAACTAAGAGGTCCTATTCCTAATTGGCATGCAAAGCGACTGGAACTTTTGTTAGTTGGTGATGTACAGTCTGCGACTATCCACTGTTGCTCTCATTTTGGGAAATTGTTTGCCTGGAACTCCTTAGTAAAGTTAAATACCATTCACAGACATAAACGTATTTCACAAAAGATATACACGAGATAGCCCAGAAAAGCACAGTTGGTTGCTGCCAGCTGTGGGAACTAACTCAAGTGTTTTTAAAAGCATTAATGTGATGATAAAATTTATTGATTTAATGAATTCCTCTGTAGTAGAGTTCAACAGACTTTTTCATGCAGAACCAGACAGTAAATACTTCATGGTCTCTAGATCATAGTATTAAAGGGCTATGCCATCCCAAATTATGCTGTTCTGACATATTGACTCTTTTGAGCTAAAGGCACACACACACGAAAAAAAATGGCAAGTGCAAGAATGCTTCGAACTTTATTGTGTTTTCAAAAGCAGAAAATGAGATTGTCCTGTGAAAGATGTTCTTACATAGGAAAGAAAGGCTTCCGTTATCAAGCATAAACAGCTAAGGCAGAGAGGATTCTGCACAGTCCTTCTAAAAATAAACATTATCCTCCAGTTTCACCGTATTCAGTTGCTTTTTCACAACTTATTTTCACCATTTAGTTGTTTTTAAAAATTAACTTTATTGGTACACTTTGGATGTTCATAGTGATCACATTGACCACAGGGAATTTGTACATGCCTGTGAAATGTCTTGATTCTTTTTTTTCCACCAATTCCCACCCCTCCCCTCAACCCTTCTTTCCCTCTTTAAATATTGCATTGTCTCTCTGGTGTGAGAAACTAAAAGAGTGACTAAGGACCAAGGTGTATAATAGATATTGTGAAGTGGGGAGGGGGACTAGGGAGGAGGAAGGGAAATAGGAAGAAAAGAGTAGGAAAAAATAGAGAATAGAAAAAATAAAATGGAAACACAGTTTTTCTAAATTTAGTCACTTTTTCCCCATTCATTTTATGTGTGAAGGGGCTGGGGATTTAGCTCAGTGGCACAGTGCCTGCCTGGCAAGCTCGAGGTCGTGAGTTCAATTCCTGGTATGGGAAAAAAAACAAAACAAAACATTTTATGTGTGAAATAGTGTACATACTTGTTCAATCTTAATGTTTAGAGATCTTTATTTTCTTATGAGTGCTCCCTGTCACTTAAAACTCATATTACATAGATTTGTATGTTTCTGTCCTGCAAGTCTGTCTTTTTGGCAGGTGGATACTTAGGCCCAGGTGAAAGAGAAAAAAAGTACAGGAAAAGGAAACAGGAAAATGTTTTTCTGCCCATATTATTTCCATCACGCTGTCCTACTGTGCTGCCTAGCAAGCAAGCAGAGGCAGTGTGTGAACAGATGAGACTATCCCTATGCTGTAAAACAGCAGGTGAGACAGGCCAGGGGCCGTGGTGTGTTGACCTTTGCTCCCCAGCAATGAGAAACAAAGCCTAACTTTTATGTGTAGCTGTTATGGTTTATATCTAGATGTCCCTGATATCTAGATGTCCCACCATCTCATGGGTGGGGCTTTTGAAAAGGATGAGACTATGGGGGACCCCAGAGCTGACTGGCTAGGACCATGCTGGTCTGGAAGGGCCCTTGGGTTTGGCAGAGAAGAATGTGTCTTGGTCCCTGGCTTCTCCTTCTCTCTCTGCTTCCTGTCCTCTGTGACCTGAGCAGCTTGTCCTCCGCTGCACCCCTCTGCCTGGAGCCTGCTGACCAGGGGCTGAAATGGCAGTGAACATAAACCTCCTTTACACCGCAGGTGTGGGCATTATATCTCAGCGATGTGACTAAGACAATAACCACCTAAAACAATATTCAGGGAAAGACATCAGACACAAAAAGGGTACGGTGTAAATGCAAATTTCCCTAAACTTTCAAGAAGCAGGCAAAACTCTCACTGAAATAAAAATCAGGATTCTATTCACTTTGAAGGGTAGAAACTTAGAGGAGACCCAGGGAAATCTTACTTTTTAGAAATGCTAGTGGTTTTGTCTTGGCTTTGCTGTGTATATATTAAATAGGAATATTCAGTTAAAGTTTTATACTGTGATTTTTTGCAGTTTTATTTATATATTACATTTCAATAAAAGCGTTGCTTACATCCTAAGACTCATTATTCAAGTACGAGTAGTGATACTCACTGACACATTTATTCTGTACTCAGTTGAGATTTGTGATGGTGTACAATTCATGACAAATTCATTCTTCTGTATATTGGATTTTATTCAAGCATTATGAGTGGAGCTTTTCTCTTACACTGTCTGTGTGTACTTGTAGTTGTGTATTTGGATAGCTATGTGCTTTGTTTTGTTTTGTTTTGTTTGTCTTTAGAGACAGGATCTTGCTATGCAGTTCAGGCTGGACTTGTACTTACTTTATAGCTCAGGCTGGCCTCACACTTGCAACGATCCTCCTGCCTCAGCCTCCAGAGTGCTGGGATTGCAGGCATGCACCATCATGAACAATTTAACTATGTGTTTTAAAAATATATTCTATAATAGAAGAGTCTGCTAAACCCTATTTTGGATTTTTACAGAAGTTATCTTTTATTTGCTTCATTGTTAGTCTTTTGTTTAATTCCATCTGTCTTATGGAAACTTGGGATACTGTTTTTTATTATTCTTAATTTTGGAAAATTCTAAACATGTACTTCCCTGATGGTCACTGTGTTCCACACTTAGCACCCTCTGTTCTGATGACACACAGTGTAAACCGAAGAGTGCTATCACCTAAGTAGCTTCAAACAAAATTGTGTAATAGCAGAAAATTTTGTTGGCCAGGCAGATGGGCAGAATTTATCTGTGTGGCATTTCTACTCCACAAATCTCTGGCTCATGTTATCTAGTGAGAGTGAGCGGGTGTCTGGCTGAGAGGACGCAAGGTGGAACCACTTGTAAACCTGGTGCGCTGATGGAGATGGTGCATGGCTGTGCTTAACTGGGTCCTTTCTCCTTCCAGTTACCTCAGTGTGTGTCTATAGGGTTACACACAGGATGGTTCTGCACTTCCCATGGAGGTGCAGGGCTTCTACAAAGCAATGTGAACACTGCCAGCCTTATCGGGGGTAGAGTCACACCCACCATACCATTGTGGTTAAAAAAACAACAACTCACTGACCAGCTGAAATTTAACGTGAACTTGTTAAACAAGACTTCACTGGTTAATGGCAGGTTTTTTGGGCCATCTTTACTCTTCTTTCCTCACAAAGTAATTGCATTTTTCACATCTGGTAAACATACCCCCAATTCTTCATATCTTCGTAGTCTCACTTCTTTACTGTATTTATTCAAAGTCCAGTTTCCATTACCCATACCAAGTTCATATATCAAGGAACTCCTGGTATAACGAACCTGTAGTATGCAGTTTCAAACTGAAGATGTGAAATAAGCAAGAAGATATACACCCCCCGCATGTCCCACATACCATGATCAAGCAGGTACAGCCCAACTGCATGAGACCAATTCTGAAAAACGTCACATAGCAACTCTGCAATCTAGGTCAACCCATGTCAGCAGGCCATGTGTTCAGTTTGGCTTTCTGGAAGGAGAGCACTTGTCTCCGGTCCTGTATTTTTTTTGGTAAGGTCTTGCTGCCTCCTTCATCCTGTCTTTCCCTAGGTCATGCTGCATGTTTGCAGTGGAAATGCTTGTAGTCTCTTTGGTACCAATTACAGAAATGTTTCCCCCAGACATTGCTTAACTGAAAGAAATTGGGGACATAAAGAGTGTTTAATTTGGACATGAGAAGTCCTCACTCATTTATTCACCTCTACAGTTTTGAACTGCATCTTGTCTGTAATAATTTTAGGTTCCAAATACTTCTTTTCATTTTATATTTCCCCTCCCTTAATTGAAACTCCTGGTGCTTGTGTGAATATAGTTGCTCTAAAGGCATTAAAGGTTTCCTGTGAATTATGTTGAAGTTTAATACTTAGATAAACCCTATATCTTTAAGTCTCTTTAGAATTAACCCCTTTCCACATTTGGAGTTTTTGGTGAAACTGCTCCTCAACTACATTTTAAGTGTCTTAGTAGGGATATGAGATACTCTTTAGCACAAAAACTAAGGTTTATTTCCCAGCACAAGAATAGGTAAGGGTTTTTTAAAGGCTTAGACAACAGATATTTTAAGCCGTAGACCATATGATCTCTGATACAACTATTCAACATTTTCATTTCAGTATAATGGCAGAAATAGACAAAATGTAGACAGATGGTCATAGGCAAATCCCATTAAAATATTTGTAAAACTCTTGTTCCAGATACAGATTCCATCTTTTTGATGTCCTAAAAAGAATGTTTGTCCAAAATATTATTTTGCTGAGTGAGACTTGTATTTATGAGTTGATAGTTAAACCCAATAGGTCTTGGATCACTTATATTTTCTCTGCATTTTAAACTTGGTTATCTTTCATTGTTGAACAATTTCTTCTCATCTTCATGTTGCATTGCACTAAGAATTCAGCAGATACATTTTACACTTTACCTGAGAAGTCCCAGAGATTCCCATGAGTAGGTTTCACCTTGCTAAAGAAGATGATGCTAATTGCACCACCAAGTAGATGGGATCCTTTTTTACAAATACTAGTAGCAGCATCTTCCTGTCAAGCCCCTTTAAGAAACAGCATCTGTAAAGCCCTTCTACTTTTTCTAGCACTGCAATATTTTTCTAGTACTTACTAACAATTGTCTTGAGAGTCTTCTACTTTGATCCTGACCTCTTGTCCCAAAGATAACATTACATAATTTAGCTTTATGTCATGACAATCTGCCCCTTTTGTTAGGAGATTATCTGCTAGATATTAATGAACAATAAACTACCCCAAAGCCTAGTTTTTTAAAACTATCCAGCATTTTATATAGCCTGACATTTTTTTTAGATCTGGGGACAGAGCTCTTCTTCAGTTACATGTGCTGTCAACTATTGTCACTAGATGTTATTCAGCACCAACTGCATTGCTCTAGGTAACACAGAAAGACCTCTTCTTTATGTGCTTCCACTTGGCAGAGGTCTCAGGAAGGCACAATCCAACCAGAGCAATTACTCCCTCTCCACTTAGTCTCAGGGACTCTTTCCTGGCAGAGTGTTCAATCCTCTTCCCAAAACCCAGAGCTCCCAGTGATGAGGGCAGAATCGAATGCTCCTCATGAGTTGTCGATGAGGATCTCAACTGTCTGTCACATTACCCACTGGCCTACCCAAATTCAAGGGTGGCATCGTTAGGAGACATTGAAGTACACATCCCTGAATGGAAAAGTGCTGTAAGAACTTTTTAAATTCAATTCAGTTCCCACTTACAAAAAGTTCAAAATATTCATGTTATATTCAGCAAAACAATGGCCACTTTAAAAATTCCACATTCCCTCTTTTGATGGGTAATCTTCCAATACTGGATACCCCAGTACAAGTAATTTATGTTAATAACATCAAGAAAAAATTAATAAATCATTTCACTGGAGTTATGTATGCAAGTAGCCATGGTGACAGGGTTTAGATATTATCACATTAGATCTACATTCATTTCTCTTCATAGCATAAAGGAAAATAACATGATATTAAAATCTATTAGTCTTATAAGCTTCCGTTTGTGGGACCTAAGGATATTATTATCTGCTTTTAAGTTTACTGTATTCCTGAATCACTGCACACACAATTGTAAGCCTGGAGCTAGCAACCAGAGCAGAGTTCAATCACCTCAGAAAGGAGGGTAGATAACTATGGAATTTTGGAAGGAAGCTGTGGAGATACATGAAACCCCAAAGTTAACATCTAGAGAAACACATCTTAACTCCCATGAAATGTCTAGGTAAAAGTTACCTGTAATGTTTAATTTTTGATTTACCCTCCTCCTAAAATATAGGCACCTTTTCATTTCACAGTTCCTCCCATACAATATGGTAGAGCACATTTACAAACTAGCTGGAACTACTAAAGCATTGTTTGAGGGTTCGTGTTGTATTTGCCCTTTTGTTCTGTTAATTTGCCTTACTTCCCTGATTCAGCTTGTTCCAAGATCTCACTCCTCTATTTAGTTATTAAAAGCTTTTCTGGAAGCAAATTTGTAAAAAAAAAAAAAGAAAAAAAATACAATTGTTAGTGGTTGAAATGTATTGAGAAATGAGTGACATTTTTGACTATATAGAAGCAAAGGTAAAATCTGGTTAAGAGTGCTACAGCTGAAAATGTGACAATTGCTTTATTCATTAAATTTTAATATTAAAATCATATGAACATCATTTTTATATTTTCATGCAAAGTAATGTGCTGTACTTGGTAAAGAAGCTTACTTAAAATTGGTGCCCAGTTCCCAAAATTCATCAACAGTTCCTTTATTTTTTCATAATGCAGGAGATAAACATCCTGAATGTAGCTTATCGGCTTGTCACCTTGAGGAGGTTCAGCAAAAGCTTCGAGATGAACACATCTGTACTGTCATCAGTAGTTGGCCTCTGATAAATCTGATTATTACCATATCAAATAAATGGCTCATTTATCATCCTTTGTATGTCCTGGCTGTCTTCTTTGTGCATGCTGGAGAAAGATAATCACAGCAGGCTTGGAACAAACAAAATGGTTCAATTTTGCTAGTTTTGTAATTAGAAAAACAAAGAACTAGAGAGACAGATCAAAGCTCCTCAGCTAAAAAGGAATTTTATTTTTTAAGATCAATAAGAAAAAAAACCTCAGGAAATAGAGGTTTATTAAATTATTAAATTCTTTGGAAACCAAGTGATAAATATACATGTATTTTAAAATTAAATTACACTAACATTTGAATTAATTTCTGTATATTTTTCAGCTTATTTACTGAATTATTACTTTGGAATATCTTAGTTCTCAAAATAAAAGCAATTTAAATTAAAATATTTTCATGAAATATGATGCACTTCAAAGCCTTCCATCACACAAATTAATAGACCCTAAATTTGACACAATTTTAAAAATGCATATATATCTAAATAATTCCACCTATGATTAGAAAAGCTACAATAAAATAAATATTTAGTATTTTTGCTGTTCAACATACACATGTGATTAAGCAAGCCTGTGCTGAATATGTTTGAGACAGTTGTGAATGTTTTTAGCATGCGTACTTCGCACAGATATCTGAAGGCAAACAGAATTCGTACAGATAATGACTTAACGCTGAGTGATGATGCTTTCAATCTGCCAAGGTGAATGAATCCAAATTTGAAATTGAATTTCTATGATCATTTCTCCCAATGAACACTTGCCCAGTGTTTTTCAGATGAAAAAAATAATGAAATACTGAAGACGAGATTTAGATAATATAAGATATTGAGATAACTGAGACAATGAAAAAACTAAAATTGAAGTAAAGATGATAAACTTTGAATGACATAATGAAAGGGAAAACATAACCGTAATCCAGGAAATTGAATGGTAAAATATCTGTCTGTGCAGCTCCTTTGCAGGCAACCTTTTGAATTCAAACTGGTGATATCCAAAATGCTAATATATAGTTCACAAAGCACAGCATTATTAAAGTAATTTCAATTATTAAGTATAACTCAAAGTAGTTATTTTATCAAAATGGCTTCTATTAAATATTGAAAATCTGCCTTAATGTCACAGGGACTGTGCAAGTTTTTCTACCCACACATCTACATTTAATTTAGAAATAATGCTTTATTTAAACCACTTTATTATTTTGACATAAGCAATATAAATACCTCCTTCAAATTTTGTACTTGCCTTTAGTATTATTCATTTTTATCTTAGCAAAACTTATTTCAGAACTTGGGTGCATTCTAATAGGAAGTTTTATACCCATTTAAATTCACTGTGTAACAAGAATTTGCTTGTATAGAAATGTCATGAGCTATCAACTATTGGTAATCAGCAATGTGTTCAAGAATCTAAATGCATCGTGTAGTTTTAATGAGACAGTATGCACAATTCTGCTTTTCTTCCATTTAAATTCTTCAAAAGCAATTTGAAATGTGCACTAATCTTTACAAAATTATGTAACAGTATAAGCACAGTACTTAAAATCTAGAGTGCAGACTGCTGACAATGCTTGTTTCTCCGACTCCAAGATGCTGGGCCACATGAAGTGAAAATGTTAAGCTTTGTTCCATGCGTGTTACTATTGTTCAAACCTTACTATTCATGTACGATACATGCAATTCAGTAAGTTCAGGAAAATATTTTTTAAGTCTAATTTTCTCACACAGGCTTCAGCTTGGGAAGAATGTGTTGTTATCACTTTAATGTTTAAATTGAGTCAGTGACCTTACTTTTATCTTCTCTGATTCTCTTACTTTCCTTCAGACATTTTGATTGCTTGACAATAGTCATTTTTTTGTGTGTAAATTGTATCATATGCATTCTGTGAATGCCCAGTAGTTCTTTGCCCTTTTTCCTCTGACAGGTCGTTTTAAAAGGCCTGTAAAAACTTGCATTATATTTCTATCAGAAGGGACTGATTACTTTTTTGATAGAGTCAGTGATCTCATTATCAATAATAATTACAAATTGCTAGCATCTTACAGCGCTGTATAAAAATCTTTTTTCCACTCTTCAGCCTCCAAGTATTTATGCAAATCCTTTTGTAAATTCATTCCAGCCTCATGGACCTGTTTGCTAAGACACTCTGTCTTTAATATAAAATGTCAAATACCCTTGAAGAGTGTTTTTCACGAGGCAAAGCCACTTCTAAAATATTCGTGATTATGTAAGCAGGAGAAGATATTTAGATCTTTCCATAGTTATAAATACACAAGTTATTGTTTTCATCATACCAGTTCCTTTATTGTGAATTCCACAAAGTCCCTGGGATAAGATTTTTTCACTAATTTCCTCACATTGTAGTAATTTTCCAATTTTTCTGTCTATACTTCTTAAAATTAATTTAATCTTTTGCAATTTAGTCTAAGTTAATGCATTTAAAATGGAAGTCACAATTTCAGTCCATGTTTTTAAGAGGAACATGCAATGATTTGCATGGAGTTATGGGAAGAATGACGGGTTACAAGGTTGTGATTAAAAGATACACCCATAGGCATGTGCATGTACATTCAGCTTAGTTTGTGTATAGGAATAGAAATATATTTATATTACTTTAATTTAGATCACTCCTAGTACATAAAGTCACCATGAAAAAAATTAATTAAATTTTAGGTGGATGATCTAGAAAGGTTATATCATTGAGATCAGCCATCTACAAGTATTAGAATGAATATTGGCATTCTAAGAACCATTTAAACTGGTTAATATGGTCACATATACAAATTTCAAAAGTATTTTAAATAAGCAGCTTTAAAACTTTCTACCAGGGGCTGGGGATTTAGCTCAGCGGCAAAGCGCCTGCCTGGCAAGTGCAAGGTCGTGGGTTCGGTTCCCGGTACCGGAGAAAAACCAAAAAAAAAAACAAAACAAAAAAAAAAACAAAACTTTCTACCAATAGAACTTTCAGACATGTAGCATTGAATTAATGGGTGAAAAAAATATATGCTATTATTCTGCAACAGAAAAAAATCGCCAGTCGGGCAATATCTTTGCCATTTGGTGATCGTGTGTTTTATACCTCAAACTTGATCTCTGAAATCAGAAGAATAAAATTTCTCAACAATGAACAGGTTCCTTGCCAGGAAGTCATAACAGACTAATACAGGGCCTGTAAAATTGTTGCTTAGATGCACCCAGAAATAAGTCTGAAAAAAATGTATACCTTCTTTAATAAGATTTACTTTATAAGCAACAAATTTTGCAGTGGACTATGAGCGAGCTTTGCTGCATGAGTACACCAGCGAACTCACTAAAGCAGTGCAGAGCGTTTCTGTCACGTTGCAGAAGGTTTTCCAGGATGCTTGCTGCTCCATTCCTCCTTAGCCTCTGGCCACGCTTCGTCACTCTAGGTAGTTTGTATCTCATCAAGTTTTACAGGAATCTGGTCAGGACCTGGGAGCCTTCATTCTGTCTTTCCGAGGTTTGCGCATGCTCCATGTGCCGCCGGTTTGCTCCTTCGTATTGCAGAGGGTGGTGTTTCCACTTGTGGAGATAAAACATTGTCAGTTTGTTCACTCTGTTGATTAACAATCGGTTTCTTTGCCATTTTGAGCCACCATAAGTAAAGATGCTATGAGTATATTCCTTCTGAGAACAAATTTCTCCTTTTCTTTGCAGAAAAAAGGTAGTTTTATTCTTCCACTCAAGCTTAAGTTTTGTTTTTATTATATCTTTGGTGTACACATGAAGCGTATTCCTTGTGGGGATATGGTACATGTCCCTAGCACATTTCAGTTCTTTCTATGCATATTTCCCTCCCTCCGCTGAGATCGCTTGTCTCCCTTCCCATTTGTAAAATGTGTATCTCCCCATTTCCTATTGCCTGTCTTTCATTTTGCTCTTTAATTATACCTAGGTTTCTAATATAAGAGGAAACTTAGGATATTAAAGCCTGTGTGTCTTAGATTCTACACTTGACATTATTATGCTCTCCATGTGCACCCATTTTTCCTACAAATGACTCAACTCTATCTTCATGGCAGAGTAGGACTCCATGGTGTACAAATACCTCATTTTCTTTATCCATGCATCTGCTAATGGACACATAGGCCACTTCGAAGTTTAAATTTTAATTCTGTAGGACTACTGCTGCTGTACAAAAGAACTGTACAATTTTTATATTTCCTCCAGAAGAGTTCTGGATTTCATACTCTTGCCAGTATTTAGTACTGCCCATCTTTCTTTCATTGCCAGCTTTCTAATAGCTATATACTTGAATCTACTGATGGTTGAATTTTCATTTCCATGGGAACTCAGGAGGTAAACATTTTTATGTGTCCATTTTCCATTTTTATGTACTATTTTGTTAACTGTATGTCTATTAGTAGTAACTAAAAGTGTGTGACTATTTCTAGAGAGTTCAATTTCAACTCTTTTTCATGGAAATATTTCAAATAATTACTTTAGATTAATTAGGAAGTAGAGTCTTTTTTCTTCCCCTTTTGTGTAGGTTAGATTTATTAATTAATTTTAATGAAATATTCTGTGCAAAAAGAGATACACAACAACCTTAGTGTGAGAAGACCTGACAAAGAGTACCTAAACTGAGTGACAGAGGTTAGCATCCTAGGGCTGGGGATTTAGCTCAGCGGCACAGCGCCTGCCTGGCAATAGCAAGGTCATGAGTTCGATTCCTGGTATGGAAAGAAAAACAAAAACAACAACAACAACAAAATACAAGCATTATGTGTGATAAACACTGTTGATATGGTGCAGTCCCGTGTTCTGATTAACATTGTGAGAAAACACTTTTCAGTGATATTCTTCACAAAACTTCTAACCCCAGTCTGCTTATGGGTAAATACCAGACAAACCTCAACTGAGAGATGCTGTACAAAACACAGTACTTGGAGCTGATCAGAAGTGCTGAGGTTATGAAAAGCAAGGACAGTGGAAGAAATAGTCATAAACTGAAGGAGACTAAAGAGCAAAGATAACCTAGTGCAATGTACCTCCTTAGTTTTAACCTATGTTAGAAAAAACTGCTTCAAAAGCACTGCAAAAGTTTCAATACTGTCTGCACTTTCATTAATAATTTTATAACAGTATCAACTTCTTAATTTCTTATTTTCTGAATGTTGGTAGTACAGTTAAAGAGGACTTTGTATATGCTTGTGATTTTAAAATAAGCCTTTCACTCATTGGCTAGCATATGTAATGTTCTGTTTCCAAAACACTTTGGAAACTTTTCTTGAATGAGCTACGACTTTGTTATATTAATTTTTTAACTGAAAATATGTGTCCTTACCACAATGAAAGAAGGTATTGAGAATTTTTTGTGTTCTTGTGATGAAAGCATATGTGCTGCTTTATAAAATAGCATAGTTTGAATTTATTTTTATTTAGGAGTTGCGGTGTTATCTGACTGAAAACCATAAGGCTTTGAGTGGGAAAGTGTGTCCACTTACTTCACTTTAACATTAAATTAGCTAATCAGATAATAAAAAAGCTTTAAGTGTGTCTTTCCATTTTATTCATTAGTTTATATATATTTGTTTCATTGTCATATGTCAAAAATAGAAATTTTGACAGGTATGATTCTGTGATAATTTAAATATTTATACATTACATCTTTTCAAATGGTAACAATAATATAACATAATATAAAAATCAAAAGAAGAAAATGTCTCACTATAACCTCTTCTTACTCATTTAATGATAGTTTTGGTTAATGTTATCACTTTGCTTTGTATGAGGAAAAAAATCAAATATCTTTTACAGGATTTTCTAAATTATATCCAGTCGGATGGATTTCTAAAGGATGTATAATCCCTATATTTATTGTTGTACATAACCATATGCCAAAAGAAATTAGAATTTCAAGAAACCAAACCCTATTTAGTATTTTGATATCCATACTGGCATTAAATTAATAAAATAAAATTGGTCTTTGATCAGTGAATTTTACATATTCTATTTCAAAACAAGTAGCTTTTGATTCCACTCTTAATGTATTTAAGTGAGAACCGTAAACACGAAGAGCTCCTAGTGATCAAAATTGTCCCTTTCTTCCAAGATAACTTTACCATTATCTTATATTTGGGGAGAAAAATCAGGGTGCTGGAGAGGTAAAGACATCATGTCTTGCTTTAGGATCGAACCACCAAGTATAAAAAAGCCCTCACTGCATGCAGCCTGAAACTATCAATAAAACAAACTAAAGGGAAGAGAAAATCAATAAGCAATGTAGAGTCTCATTAAACCCAGGCATTAGGATTCCAACTGAGGAAAACAGATGATGTATCAAGGGGTCAGCGATTTCATAAGCACGTGGTGGTGGGATTGCACCTACCTCCACAGCCATCTGCAGGCAACATAGAAATCAGCAGAAAGAGGAAGCATGAGGGTATAGATATTACTGTAATGCATCATTTAGGGATAATGATAAAAAAAATCTGCACATGTTTGGCATAGAAATGTATTTCCTAATATGTCTTTTGTGCTGTGGTTGGTTTGACCCACAGACGTGAAACCTTCCGATAGGGGGCACAATTATGTGGCAGTTCCTGCCTTCAATAAGCTAGATAAAGTGGAGACACGAGACATGTAAGAATAGCTTTCACACAAGGCACGCTGGGACGGAAGTCATGGAAATGCACAGAAAGTGAGGAATTGCTCTCGCCACAGGTACTAAAAACGGGCTTGTTTTCTGTCTAACATCAAAGTGGGTCAGTCAAAGGCAGGGGAAGGAGAGGAGCTATTTTAAGAAAGCACTGAAGCGTAGCTGAAGACAAATAGTAACAGCAACAGAAGCTAGAGATAGACTAGTATGGCAAACAGCCACAAATGCATTAGGCTAACTCTACATCTAGGAAAATAGCAGGGAGCAACAGGTTCTAAATGTAGTAACCTCATTTTCCACCTAAAATTCCCCAAGGCAGTACAGAAAAGCAAACCTCTCACGTTCATTTCTGTCATATACACATAGATTAATCTGTCTTAACAATATAATTTTTAAATATGGTCAAAACGACTGTAGACATTTCCACGTTCATAAATCCTACAAAGGAATATAGCAATATGCACTTTTAGAAATATAGCTTGTCATAAAAATTAACATAAAATGTTCCATCTTTCAGTGTTTTCTCATATCTTAGTGTGTTAGTAAATTTGAGTTCTGATGTAATTAAATCAGAAAACCAGTACATCATGTTTGGATTGTATCATGATTCTTATCTTCAATGATATCTATGGGGCAATGTGGAAAAATGTTTGTCGACTTTAGCTGTTAACTGATTCCAACATAATTACTTACTTTGTTGAAAGAATTCAGTATTGTTCTGGATTTTTAAAAAGCAAGTAGGTTATTAATAAACACAAATTATGCAAAACTAGAGATGTCATACATATTTGTATAAATTATATCTGTTTCCCATAGCATGTTGCATATACAATATTAAGATCTATAAACACATTGTACCAGTTAAAAAATTATCCTCATAAAACTCTTAAAAAGAAATGAAAATCCTAATAGTATTCTAAGATATTCACAAGATAATAATATTCACTAGTATTAATTAACATGGCTGGACCCCAAATTATGCTAATATAAAACCATGAATTGGTCCTGGCAAGGGCCTTATAAGGAAGGTGCTACCACCCCAGTGTTGAGATGCTGAAACCAAGTCATAGTGTAAATGAACACCCTCCCTACTGTCAAACAGTGTGTAGTGGTGGTCATGTATCTTATCTTGGGGCTTACTTTTTCTCTATGGCCAAAGTACTAGGGAAGGAAAACATCAGCAGAGACATTGTGGGGAATAGCATTCTCAGTGCAGACTCAATATCTGGTCTGATGTACCACCAGCAGTTGTATCAGGGGATACTTTGGCCCTCTTAGCCCTGCTCTATATCTGAGTCATATCTAGTTGTCCTATTTGTCTGTAAATGCAGTACCAAAGCTCCCCACACACCTGAACCTGCATTGGATAGCTTCAGCCAGAGCTCTGACTCTGTACAGTATCCTCAGTAGCGGTGTTTCTGCTAACAAAACTCCCGTTTACTTGCAAGTATTCTGATTCATAAACAGCAACACCAGGGAACCCTCTTGGCTACTTCAGGACCTGTTTCCCAAACTGGAAAGGGGAAAAGAGGAAACAGTGTAAGGAGACAGGGAGTGGTGGTTCCTAAACTAAGTGCATTGCTACATTAGCAACAGACATCCATACCTCTCTAATCTCTACCAATTGGTGTGAGGAGTCCCAAGCCCAATGCCTTCTGTCCCAGCTAATCCAGAAGGACATCTAACAACAGAATGTATTGCAAGAAGCAGCTCCTGCCTTCACGAATGTCATGAGCTGGCATTTAAGGAGGCCCTCAGAAGTATCAAGAAGTATGATGCAGACTAGCATATCATTGAAAGGGCATAGAAACATAAACTGTATCTGGAGATAAAGCCCAGAAATGTAGTTTAGAGCCTTTAAATAATCCTAAACAAGATTGCCTACTGAAGAGAAAGATTGAAAAATTTCAGTGTAGGTACAAAGAAGAATATCCTACTATTATTACCAGAACATGCAGGATATACTTGAAAACTAACTGTTCATACTGAGGGCCAGGATAATCATAATTTATGAAAAAAAATATGATAAACAGATGTTAATACCAAGTTAAATCAGATGTTGGAATTGTCTAATGAGAATTTTGAACAGCTGGTATCAAAATGCTTCATCAACGAATTACCTTCAAACAAGTTTAAAAGGTTATACACTGTCAACAAGGAAATAAAACTTATCCAAACAGAACTAAATATTTAGGTGAGCCAACCCAGGCACAGAAAGATACACTACCACAGGTTTCATTTATATGTGAGATGTATAAATGGAGAACTCATAGACATAGTAGCAAAGTTATTACCAGCATCTGAGAGAAAGGATAATGGTGAGACATTGATCAAAGGATACAAATTTTCAGTTAAATTAGGGGAATTTGGTTTTGAAATATATTGCAAGAAAGAATTAGCTGTCTGGGAGGTGATAAATCTTTTCATTATCTTATTTCAGAATTCCACATCACAGCTTAAGACATTACATGATACCCCACAAATATACACAATGTTTAAGGTGTGAATTAAAAATTAAAAGTAAAAATAAATGGAAATAAAAGAATTAAAAGCAATAACTGGTTTAAAGTATTCATACCACAAATATGCATGTAGTATGGTCACAGGATACAAAGTCAACCCACAAACGTAGTTGTTTTTCTAAAAAAACAAAAACAAATTAAAAATTTGAAAGATGACATTACTGTTTACAATTCTTATGGGAAACACTCTCATAAGAATCTGACCAAATATGGACAGGACTCTACTGTGAAAATTTCAAAATCCAAGGAAGCAGCAAAGAGGATGGACATAAACTGGCTAGAACAACTCAGTAAAGAAATCAGTTCTCTCAAAATGATGAATAGCTTTGTATCTGTCAGGTCTGTCATCTCTGGGACAAAATATATGACATGTGCAATTTAAAAAAGGAAAAGTTTGTTCAGCTCACAGTTTTGGAGTTTGCAATTCATCTGCACTGTCTTCAAATGGAAACATCATAGAACAGGAGCATGGTGGATAAAAACTGCCCATTTCTTAGCACCAGGAGACAGAGAACAGGGGGAAAATACAAGCAGGAGATTCTCCCTCGGCAGGCACAACCACAGCGACACTCTTCTTCCTACTGGGATCCAACTCCTAATGCAGCAGAAAATCCCCCGCCCCCCAAGCTAATATACTTCAATTGCCCAGGTGACAGTTCCTGTTACAGTTTTGGTTGCTTCTGTCTCCTAGAAACGGCTGGTCAGTGTGATTCATATTGTAAGAAGCAATCAAAGACAGCCAAGCACTCTGCCTCTGCAGTTCCCCTTTCAACCTAATGAAAACCTCCCTCCCTGGGCCTTTGAGACCTGACATTTTGAGGAACAATTGATTCCTAGTCACTTCCTGTCGATGTAAATAAATCTGCCTCCAAATCCTGGGTGCTGTTTTGGTGTTTCTGTTTGCTGGAGCACTACCAGCACATTTACTAATAAGCATCGATTCATTAATAGGGCAGAGCCTTTCTACCACTTCTCCAGGGTCCCTTAATTGAATAAAGCTGACAGTTCAGCTTACCCACCTGAGGATGTGATGTAAATTCTAACAAAATCAGATCAGGGCTTTTATACACATGGACAAGTTTATTCTGTAACATATACGAAAACCAAAAACAATTCTGAGAAAGATATATGAAGTGGGAATGGTCATACTTTCACTGTTATGGCTTTGTTGTTCCCTGTGAAATCAGGATAACATGCTATCCTCATAGACACATCAATCAAGAAACACAACAGGCAGCCTACAAAGACAACCCTTGAAACATGCACAGTTAGGTTTTGACAAACAAAAACAAAGCAGAAATAGACATTTTAAAATGAATGGTGTTGAAGTAATCGGACACAAACAATTAAAGCTACACTTCTATATAACCCCCATACAGCATCTGTTTAACAGTTAGTTCAGAATAGGTCTTTAGCTATGTGCAGAAGCAAGTATATAAAAATTGAGGGCAAATTACAGGAAATTATGTACAAGTGGGCTAAGGGATGTTTGGATTGACAGTGAAGCCTGGCTCACACCTGACAAATGGATCATTAAGACCTCATCACCTTCAAAACTTTGGTCCTACAAATACCTTGCCAAAACAGATGAAAAGACAAAGACTGGAAGATCATGTTTGCCAACCTCATATCTGACAAAATACTTATGTTTAGTGCCTCTGTCCAGCCACAGCAGATCCAAGAGATTCCTGCAGGAGGGAATGACCTGGGCAAAGAGACAAACACAGATACCAGCGGTCCTTCTGGTGGGCCTGGGCAGCAAGGCTCCTCTGACGCGGAGAAATGGTTTTTGCTTTATTACACACTTTTGCAGTTATATGTGAAACTCTTAGATATGGCGAGCTTTCCATTTTAGTTCCAGATTCAGACATGATTGACCAACTATCTGGCCACGATTCTAGCAGAAAATCAATTTTTCTAAAGCACACAGAAGGACGCAAAAAGATCAATCACTAGGTGTTCTTGAGTAGGTATAATTTTTCAAAGCATTGTTCATTTTTTTATAGACAATGGGACCCACATTGACAATATCTCCATCTAGAGCCAGTCCAGCACACACAGGGCGTTCACCTAATGTTTTCCCACGTACTGAGGACTGCACACCTCCCCTCCCTTTCTGGGGGGTGAAGATTGCCACACTGGAGGAAGAGGACTGACGCAAATCTCTGTGGTGGCTTTTACTTCCCCTTTCAACCCTGGAGGGGTGCCTTTCATCCTGGGCTCTGATTCCTTAACTACTTTCAGTTCTGATCCTTCAGGTCCCTAACCATCCTTTATCAATAGCACAGTGAATATCTGGAAAGCTGTGATTAATAGAGTGTAGAGAAGGCTGCACACCTATCCTATGTGGTCCCTGCTTTGCAGATACCTGCTGCCAGTCCTGACTTTGTCAATGAACTGGCACTGGAAGGTCTCTAGCAGTTTAGAGTATATAAATACTTCACTTCTCAAAAATAAAGTGGAATGGCCAGGCAGAGTGGTGGATGCCTGTAATCCCAGCAATTGGAAAGCTGAGGCAGGAGGATTGCTGTGAGTTCCAGGCCAGCCCGTGAGTCCTTGGCTACATAGTGAGTTCCAGACCATCCTAAACAGCACAGCAAGATCCTGCTTCAACCCAAGCCCCCCAAAAGTGGAGTGGTCCAATAGAAAATTCACACAAAAAAATATTCCTTTTTTCAAGAAAGGGAATATATAGTTGATCAGCACCCATGAAAGTATGTGGAACACCATTCTTTTTCAGAGAAATGCATACAAAAACTACAATTAAAACTACGTGGGCCATCACCACAAGCCTATTAGAATGACCAGAATAAAATTACACTAAAAACAACAGTAATAAATATTGGTAGGACTGAGGAGTAAATGTATCAATAACATATTCCTATGGGAAGATAAAATGGGAAAACCAGTGTGACAGTACTTTTTAAAACTACCAATGTACTTTCCAGACATATTAGTGACAGTTGTGTAGAAAAATCAAAGTCATAATGAATGAGATGTTGTTGTAATCTTCACAGAATTTCTCTATCTCTAAGAAACTCTGGGTTTTTTTTTTTTTTGTGGTTGCTGAAGCCCTTCAACTAAATTTAGAAGCAACCTAAATTGAGGGTGATATTCTTTCCTTAAAGTCAACAGAATACAGATGTTAACCACATCTGCAAAATACATTCTTAGCACGCCTAGATTATTGTGTGAGTAAATAACTGCTATAACTAGCCGAACTGGTAGGGAACACTGATTACA
>NW_004955418.1:25175094-25178725 GCF_000276665.1 Chinchilla lanigera | reverse complement strand
CAAATGAATGAATTGCTCAGTAAAATATGGGCAATTCATACCATGGGATTTGACTCATCAAAAACAAAAGAAATAGAGGAATAAATGATTAGCATAAGATTAGCATAAGGAATGAAGGATTAGCATTTGTATAAACTTCATAGAAGGATACATTATGAAAATTGTTCATCTAAAAACATGCATATTTTATGTCTGATCTTTATAATATTCAAATAACTCAGACATATAGACAGAGAACAGATCAGTGGTTCCCAAGTGTTGGCCATGGGGGAGCAGTGCTCAAGGTTACTGAGGGATTAGTCCAAGAAGGTTTGAGGAAAGAGCATAGTTAAGTACCTTAAGTATGCTTGTGGTTACAGGATGTTCTACATAACACAACTGTGCAAACAGATACACACAAACAAATTCATATGCAACTGGTGAAATCTGCAAGCACCCGCTGGGTTGTATCAAAGTCAGTTTTCTGTTTTGTATTTTACTATAGTTATGCAATAAGTGAGCCCTGCAAAAGCCTGGATGAGGGACTTCTCTGTACATTGCTTTGTATCTGCCTGTGAGTGTGTAGTATTTCAAAAAATGAGTTTTATTTTTAATGTGAAAACATACCAATAAATATCAAATTACCAGGCACCATGTTTGCATGGTTATTCTCCAGGGTAATTCACCAGTGTTGTGTGCTTATATGGGACAAAACGCTCTCAAACTTATCATTGGCATAAGAAATCTGAGATTCTGGGTTACTTGTGAAAACTCTCCAGAAGATCTTCAGCATCCATATGTGGAGAGCAGATTTTCAGCTGTGTATTTTGTGCGGGTAAGCATTAACTCCAAAAGACTCATTGCTTTGTTGGCATTCTGACTTCTCCCAAGGAATTCCTCACCCACCTCCTGGGAGACAGAGGGATGTAAATGTTCACTACTGTGAATATTATTCTCCCGAGCCTCCTGGTGGCAGGTTCAGGATTTGTTGGGCTTGTGTTACATTTCAGAATCCTTTCTGTCTGCAGGATTTCCTGCTTTTCTCCACACGCGCAGAACGCTAATGAATACCATGCCCTCCGCATCCTGAAGGGAAGTAATGCATATTCAGTGTGACTCCTGGAAGGCATATTGGTTGCTTAAATTATGGAAAGTGTTAAAAGTATCCAGTTGTCTGAACTTATGATTTCTGAAAAGATTTTAATTACTTCGCTAATACGGATTTCAAATTTCTAAGTAGAAATACTTCAGACGTTGGATTTATAAGACCGTCACTAAGATGTAAATGTATTACCAGGAAGGTAAATACACAGTACATAAATATCACCTATTTCTGTGCAACAGTGTTATGTAATTTTGTATTCAAGTTGCTTGTTCTGTTTTACGGGATTTCATTCATTTATAATAATCAAGGATTGATCTTAAAATTTGAAAAGAATATATGCCGTATAAACGCAAATTATATAAGAATGCCAAACTAAGGAGAGAAGTTAATTTTAACTCAAAATAAAATTTAATTAGAATTGAATCCTCCTCTGTGGATTTTTATTTAATTTGATTTTTATTCTAATCAAATAGCTTAAAGAAAAAACTCTTTAAGGACCAATGTAATGGTTCATTTTGCTTAGACCTAACTTCTGCAATGATCACATCAGAAACTAGAGATTATCTCCATTTCAGAGCTGCAATTTGCCACTTTTAAAATAGAATTATTTCATCCATAATTGCTGTAAAGATGAAAAGATATTCTAAGTATCAATTTTAGGGAAATTTAGAAGGTAACTTTGGGGTCAAGTATTTTGAATGATGAAGTATCACCTGTAATGATAGGTTGAAGTAAAATTCGGTAGGAATTGTAATGCATGATTGCCTCATTTGCATTCACAGGAAGGTTTAGAATTAAAGCTGATTATACAACACAATTTCTTCCCTGGACCATTTAGCTTTACACACATTTCTAAGCTTTCTCTTAAAATTTACCTAAACAATAATTAAAAACAAAGTCTCTCTGTAAAAACTGATAATTATACTTGATTTTTAAATTTTTATAAACAGATTTTTTATACAATTTATAATATTTTCACAAAATTCTTTACTCTTTTCCAACATGAAAATACGCTGATTCTCAGAGAAAAATATTCAATATAGGATAAAACACAAAGATGAGAGACTAGTTCCATGTGTTTAAATATTAACTGTTGTTTCAAATAAGGGATTAAGTTTTAATGTTTTAATGTGGGAAATGCTGAGATGCTTTCCTAAAGAACATCATCACATCCCATATGAGCTGATACTTACAGAAGTATTTCTGTAGTTTTGTATGATCATTATTATGTTCCAATGTGTCCTACATTTGTTTCTTGAATTCATAAGTTACAAAAGCCTATAAGAGATAAATGCAATTTATAGGAAGAAAAGAGCAATTTGATATGAAATGTTACAATGGTGATGAAAATTGTCTTGGATCCTCCTTTGAACCGAATCTAGTTATGTGTCTCTTTAGCCAAGCCCTAATATGTCCTTTTTCTCTATTGTTCTTCTGGATGATTTTGGACATATGAAAATTAAACTACTGTTTTATTTCTGGTAACATTGAAAAAGTTTACTTCTATGCCAGGAAAATGAAAGGGAGCTTCATTCCTATGACCCTTTCTATTTCATACATTAAGAGTTGGCTGCTTAAATCTCCTTTGGGACCAGGTCAGTATTTCAAGTCAACTGGGCCAAAAAGCGTCCTACTTTCCCACATTCCTTCTCTCTCTCTTTCCACCTTCCTTCCCTCTTCTCTCACTCCTTACTGCTGGAACTATCTCTCTGACCATATATTAGCCACTATCTTTCATATCTAACTCAGGAAAATATCTCTTCTTTTACAATGCTATTCTAGATATTAGGAGGAAATACTGTTCT
Source organism: Chinchilla lanigera (assembly GCF_000276665.1). Lineage (NCBI taxonomy): Eukaryota > Metazoa > Chordata > Mammalia > Rodentia > Chinchillidae > Chinchilla > Chinchilla lanigera. Next base: position 25,175,836 of record NW_004955418.1, on the reverse strand, counting down.
AAAATCTTAACCCAGTATTCTAGGGGAAAAGTTCAAAAGAACTATTTTTTTTTTTTTTTTTATTTTTTTTTTTTGTCTTTTTTTTTTTTTTTTTTTTTTTTGGTTTTTCTCCGGTACCAGGAACCGAACTCATGACCTTGCGCTTGCCAGGCAAGCACTTTGCCGCTGAGCTAAATCCCCAGCCCCTCAAAAGAACTATTTTAAATACTGCTTTTAAATGGCATCTTCTGTGGGCATATGATAAAAAATCATCCAGCGATGGTGGAAATGCATAGGAAATTATCTCTTGACTGTGGGGCAGCGTATTAAGCTGACCATTAATATTGCAATTGAGGCATTCTTCATCATATTCAGGAAAAAAAAACTAACCTTCACAGGTTAAATATTTTATATTGATCCCTACAAATAGTCTTGCAAATTTCCAAGTATTATCTGTATGTTAAACCTAAGTATGCAAAACTCAGGTATTGCCATTTTCACATATCCAGAGTTTGACCTGGAAATTTACCTTAGATAAATGTTCTGAGAATCCTGTGAACTTTACATATCATAAACTAATGATGATGACTACATAGACAGATTATTAAATTAATAATTAAAATTTTCAATTATAGTAATTCGATATTCTGAGGATATCTGAAATACTAAAAAGAACTTGATTCATTTCTACCAATTTTACTGAATGATACTTAGAGATGTGAAAAATTAGAGAAAACTTTGCTAGGCTTCTTACCTCTCTCTC
>NW_004955418.1:25172050-25174994 GCF_000276665.1 Chinchilla lanigera | reverse complement strand
TATATATATATATAATTTTTTATCTGGATCCATAATCCAGCATTCTCAGACCTTTCTTCAACATATATATATTTTTAGGTACTAGCTACTACGGTGCTCACTGGATTTTAATGAATGCATAAGAGATATGAAACTGATAATAAATTTGACAGGTTAATAACAGTTACATTAAGTATCAAACTGAGAATAAACTAAGGCTGTATCCAGATCAAAGAAAAAGATGCTATAATCTATTAAGCTTTATTTCTACTAGCAAAGGATAGATAAAAGGCACTATGCTTGCCAAGAATTTGCTTGTTTCAAAAGTCTATAATTAATCATATCTCTACTGAACTTTGTCTGTGGGATGTTGTTAAACAGTTTTGCAATAGCAAATGTTTTAACTTTGTAACAAATTTCACTTGAGTTCCAATTTTTTACAACTGATAAACCCATGACATAAATGGACATTCAGCTTTTCCAAGCCTCAACTTTTGAAGGCATGTATTTTTCTGAGTAGCTTTGAAGATGCAAGTGTATATACATACAGACTGTATAGATAAACACCCACATACACACATAATATAATTCTGATTATGTAAATAATACAGAAATATAGCTGTTTCTATTTACCTAAAGGACATGTGAATGTTCTGGATTCTGCAGATTTCCCTAACTAAACAGATGGAGAAAATTATAAAGGTATAACTATTATAAAAAGCAATACTGAAAAATACTTATTTGAGCAGTGGTTCTGATATTTTGCTTAAGAGAAATCCCCAGCTGTTTTCCTAGGAGCACAAAAGAACATATCAGTATGGAAGCTGAGAGTCTCAGCCCATGAGCTGCAACACCTCTGCCCAGCTCACACTTCAGATCAACAAGGTGGAAGAGCCTTTCCTGACCAGAGGAGACAAGAAAAGTGTCTTCCTCCCCTTGACCCTCAGTTCAGGGCTACGTTTACCACCTTCTGCCTTTTACCCCCTATTTAAAGCAAGAAAAATAAATGAATAAATATATATAAATATATATATATATATACATATATATACATATATAATAATTTGATCTGGATACACAATCTAAAATTTTGATATCAAGCATCTCCTGTTCTAATTCATTTCTTCTCAAGTTACTGATACTGTATTTGTTAAATCCTTATTCAGTGACTGTCAGTGCTTAATTTAGAATAGATAAATTGAGGTCAGTTTTTACTGATTGGTAATTTCCTCCTAGTTCTAATCAAGACCAAAGTTAAGGCTATGCACAGATACATTTTCTCTAAGACAAGGAAAAGCAGTCAGTGTTCCTCTTTCTCTCCACCTCTGAACTGCAGGGACCAAAGACCAGGTGAATGAGGCTGAGAGGTCTCTGCTGCATGCGGCCCTCAATGCTAGGAGAAAACCCTAACTCTGGTAAGAAGGGGTAATATGAGGAGACCCTCCCTCATAGCACTTCAGCTAATGACAGAGTGGAGTTTGCTACGTAGGAGATTCAAAACAACAGCATCTCAACCTACTCTCAGCACCCTGGTCATAAAGCAGGGAAAAGCAGGACACTGTCCACAAGTTCTGTAGAAATGGTGGAGTTTTCCGCCAAGGAAAAGAGGTATAAGAATGAAGCACTTCGATGCTTTCCCCGAGAGAACTGGCACTATGTATTAACACAGCATGAGAACTTTAAGCCTAGTATACTCTCAAATAAATAGATTTTGGTGCTAAGCAGTTAGAAGCATTTTACTCATGTGGTGAGAGCTACAAGGAAAATAATAGGTCTACTGCGGGGCTGGGGATTTAGCTCAGCGACACAGTGCCTGCCTGGCAAGTGCGAGGTCATACGTTCGATTCCCGGTACCAGAAAAAAAAAAAAAAATTATAGGTCTGCCAGCTTCTCAGATAAACCCTGAGACAGAAAGAGCTAACAACATGACTTTTATTAACAGGAAAATACTCAAAGACAACTCAAAATTACCTTGAAAATAAGCCCAAATTTAATTACATCAGACTCCAGTAATTTATGAAGCAAGTACAGTACTGATTCAAACAATAGGTGTGCCAGTTGGCATTTAGTGATTGACTGTGATACCAGCTGAAGCATAGAGCTCATAGAGATTGGGCCATGACCTGAAAGACACAATCAGAGAGCTTGTAATCAAAACCGGCATAATCACAAATGGTAAAGTCACAAATGAGCAAATCTTTTACAGATAACTAAATTTACAGATAATTAAAGTTCAAAACCTCCAAATGTATTTTGGAAAAGTAATTAAGTTATTTTTAAAAATACATTTGCATATTTAAAAAGCTATTTATTTAAGAAATGTGAAAATATGGAAAAATACTTCCCAGGTCATTTTACACTATAAAACAGACTATAATAACATTCATATTTTTACAAGCAACCATATGGGTATAAAATTATTAACTGTATTCACACACAGGTCAGAAAGTGAAATGCATAAATGAGTCTAGCAACAACCAGGCAAATGTGTACCTGTGACAGATAATTTAGTTAAGGAGTTTAATGTGATGAATCAAAATCTTGATCGATCAACACTGCATATAAAGTTGCTAAAGAATGAAGAAACTTTCTCTTTCACAAATGAAGAAGGACAGAAAAGATATGTATTCAATGTTCCAAAAGTTTAAAACGTTTTAAGTACATGTATGGTGACTACTGAATCACAAAGTCAATGTTCTGATAATGTACATTTATAGAGTCAAAGCTTAAAAATTATACTTTATACAATTTGTACTTGAGTGTGGAAATGATGCAAAGAAGTGATGCACAGCTGTTATAACTTTTATGATATCTATTGTACAGTTTGGTTTTTATATATACTGTGAATTTGTGACACCAGAGAGACGGTGTGATATTTACACATACTGTCTGATTCATTTCACTGAAAAGTATGGTCTCAAGGTGCATCCATTTAGTGGAAAGGGAAACTAGGGAAGGGCAAGGG
>NW_004955418.1:25151620-25171075 GCF_000276665.1 Chinchilla lanigera | reverse complement strand
AGGCAAATGTAGCCTTAATTCCCTGCAAGCTCCTGGACCTTCGGCATCTGCAATGAGTGACAATACAGAGCAACGACATTTTCACAGGATGTTTCCAAGGTTGGTGCCTCATCTGATCACTCTCTTTGGCGCAACTTGGCTGTCTTTGGATTTCTCAGATTTTCAAGATTTTTGCACTCAGGAAATCAAACTTCAGAATTTAAACATTTTTGACTATAATTTTGGGTATTGCAGATGTTAAGGATTTTGGAGATTTGAACATTTGGGATAATAGTATTCAGGATCATGACTTTCAAGTTTATGCACTAAACCAAGAAGGAATGTCTCCAAAAGCCACAGCAAACACTGTGATAAAACCCCTGCCATCAAAGCACACTGTGGGCTGCCCACAGCTGCACTGTGGGAGAAGCAGCATCAAGATTTATGATGCATAGCAACAGACAGAACTAACACAGTGCAATTATGTTTTGGAAAAATCAAAGATGCAAAGAGGCCAGAGGATGGAGTTTTGTGTCTGGGTTTACTAAAATATATAAAATGTTCAGTTTTTTTAAAGGCAAATAAAGATAAACAAAAATGATCAATAAAACTTTAATATAATGAACTCTGTAAGGTTTTGTATTTTTTTCTTCAATTCTTTAAATATTGAAAATTATATAAAATTATAATTATACCATTGTACATTGGTTTGTAACTTGTATAGTGGCCTTGTAGCTAACAACAGTAGCACAGAACGTGTTAAAGGAAATAAAGTTGTATAGTAACAAAACTTTATTTCACTGGAATTTAGTATGGGTGAAAAGAAAATTCTTGTGTCAAAGTGGACATGCAAAGTCTTCACACTATGACTAGCAAAAGCAATATAAAGTTTATGAAAGTACTAACAGACTTCACAAGACTATATTCATCGTCAAAATAGAGAGTAAAGGAGGGAAATAGATACAAATTAAAGATAGGAGATATGAGCAAGCAGTAAAATAGCACAAATCCAACCATAAGCAATAGGATTAAATGTGATTATCTAATCAAAAGGTAAATGATACCAGAGGAAACGTTTTGAAACCAGAGTGTATGTTATACACAAGGGACATACTGTAGATTCAAATCCATAAATAAGAATTTAAAGAAAAAGAATTGTCATGCAATTCTAGGAAAGGTAAAGTGGATAAATAAATATTAAATTAATGGATAAAATAGAACATTCTTGGTAGTAATAGGAATGCCTTACAATACCAGAGGAGTCACTCTTGCCTATTTTAAGCATACGTGCACCTAAAAACAGAACCCCCAAATTAATGAAGTGTTAGAAATAAGGGAAAACTACTTCTTAGCAGTGCAATAATGTTTTTATCCGGGCAAAAAGACATGAAAAGGAGAAAGATATGAATTGGAAAGAAAAAAAATATAAGAATGTGTATTCTCGTACTTCTAGAAAACCCAAGAAATTTACTAACAAAACTATTATAACGGGGCTGGGGATTTAGCTCAGTGGCAAAAGCGCCTGCCTGGCAAGCGCAAGGTAGTGACTTCGGTTCCCGGTACCGGAAAAAAAAACAAAAAACAAATAAACAAACAAACAAACAAAAAACAACAAAACTATTATAACTATAAAGAGTTCAGCTAAATTGTAGGGTTAAGGTCACTACACTATAAACAATTGTTCTATACATTCATAAAGGAACAAGCCAAAAAATGAACACAATGTCACTAACAACATTTTCAAAAAGAAAATAACTCAGTATGTATATCAAAAAGTGCAATCTTGTACACTGAAAACTACAAAGTATCTCCAAGAGAAACAGAGAAAGCCTATATTAATAAAAGACAAGTAGTGTCCTGTACAATAACTAACAAAATCCCAGCTGCTTTTTTTATGCAGATTGCAAGAAATCCCAGCTGCTTTTTTTATGCAGATTGCAAGTTGATCATAACATTAATATAGACTTTTAAGAGACTTAGTATAGCCAAAACAATCTTTTCTTAAAAAGAAGAACAAAGATCAGATGGCCATTAACTTACCACTTTCAAAATATATTGCAGTGAAGAAAACATTGTGCCATTGCCATATGGATAAATGGGCTGAACTTAAGAATACAAAAGTACAGAAAGTCTTCACTTGGATGGACAGCTGATTTTTGATGACCATATCAAGACAGTTCAGCAAGAAAGAAGAGTGTAAGGGAGGAACGGGGATTGGGAAAATGGAAGAATCAAAATAGATCATGTACAGGTACAAATTCTCTATGATAAATATTATCATTATGTATATCTAAAATGTGCCAGTAACCTTACTTAAATATATATGTATATATATATACATATATATTCTTTATTCAACAGCTGTTGCTGAGGCAACAGGCTATCCACACCCATGGAGTCATACAGAGGCTTAATATTTGTGAACTTGTTAGGAATGTCTTCTTAAAGATATAACACCCAAACCATAGCAATCAAGAATAAACTGGATTTCACAAAACAATAAAAATTCTGTCATTAAAGGAACTTCTAACAAATTTTTAAAAATGTAAGCAGCAAAAAATAGTTGTTAATAAGTTAAGTAATCAATATCTAAATTACAAAATCCTCAAATCAACAATAAAAAGACAACTCAGTAAATAGTGGCAAATGAGGTAAATCATCTTTAAAGTGGGGCACATAGGGAAAAAAGTTTGAAATGCGTTACGTACATATGCCAATTCCTTATAATGAATCTAATCAGTACATACTGCCAACAAGTAGCACTAGAAAAGGTCAAAAGTAAAAAATAAAAAGAGACAGACAGAAATCCCCAATAAGCACATGAAAACTTGTAAAATCTCACAATGCTGTATTTTCAATTTCTTTATAAAATTTATTTTCTCTTTAATGACTTCCTCTTACTTAGCTGTATAAATATTCCAAAATTAACATTGTTCTTTTATTAGAGACAGTGTGTGTTTCCATAAATTTATTCTAAAACCATGTCATAAAAACTAACCTCATTAGCGTGCTTCACCAGCACGTTAAAGTACATCATATTTTTTTACTTTACACAAAAAAGATAAAACAAAATTTCATAACAAAGTAATAGGAAAATAATGATAGTTAATACACTACATAATATTATCTTTAAAGGAGTTACTCAGAGTAGAAGATACGGGCATTTAAATTTCTGTATTTGATATTAGCACAAGCCTTCCTTTCCAATGAGCTAAGAGACACTCTTAGTGTAACTGATTTGCTTTTCTCCCCTTCTCCCTTCCCTCTTTTCTCCTTCCCCCTATCCTAGATCCTTACCCTTGTGAACAATTTCTTTTCATTTCACAAAATCTATTGTATAGTTTAGCCCTTATTTAGTCTTTTAATTTCTCACACCAGGAAGGCAATATGATGTTAATCCATGTGACTCCAATTTATTTCTCTTAGAGTATGGCCTCAAGATGCATCCATTTACCTACAAGAGGCTTCAGTTTATCCTTCTTTATGGCTGAGTAGTACTCCATTATATAAAAGGACCACATCTTTTTTATCCATTCCATGGTTGATGGGCACTTGGGCTGTTTCCAAGATTCAGGTACTACAAATTTTGCTGCTATAAAAATGAGTGCACATATGCCACTATGATATGAGGTATTTAATTCTTCTGGAAAGATACCCAGAGTGTACAGGGTATATCTCTAAATTATTAGATAAAATAAAATTATCAAAACAACAATATAGATATTCTACATTGAAAGTTTATGAAAATATTTTCCTCATAATTTTGCTAATCCTAACTCTTACCAATTATTTTCAACCTGCTTACTTATCAGCTAGTCTTTCTTTTTTGTTTTTTTTTGTTTTTTTTCCTCCGGTAACGGGAACTGAACTCACGACCTTGCGCTTGCCAGGCAGGCGCTTTGCCGCTGAGCTAAATCCCCATCCCCTCAGCTAGTCTTTCTTTCTTAATTGCAAATCTTTGACACAGAACGATACAAACATATTTTACATCACTTTGTTTTTATATCACTTTCAAGTACCCTTTATTCAAATATTTACCAAATTATCTGCTCAAATTATTAAGTTCAATTTTGTTCACATTTCCTCATTCAAGTTTTTAATGAGTAACTACTACAGGCCAAATATGATTATAGTTACTGGGTTGTTATAATTTTCTCATGATATCCTTTAATAAGTTCAGAAATTTTCATTTAACACAAATTTAAGTGTATGTATTAAGAAAAGATATTTCAAGTGACTTCAAGTATGTAGACTTGGTTTTATAATTTTCTTGTTGAATTTAATTTATGAACATAATCTGCTGCTTGTGTCCTTTCACATACTACATCTTAATTTAATGTATTTTATGATTTGAGTTTCTAGTAGCTTACTTTGGAAATTTTACAACCATGTGAACACTAGTCCTGGTTTATATGCTGTCTTTTTAAAATGCATTACTTCCTTTAATATGACGTTAGAATTACTCCACTTGTTTATAATAAATTACCTATCCATCAGTTTAATGATTCATCTGCATGACCTGGATATTGTTTGCTATTTTTATATTTGGGTATGTAGAACACATCCATATAGATTTCCAATTTAATTTCTTTCTCCTAGTAGAACTTCGAGTATATTTACTATGTTTTTTAACCTCTAATAATTATAAAATAGAGGTTTTTCCTTTCACTTATGCTTTGTTTTCTTTTTTGAGAAAATATTTATTTTTAAGAAGCTAAGGTTTTATAAATATATGTGTAGTTTTAGTATTTATAAGTTACAGTTCAAAGAATATCTATATTTGAAATTACATTTCCTTTTTATACATTTCTTAGTAGGTTTCTTTCAAACTACAAAGAGCCAAAGAGTTAATCTGTAAAGATCACAATTGCATGAGCATAATGGGTGATAACATATAGTACACATAGCAGCTCTCAAGAAAATTATTCTGATATCTTTAAGAACAATTAAAAATAGTGAAAACAACAAGCCTCTACATTGTAAATTCCTTGAGTTTTATGATTACTTATGCAGTACCAAAACAAATATATTGAGGATTTATAAAACAAAGGCTGTAATATAACCACATTCACAAACTTATGCATGCATGAGCTTTTTCATTGTACTCTAAAATACATATTTCAAAACTGAAACAAACCAAAAGGTAATTTTACACATAAATCAAAAGAATCACAAAGTGTAAATTTATAGGTGCCTATGAAGTGTTTTCTGTTTAGAAACTGATTAACTAATGCACAAGGACTAAATGTGCATAAACTTACTGTAGCAGTTTATCTGTTTCAAATAAGAAAGCAATTAAGAAATGGCTTTATATGACATTAGAGCACACTTCAGTGTCTGAGGGAAGTAGCTTTTCTTTTACTCCCTGGTTTTAAATTTATATATTTAGACATAAAACAAATTTCTTTTATTTTCAAAATTGTAAATGAATGAGCTTATTATTTTAAGCTAATTGCAGATTCTGTGGGAATTTTGTACAATTAATATAGTCAATTAATAATATACTGAAACAATAAGGATGTAAACACAAATATTACCAAGTTACAGTATAAAAAGATATAATTGAAGATTGACAATTTTGTGTCCTGTGAAAAGGTGTACATCACATAAGTAATTTCCTGAGTGCTTTCTAAGCAAGAATTGTATGTTTTATGTGTAAAGTGTTTCTTGTGGACAATATGTTTCACTAAACTTACAGTGTTAGGATATAAGCATTTTATATATTATATGTACTATACAATATATACTGTACTATGAACAGCATACTATATGAATATACCATGCTGTATAAACACATCACTATTAAAACAGAAAGTGGTGATTTCCTAAGGTTTTCAAGTTCTTACCTCTGTGCAGACTTACGCAGAATACAGTATTTAGGGAATTCTAACAGTGCCATTTCTATCGGTATGACACTGTCAAACGTTTTTGAAAGCTCTATTCCACTTGATATGATATTGTCAAACATGGCAAAGGCCCGAAAATAAATAAGACCAGATAAAAATTTAATTCAACCAGGAGCTGTGAGAAATTCAATTCCTTACAAATTCTTGGTGATAGCATAAAGAACACCACTGCAATAAAAATGAAAGCACTTTCACTGAGCCAGGATACATTCTCTGCTACTGTGTATCTAGTGTTCAAATCACTGCCACCATCAAATTTTGTAGAAAAATTTCACAATTTCCAGAAATGGTCAAGATATAATTCTGTGTTATGAAAATAATTCTATAAAACATATATTATTTCCCAGCAATATTCAAGGATGGAGTATCCTTTTGGGGATCAGCCACATTCAATGGACAAATTCGTCACTATGGCATGTGATCCACGAAATAGTTACAGAGATTAAGAAGTTCAGATCAGGGGCTGGGGATTTAGCTCAGCGGCAAAAGCGCCTGCCTGGCAAGCGGAAGGTCGTGAGTTCGGTTCCCGGTACCGGAGAAAAACCAAAAAAAAAAAAAAAAGAAGTTCAGATCAGGCAAAGAGCAAGAACCATGTTTTCCTCACTAGAAGATAATGAGTTAGCAATTTTTTAGGAAGCACGACTGACATGAAGTGTTTGTATAGCAAGACATAGCCCCATAGTCTTTGTGTGGAGCATTTTATGGTACATGTGTCATGCACTGCAATATGATAATTAATCTAATCAGCAATGGTGGGAATACAAGAGCCATGGAATCAATCAGCAACTTGATTCCACTTGACACCATCTAGTGACACCCTCCACAGGCAATTACAAGAAAGTCCCTGGAGTTTGATGCTTCAGGTATCTAGATCGTTCCTGGCCACAGAGAGTTCAGTCTTCAGCTCATAATTTCTAAGCAGCAGACCAAACTACTAAAACAGCCATGGTCTCACTCAAATCAGAAAATGTAGTGGAGTTCATCAAACAGAGGATTGAGCAGAGTGTTGGGAGCATCCTGAGAGCTTCCTGCTATTGCAGAATTGCTGTGTCCGTTTTCTGTTCCCCATATGCTGCTGAGTTGGAGCAGCCGCCGAAGCACCCTGGAAAACATTGTGCTTCGGTATTGAGGGGAAAGTTTGAGGATAATGAGTCCTCCTGAGTCAGGCTTGGTATCTTGGGACACAGCAAGGATGTATTTTCCCTCAAGGAAATAGCTTCCACTCTTTCTTCATCCCTCCAGGATGCTGTGTGAGAGTACAAAATCTCTACCAGCAACAAAGTCCATGAAAGTATTAACACAGCTATCGATGGGTAGCGAGATTATTTGACATATGAATGCATTTGTGTAAATTTTTAAGGTTAAATATATAGGTTTTATATTTACAAGCAAAACAATTTCTAAATAATAATTTATTCTTATAACTTGAGTTTAGTCTGTCTCAACCTTCCTGTAATTTAATAGTTCTCCAAATATTGACCTCATCATTGGATAAATAAGTAAAAGTCTACATTTGATAGATGTGATCATCTCTCAGAAGCACCCTTGCCAGCCTACGCTGATCTCTATTTTTGATTCATCATCCTACCCACATCTTTCTTCTACAGTGTAGCCCATTGGTTCGAGCTGCCTGCTTCTATTACCCTGAAAACTCCTGACTGTGTTTGTCATCTCTCAGGACCAATTATTTCCATGCCTTTTAGGTCTGACCTAACCCTTCAATTCTGAGGAGAATTAACTGCATTCTTTCAAACTGCAGGGTGGTTTAGTGTGGGAAAGCAGAATTCAAACAGAGGAATAACGGATGAGTTAAGGTTTGAGGAAGGAGAGGAGGCAAAGCTGACATCCTTAACATGCTCTTCCTTTCCTTAAAATTCACCTTTTTTATCACGGAAATTAGGAAGTATAGTTACTTTCACATTTTAGAAAATTAATCACTCCTCATTCCATTAGTATGAAGTGTTAGCAATGAGAATCATTGTATGCTTTTTTTTTTTTTCTTTTGGTACCAGGAAACGAACTCACAACCTTGCACTTGCCAGGCAGCTATATCACGGCAATACGATTGAAACTTTCATCTTTCTTAAACCATTTCCTTTCAACCTGGCATTCTTATCTATGTCAAATTATAGTCATGATGGTTTTCAATCATTTGGCATTGCATAAAGTTTGAAGTTACCACCACATGGAGTTTTCCTTTAAAAGACAGGTTAGACATCGTGTGTCTTTATTTGCTTTTTATTTAAAAATGCTACTTGTCACGGACGCAGTATTTACATTTTTAGCATTGATGACCATAAGCAAACAGTCCTTTAAAATTCTAACTGCACTCAAACATTATTGTTTCCTCCTTTGACTAGTGCTTTTGCAAAATTACCAGAAGCCTTATTGTTTTGTCAAAGACATACACTGAAGTTATTTGACTGACCTTTGGAATATTTAGAGGAATTGTTTTAGATTTTGGAAAGGGAAGTGAGGGGCTGGGGATTTAGCTCAGCGGCAAAGTGCCTGCCTGGCAAGCGCAAGGTCGTGAGTTCAGTTCCCGGTACGGGAGAAAAACCAAAAAAAAAAAGGGAAGTGAAATTAATAGCACAGAAAGAATGGAGCGTCCGTGAATAATGATAAAAAAAAAAACCAAAACAATGATATTGGGACACTATGGTCTCCTCTACCATGATGCGTAGGAGGATAGACAGAAGAGGAAAACTTTCATTGCAGGGGGCTGGGTGGCCTTTCCTCTAGAGTTATTGATAGTGAAGCTTCACTGAGCTGGTGGTGCAGAACCTGCTAAGTGTGGGTGAAACCAACGCTTCCCTGGGTTCACTCAGAGAAAGCAAGTTTTTCTCTGTGATGCTGCATCAAGAAACGAAAGAGCAAAAGCAGTTTGCAAAGGGTCCCTGAACATGCAGTCTTTTCTTCTCAGCCAAGGGCCAAGACAATGGAAGAGAGAGTTATCTTAATATTTATGGCACAGGTAAGACAGGGTAAGACTTAGCAAACCCGTTTGCAAAGTCCAGTTCTACTTCACTGCAGAAATGTTCTGCGGGATAAATAGAGGAGTTTTTCATTTTTTCTATAGGATCACTATAAACAAGGGAGTCTAAACTGTTTATAGCTTTGTCTACATTGCCAAAGGGAGCAAGAGGTAGTACCTAGAATGTGGAGTGGAATATTCTATTTCATTAGAGTGGGCCTGAAACTTGAAATGAGTATCTCAAAATGCTTTGTCAAAAAACAAGAACTACACATGGTGAAATGTCTATCTGCCTTGGCAAGGGTATAGTCCTTGTTTCCTGAATAAAGGAATGTCAGCTGTGTAGATTAAAATCAAGCTACCACTAATGGAAATACCCACAACCAAGTCACAGTGTTGAATAGGAAATGCACTGAGATTAAAGGCACACAACTGAAAAATCTACACTGGTGCATGAAGATACCTGGAGAGGGATGTTTCATTGGCAATACAGCAGAATGAATTGAAGAATAAACATGGAAATCTGGCAGGAGTAAAAAGCATGGAAAATATCTTGAGTTGGGGCTGGGGATTTAGCTCAGCTGCAAAAGCGCCTGCCTGGCAAGCGCAAGGTCATGAGTTCGGTTCCCGGTACCAGAGAAAAACAAAACAAAACAAAAAAAAAATAGAAAATACCTTGAGTGATAGGGTGGAGGCATATGCTGACAGTTCCAGTCTATTTGGGCTTGGAAAATACTATGAATATGCTGGTGATACTGGTTACACGGAACAGGACATTGGCAGAAAATATAAACTTAAAAATGATACATTTAAATTACATGTATGACTTATCAAATAAAAATGAGCATAGTTAAAATTACACTTACCTCATGAAAAGTGTGTGCTTTAATGAAAACATAGTCATCTTTTTGAGAATAACAGGCCTCATTTTTTCACCTGTGACATTGTTTAATGAACGTAAAATGCGTATTTGGTAGCTTTATGATTTTTTAATCTTTTCAACTTTAACAGCTTTAAACTTATAAATTGCATACTGCGTGAGAGTACAATACTGCGCTATGGTGTTTATAAAGTGTTATTGTTGCTTGAGTAATTAGAAATTCAGCAAAACTGAAGGGAAAGTCGAGAGATCACCAAGAAGCTAGAGAGTGCTGGAGCAACATGAGGCCAAAGATGTGGGAAAAAAACAGGTATTTCTGATTTAAAAGACTGGAGAATATTTTGCTTATATTTATTATTTACTTTGCTTATTATGTGTGTATTTTTCCAGGCATTAACACTTTGTTAAAAAACTATATATATATTTTTTAATTCAATCTATGTATTTAAATGCTTTCTTACTTAAATCATTTTGTACAATTTCAATATTTTTTCACAAGCCTATTTACAAATTAGTGTATTATTAAATAAGAGCAGTTCATTATATCAAGGAATCTAGATCAACTTGTTTTCTTAGGTAAGTACTCAGCTTTAGAGATCAGAATATCAAAAGTATGTTAAGATAAAATCATTTTTTATTTTATTTTAAAGAGAGTAGTAAATGAGAAAAAAATAAAGAAAACAAAAACAATAGCAGCACATCCACATCACAAACACAAACAAACCGAAGCAAGAACATTTAAAATGAAGCAGGGTTTCAAGACAAAATAATAGGAATTAACAGTGGTTATTACACTACATATTGTTATCTTCAACTACCTTGCTCAGATTACCAGATGTAAGAATGGAAGATTGTTCAAATCATTAAAGAGAATAAGAAAATAATTATTAGATAAAACAGAGATAATACAGAGTTTCACTAGACAAGATGGTAGGACTTCACCATGGTAGTTCCATTGCATATAGTTACCTTCAAATCAGTTGCTCAGATTACCAGACACAAGCATGCAAAATTGGTCAGAGCATAAAAAATTTTAAGCATTAACTGTTCCTTTCAGTATACCATCAAACATCAGCAGTACAGTTATCCCAGTTATTCATATATATTTTGCATTCCTTCTTTCTATTTTCTACCTTCCCTCATCCCAGTCTTTCCTTCCTTTGAGCAATTTCTTTCCCTTTCCTATCATCTATTGTATGGTGTTTTGCCTAGTCTTTCAGGTTCCCACCTGACAGATAAATGGATGCAACCAGAGACCATACTCATAAACGAAATAAATTGGGCATACATGTGTAAACATCCTATTGTCTCCCTGGTGTAAGAACCTGATACAATCATTTTCAGAAGATGATTTCCTCTTGCAATTTTTAATATTTCATCTTAAACTTTATACTCTTGCTTCAGTCTTCCTTTCCAGGGCCGGGGATGTAGCTCAGTGGCGTGGGGCTTACCTGGCGACCACAAGGTCATGAGTTCGATTCCCGGTACCAAAAAGAAAAAAAAAAATCGGTTTTCCCTTCCAATTCGCTCTGTGTTTGGGTTATAACTTACCTGGAGAAGAAACTATCATTGGAGAGCACCAAGTGATTTCATTCTTCTGCTATTGTTCAAATCATGTGAACGAGCGGCTGAAGTTTAATTTTATGTTTGCATCCCAAGATGTCGCTCCAGATGTGCAGCCTTTCCTCCGCTCATGATATTATGGCTGTGTACACAGAAGAGAGTGAACGGAATATCAAAATCCAAGAGTTGTTCAAAACAACCCAGTATAGTGCATCAGAGATGACACTGACATGGAGGGGCTGAGGATTTAGCTCAGCAGCACAGTGCCTGCCCGGCAAGAGCGAGGTTGTGAGTTCGATTCCCAGTACCAGAAAACAAACAAACAAACAAAAAAGAATTGACATGGAATCTGTTTTTTAAAAGCAAATAGTTTTTAATAGCACTATGAAATATTTCTTGATATGAAAAAAGTGTAAATTCTATAACAAATGGAAAAACATAGAACTATATGATTTCCAGACTCTTCAGTGCTTCATGTGAAATTTTTGCATGTTTCTGAAATGGAATAAAATTATATGTTATATGAACTCATTGATTTGTTTTCACTTAATATGCATTATTCTGATGTTAACTGCACAACAAGAAACTGAGAGTCGCATTAAAATGTTTGACACATTTCACCAGAAAATGAAAAAAAAATGCAGCAACTTTTTGTGAATCTTTAACATACTGATCACGTTTCGGCAAATGTTTTCTGACCATGTTTGAAAACAAATAATTATGTTCTTTGATTTCATGATATTCAGAGTAATACAACAGAAAAAATATTTTAACTTTGTATAAGTGGTTTTCCTCTTTGCCTTGGCAGCCAAGCAAGGAAAGTGTTTTTAACTTTGTAGTGTTTTATTGTTTTGTTCATTTTCTCAGAAACCATTCCCAGAATCAGATCTGTAAGGGATATTAACAGATCCCATGATGCAAGGCCCCAGAATGAATCAGAGGCCATCAACCTCCACTGCGCTTCATATATAAGTGAGAGGAGGAGGCGAACAAGCTCCCTGTTTTTGAAATATTCTTCATTTTAAAATGTTTTATGACAAGCACACTAAAGAATTTTGGGAGTTAGACCATGTAAGTATACATTTGAAAATTACACAGAAAAAGTACCTGAGAAATCATCAGAAATAATATGCCTACAGGTATTTATCATGATAGAATTTATTCATCTATAAAGGGATCATTATTATAAGTAGTTCTACAAAAAGGAGGACATTGTTTGTATTTAATAAACAGTACTTATGGGCTGGGGATTTAGCTCAGAGGCAAAGCGCCTGCCTGGCAAGCGCAAGGTTGTGAGTTCGGTTCCCGGTACTGGAGAAAAACCAAAAAAATAAAAAAAATTAATAAACAGTACTTACAAAAACTGTACTTGTTAATAATGTGTTTTATAAACAAAATCGTTTTATAGTATAAAATTAATGCATTAGTATTGTCAATAATTTGTAATTTAAGATATAGAAAAAGATAAAACTCTATCCAGTGCCCTATCATCACTTTAAAATCATTTGTGAGATATGTGTGTATTATTCTTCAGTATCTTTGTTTTTGTTTTTATTTGTTTGACTTTAATGTATGAGTTTGTAAGTCATACCTACTCCATTGGTCAAAGAAAACAGTGAATAGTAGAATTTTTTCATTTTCCCTTAGCAAAATAATATATCACTGTAATATCAATATTATTAAAATTGAATTGTACAATTAATCCAAATAATCTAGTAGCTCCTTTAGATCTGGGTACCAGTTCTATTTCAATTATTCTAATGCAAATAATGCTGTAGTAATATCTGTGAAGCTTTTTCAGTGTTCATTCTAGCATGGGAATCATTCTGAGATAGAAAATAAACACTGAAGAAAATTTATCAGCATTGCTTAAGCAAACTTTACACAAATCGCCATCACAGGCAGGAAATACATGCTTATAATTAACGTTAACATCACAAGAATGAGAAAGCCCATGGTCATAGTATCTTGATTTATGATAAGTGAAGTTGAAAATGTTGGCATGTTTCAAAATTTCTAAATGTTTATAACTTTGACCATGTTCTGCCTTCAGTACTTTTCCAAAATCTACATAGTGATCTCAATGCTTTGCCTATACATTTGCATTGTCATTCTTCCTTAATAATTTGTATGAAAATTATATTGTTTCTTTTCATTTTTATAGTGTCTGATCTCACAGTTTAGTTCTCATCTTAAAGAGTATATTATTCTTAAATGTTTATTCCAAATTAAGAATTTTCTTTTCAGGGGCTGGGGATTTAGCTCAGCGGCAAAGTGCCTGCCTGGCAAGTGCAAGGTCGTGAGTTCGGTTCCCAGTACCCGAGGAAAAAAAAAAAAAAAAAAAAAGAATTTTCTTTTCACAATAATAGCATGAAGCAACTAATACTTTCCACCATATATTTACTCATTTCATTTTTCTGAGATTTTATTAACTCACCTAAAACATTTCATTTTGATTTGCAACATTTTCCTCCCATAATTTTGCCAATGTTTTTCATATAACTTAAGAAAATATTTTTCTTCCCTCTCTTTTATTGAAATATCATCCAACCAAGATTGTAAAAAAAGTTTAGATTTATCTCACAGTGTGAAAATATGAAAATTCTGGCCCTGTTTACTTATTCTTTTTTTTTTTAATTTTACTTTTTGTCTTTTTTTTGGTGGGGGGAGGGTTTTCCGGTACCGGGAACCGAACTCGCGACCTGGTGCTTGACAGGCAGGTGCTTTGCCGCCGAGCTAAATCCCCAGCCCCTTTTTGTCTTTTTTGAAGCAGAGTTGCTATGCAGTTTAGGCTGGCTTTGAGTTCACTTTGTAGCCCAGGTTGGTGCCATTTACTTATTATTATATAACTTTATATACTCATCTTTTCAACTACTACTGTATTATTAAAGCTGAACATCAAAATATTCCACCTCACTTTATGGTCTAATTAATAATAAAGCAGAATATTTAGATTGCTTCACTGCTACAAGAAGTGTTGAAATAATGGTGTAATTTGTTTTGGCCCATCCAAGAACTGTGACTAGTTCATGTTAGGTTTACTAATGCTATTTTTTAAATAGCTGTAATTTAACACTTAAAAATTAGTTGGTTTTCATTCCTTAGTGTTATATTACTTCAGACAAAGCTCTTGCTCCTTTTATAAATTGCACTTAAAAAGTATGTTCTATGTTCACATTATCCACTTTCAATCATATGGGATTACATTTGAGTAAGTTTAAATAAGGAGTATTTTATATGATTTAAAACAGTAAATTATCAGACTCTATGATTTGGTTTGCTTCATCTTATTTAAATAATCACTTAGACATGGAGTGCAACTCCCAGAAGGATTTCATGGGTCTCTCTCTTTCCTTCTTGCAGCATTTTCAAGTGTGTTTTGCTGTTAGTGACGCTGCTGATGTTACATATAGCAAATGTTTTTCAAGAGAACAATATTGTCAATTTGAACAGGGCAATTCTTCACTCTGTCACACTCTTCTCCCCATTGTAAGAGACTAATCATGTTAGAGAGCTGTTGTTAGAGATTTTTGAGAAGTAGAATGGAATATATGTATAGATATTCCTGGCTGGATAGTTTTTGCTGATGTCCTAGGTGTTCCTTTCTTCAGTTTGCATTTTGTATTAGTCCACGTTTGCAAGTATGTGGTGACGACATTCCTTTCGGGAGTTGGTACACGTAATAAAACATCTTAATTAATTTTAATCCATTTTGCCTTTTCACGTGCCCCAATCCTATCATCTCTTGCCCCCTTCTATTCTGTAAAACATCTAGCTTTTGTTTCCTGTTATCTACCTTTAATTTTATCCTTTTTTTAATATCATGGATTTCTAGGTAGTTTTTAATCTAGTCAATTTGGCATATCAAGATTAATCATTGTAACTCACTACATTAAATTTTACCTCTTCAGCGGTTATATTAATAAAAAATAACTCCCGTACTTCTGAAAGTTCATGGGGTTGTTCTTTAATATCTATAAACACAGTAAAGTCATTTCTCCACTTGTGATTTAATTTGTATATTAATGTACCATTTAAAACAATTTTGCAAGTTATTCTTTCGATGTATGTTCCAGATCTCTAATTCTAATTAGCTTACACTTGATTATCAAGTTTATTCTAGATACATTTTTGGTCTTCAAAATAATATGGACATTTTATATTGGTACTGTTATATGCATATATATGCAATAACCTTTTCATATCTCAAGTATCAAAATAGTTATTGAAATTCACAGGTTTGTTAAATTAAGAGACTTTCTTGCCAGGTGTAATGGCACATTCAAGTATTTCCAGCACTCGGGTGGCTGAGGCAGGAGGATCAAGCCCAGCCTGTGCCACAAAGTGAGTTCAAGACCAGCCTGAACTGTATAGTGAGATCCTGTCTCAAAAGGACAAAAAAAAAGAGAAAATTTCTCATGTTGGTTCCATGATCTACAAGTAATCAATTTTTCCATAAGGCACCAAAAAATATATGACTCTTTCTGTCCGAAACATCAGAGAAAGTCTTGTTAGTTAAGCCTCCTGCTCCAAAATGTGCAGCTCTTGGGATCATTCAATGGTGCATATTTTTAGATATGAGTTGATAATTTCACTTTTACTTTTCCATTTGATAGTTAATGAGTTTTCGTGTTACTACAAAAAATACATAATAGGAAAAATATATAAAATGCATTGGATATATTGAATAAAATAGAGTCTAGAGCATCTATAATGTCATTTCCACTTAGAGGCATTGTGATTTTTTATGTTCAGGATTATTTAGTAATATTTGTTAGGCTCAGATGTGAGATTATTAAAATTAGAACAGAAAGCAACATTTAAATTAGCAGCTATTTTACAAAAAATATGTACAGTCAGTACAAAATAGAGAATGATAATGTAAGTAGCATCAAGAATCCTAAGGATGAGATTATGACAAAGTACTATTACAAGATAACTAATATTCTTCCAAATATCAATCCAGAAGTATGTCCCAGAGCGCGTTTTTAGTAATCGTAGTGTGATCATAAAACACAGTGCATTTTCCTAGAACAATTAATGAGAAAATTATTTCATGAAAATAATAAAAACAAAATCTTCCACAGTAATGTGGAATGGGTAAATGTCAAAATTTTAATAAATTTGGCTGCGCTAGTCTTGCACTGAGAATACTTAATATGTCTGAAATATTTTTGTTCTGCTTCATATTTTGACATTCTGGTCTTTCTATGTGTGATTGTTTTCTTTATTATCTAGTTTAAAATTGACTTTTGTGGGGGAATTTAGTGAAGTTATTCTCCAGTGATTCCACCCAGTTTCAAGATTAAAGAAATAAAGTTGCTGAAAAGTCATGTTTTCAACATCTTTTATAGGATTACGAGCCAAACAACTTCTCAAATATGATTCAGTATATTTGATCAAAATATATTCTGGTGAAATTTTAAGTTTTTCTTTATTTTTACTCAAAATCATAAAATGTGTGAGAAAACATAGTCCTACATTATTTTTCATGGATATTGATTAGAGTATTGAAAAAGATTACTAGAGTCAATAGATTAATTAAAAGAAGATCTGAAATTACTATCAACCATCATACATAACTCTAGATCCAAAATCATTTTTAGTGCACTATAAAACATTTACTCAAATTAAACACTTACCAGGTATCTTTTAGTGAAAAGAGAGAAATATAGACTAGAATATAAGCTTAGGTTTACTTCAATCATTTTGAAGGTAGAGTTTTGCAAAAAAAAGTGTTCTCTATAAATGGACACATTCCTATTCCAGATAAATGGTAGTTTTTGAAAATAATAATTTTTTAAAATAGTTAAAAAATGAAAAGTAAACATGTAAAATGAACTATAGACTGTTATGTATGGGACATAACAGTCTTTCTGTTATGTTACTCCCTCAAATATGAAGCAATTATGATTCCTCATGTTTTGCAAAGGATAAGTATACTTCTTCTGTGCCTGTCTGTATATACATATCCATATGACCTTGTCTACAAGGACTCTAGCTTTACAAACAAAAAACAGAATCATAAACAATGGTAAAAGTCTTGATTTCCTTTTTTTCTTTCTTTCTTTTTTTTTGGTACCAGGAATCAAACTGATGATCTTGTACTTGCCAGGCAGTGCTGTGCCACTGAGCTGTAGCCCCACTTTTATTTTCTAATTTAATAAATTTATTGGAAAAAATTCTTAAAACAGAGTGTTTAGCATTATCTATTAATATACTTGTTGCTTAAATATGAAAGTACCACTATAGGGTCCACATATGCACAGATTATGCCAAGATCACTTTGATTACTAAAAATGCAGAAACATGAGACTTTCAAGATGCATTTCAGATGCAGAGAAGTTTCCTGTGTCAAAGTATTTTCCTTGCCCTCTGAAATTTCAAGATAAATAAATGTTGGTAGCAATACCTATACGCAGTTCAATAAGGTCTTTGTAGCATGTTTTGCTAGGGTAGGAAAATGTTAGTCTCTATTAACATGGTCTGAAAGCCAAGTTCCAAGTAAATGCCTTATATCTGTTTTAATACCATTCCGATGGTGTATTCACAGTGCAATCTGAGCAGAAAAGATGTGTAAAATATCTGTCTTAATTAAAGCAAAGTTGGTATTAATAACCCTTGCAACAACAAGAAAATGCAAACCTGTCTTTGAAAGTGTGCAGGGAAAATAAATGGCTTCGTGTTAAACGAGTCTCAGTCTTACTTTGCCATAGCAAAGAGGATTAAACTGTAGAATTTTTAGAGGTTAATTTAAGCTAAGATACTTCCAGGTTTCTTTTTCTCTGATAATTTAGAAATCAACATTATAGAGAGAAACAGATACTGCGTGCAATTGGAGTTCTGTAAGACGGTCTTCCTACTCATTTATAATCAAGTCTCCTATGATACAGGTGGAATGTAATCATTACAAAATCTTGGGATCACATTATTGTGTGTTCCAATGTAAAAATGAAGAACTATTTTTAACTTAAAATGTTAACAGTGTTAAACAACAACCTCCTTGAAAGACAAAAGAGAAAATATAACACATGGCTGAAAATAATAGAAATTGGTTCAGAAGAGTTTGTATTTTGTCTTGTCATTATTTGTTTTATTTCAGGAAATAAAGAACATAAGGTATATGATTAAAGACACATCGACACTGGCACGGAATGCAATAGAAAGCGGACACTTGGTCATAGTAGTATCATAATTCTGTCATGGGAGATTGGGAACTGGAAACTTAGAAAAGGCCTTCAGGTAACGTAATGGTTTTCTATAGCTGCTATGACCTTAAAATTTCAGTTAGATATATACAATGCATATTTTTGAGAAGTTACAATGTTAAGCAAGTATTCTTAAATATATACAAAAGTTTTAAATATTTCTCTCAGCTCTTCTTTTTTATCTTCCCTCTACAGAGATTTCTGACATTCAGTGTGCTCCCCTTTGCGGTCACTAGGGAAGCTGTCTTTGACTTGCTGATCAGACAGCTGGACGTTTTTGATGGTCTACAACTGGAGAAGACAGTTAATTTGAGACTTAGCAATAGAATTAAGGCTGGAGGTTGAAGAAAACTGATTTGAGAATGTTTTCGAAGGAGTGGTGAATGAAAAAATTGGACGGAAGAGAAATTCTTGGGTCACACTGGGTAAGTTACCTTGTAGCATCTAAACGAATGACCAAGTTTCTTATTGGTAGTGAACAGATTCTGGTCATAATCAAGCCCTACTCTGATACACACAAGGGAAGAAAGTGTCCTGTTTTCAGTAAGAAATTCAATATAGAAATATTTGAGTATATATTCTTTCAATATCAATGATTATTCTTACATACATAGTATGTCCTGGACTTATCAACATTCGAGTTGTGGATTTTCACAGATACAAACAGACCTAACATTATGATCATTTGTAGATGAGAACAAATCACAGAAATAGTGCTCATGTGTCTACTCATAAAAGTGGTATTTTTATAATATTTGTGTATGTTTGACCCTTTTGTTTTATATTATATATTTATCCTATATATTATATATTTTATATTGGTATTATATATTTGTGTCCAAGGTCTTGCCAACTTACAAATGAATTCTCCCTACAACACTGTCCCAGAACCAAACTCTTTCATAAGTAGAGGACTTAACTGTATTCAAATTCATATCCAAGTAT
>NW_004955418.1:25041605-25151520 GCF_000276665.1 Chinchilla lanigera | reverse complement strand
CCTCTAACATAGTTTAAAACTATTTAAATTTTGAAGAAGTTGTAGCTTATTGGGTAGTAACTACAAAATTATTTCTAATTTTGTGGAGTGGCAATTACAAATATAAAGCATGTTTTAGAAGTGGCCTTTGCAAAATAGGTCCTTCACTTTAAATTTAAATTTTCATAATGATAACTAAAAAAGTTTCAGCCCTATGTCATTTGCACAATCTGAAGTAAAATGTAACTGAATGAGGATTTGAAATAATGTATTTTCTAATGTTATTTCTACATTAAACTACATAAAATACTGCTAAAGAAATCAGTTTTCCAAGGATTTTGACTTGTATGAAAAGTAGAAATATATGTATATATCTTAACTTCACAAATAAAATATCAGTTTCTCAGGAAAGATAGTGAATGAAGTGGATTTTGTTATAGATATCATTGAAGCAAGTAGAAATGCAATGGGCGATTGATTAAGTCACTAGCTGCTGAAATTCCAAAGAAAACACATGGCAAATATGTTGTTATATTACTCAAAACTTGGTAATTCACAGCAATTACAACTTTGAATCTCAGTTTTAAATTGATAGATTAAAAAGTTTTAATGTATTGCATTTATACTTTTAAAATAAATTCCCATCACATTTCTTTAAATTGCAAAATGTAATATGTAATCACCATTTATTTGATGCTGTGTACAAAGGTAATATTTTGACCTTTTAAAATATCAAATCATACTAACATGTTTATTCTAACCTTTCAAAAATCGAATTTGTCACACTGAACTTGAAAAATAACAGAGAACTCTAATTTCAGTTAAATGTATTTTGCATTCTGAATCTCATTTGAAGAGGAAATTAACTAATGTGGGAGTAAATACTGCCTACCATAACCCTAGGTTTAACCTTTTTTGATATATTCATCAGTCTGTTAATTAATATTCATCCAAAGTCTTCATGATTAGAGAAGAAATAAACCGGGCCACAGCACTCACAAAAGCAGTAATAAAGACAATGGTATTAAGATCAGCAGCTGCTTCGCCCCCTGATATAATTGGTG
Organism: Chinchilla lanigera; assembly: GCF_000276665.1. Lineage (NCBI taxonomy): Eukaryota > Metazoa > Chordata > Mammalia > Rodentia > Chinchillidae > Chinchilla > Chinchilla lanigera. Next base: position 25,150,477 of record NW_004955418.1, on the reverse strand, counting down.
TTTATGAATCTGAAAATAATAGAGGAGCTTATTAAACCTCACAGAGATGAAACACTGCTGTTTTCAGGAGATGCCATAGCTTCCATAGAACAAGAATTTTACTTAGATTAAAAGGAGCAAGACAAATGAAAAAGAGCAAAATACGGGTGTAACACGGAAAAAAGGAAGAATGAGTACTAGGTGCGAGCTAATTTACCTTAATTTAAAGATCTTTATTAAGTTTGTTTGCCTCTGTTACTACTGAAGTAAGTCTCAATGACATCAACCAGCAAATATAAATATATTCTAATAATTATCATTAAAAATTTTTATTTTACCATAGCATTGAGTCAACCTGATCTCTTGATTTACTTTATATTAATAGTAGATCTAGAGTATTTTTTAAAGCTAGTTTAGGCATTGTCACCTATGGGAACTTTGGGAGTTTTTAGCAGTCATAACTTACTACAGAAACAGATTTAATGTAGGATTTACGAATATATAAAAACAAGATTGGGTTGCAGCGACTGCCCATGGAGTGGGTGTGGAAGAGTGCAAAAGGTCAGTATACACACTGGAGATGTGAAGGATCCAGTTGAAGCCTGGAGCTCACTGTAGTGTGCCGTGCAAGTCCATATTAAGAGGGTGAAGTGTCAGTGATGGAGGCTTAAGGCTTGGTGTTGGAAGCCAGAAGATGACATCCAAGGTGCAAGTGAAGGCTGGAGCACCCTGCAAAGAAATGAAGGTGAACATTTCTTCTCTGTTTCCACTTTGTACCATTACGCAACACGCCACTCTGCTGTGGATCATCCATCTTCAGTGAATCTGCTTAGACACACCAGAACTACACTGAACCAGTTTAGTTGGGCATTTCTCACTCAAGTTGACAGAGTCAGTGAACTATCACAGGGAGTTACTAACAAATGTCTGACAGTTGCAATAATATTTTGCTGCTCAGAATGGTAAATTAGAATGGTAAATTGGAATGGTCTGAAGTACCAAGCTGTTTAGGGCATTTCCACTCTAGCTATTCTTTGTCTGGTTTTCTGGGCTTTCACCCAGGAAATACAGAGATGGATATTAAGCGCAGAACACAGGCAACTTTTAATAAGATTGATGCAGCTTTTTCCTACCCAAACATTCTAGCTACTATAGCTTCCTTTAAACAAAATTCATGTTTCTGCCTCACAAAAATTACTGAACTACCTCTGTGTTCTCCATTTTGTCAAGGCCAGGCAACTATCTCCGGGGTAGAGCTAGGGGAATCACAGGGCTCATCTCATAGAATTTCTCTTTTCATAGATAATTCCAATCTTTCTGTTGTCAAATATCTAAAAGCAATGGTTTTATGTGATTTTACCCAAAATTCTACTTGCTTAACATGGAAATGACTTTGTGAGAGATGAAAATTGCATGAGATTTTACTCCCTCACCTTGTCAACTATAGGACCTCACAAGTTAAGTAGATTTTTTTTGTTTTTGTTTTTTAGCAGCTGTTCCTCCTGGGTGTTAGACTGACAAGGTCCGAGCCTCTGTGGATACTTGCAGTTGACATATTCTCAGTGGGTCGAAACTCTGGGGTGTTTCCTTCTCTTCATCTCCTATCCTTTGATTTTCTTCAATGGTTCTATAGCTAACCAGCACTTAAATTCTTTTCTCACTGTTGTAGTTTTATTTCACTCTGACCACTAATCTTTCTTCATCTACTGCACCTCATTTAAAGCAGTTCATATCTGCATTTTAAAAGTAGTTTTTCTTCTGGGGTGTAGAGAGAGAGAGAGAAATCATTTTACCCATTATGGTCTCAAACTCCTGGTCTTCTGAGTTCAAACTTTCCTCCCACCTCAGCTGAGAGTAGAGGACAAGTCACCACACACCATATATGACTTTGCAATTTTCAAAATTAGATATATCTCCCACAAGTTCCTGGCTTGTTTTTTCTCAATATATATTATGATTTCCCAACTTTTCTCCTTTAGAGTTATTTTTAAAACACGTCAAATAATAACACAAATATGGCATATTTTAACTTAAACCTGGGACAACATACAAATTTGAGAATTTAGAAAAGAATAGAGTGTAAACTAGCAAGTGTTACATAAGATTAGAAAAGGAAGCAATTTTGTTAATATTGCATAAGTGCACTATTTGTCCTTTTAGTATTGAACATTTTACGTGAACACATCATCTTAATAACATGCCTTTTAGAACCATTGCAATTAACTAAATTATGTACCTAATGAATAGCATCTGTATTACCTGCAGAAGAATTCTAACTTTCATAAAATATCCCTCTGATGTGGCTGGTTTCTCTCCAGCCTCACCTCTAAACTCACGTGCCTGCAACTTTGCATTCCAACCACGTGGAAACAACTCAAGCATCTTGCATGTGGCGTGTGCATTGCCTTGACTGCTTGTGTTCTTCCATGGTTCTTTAACCCATGTTAAGAAATCACGCAGTTTACAATACAATTCCTCTGCTATGACACTAAAGGAAACCATTTAAGAAAATTCATTGCTGCCAAAGTGATCAGATTAACATTAGTAACATGTTTAACTTCCCCAAGATGAACAATAATAGAAGTTTTCATTGTCACCTTTAGAAATCACTGAGTCTAGTGGCATCCTTTACCAATACAGGGAGCAGTGGGGTATATGAGCACTGGGGATAATTTCCTACGCTCAGAACGCTGTCATTTCCATGTAAACAACAGCCTGCTCTGGTGGCAAAAGAAATAGTTACACATGGAGAATGTAAAGAGTTGGCATGAAGAGCAAGTTCCAAATCCCACACACTCGACTGAACAAAGGCCTCCAACAAAGATAATTACACTGGCCCATATTAGCTTATTTTCCTAAATTCCCAATATCCGCCCAAGTTATTAGGGTAAAAAACAGTAATTAGAATCTGTTAATTCTATTACAGTGGAGTTGTTTATTTCTCTAATACAGCATTCAAGTCTAATTGTAGTAAAACTGCAAAAATGTAGTGAAGAAGGCATTAGACTAACATACCTACTTTGCACAAGTTCACATCATACCTGAGGAATTAAAGACTATGAAATAATAATTTGTTTTCAGACTTGATTATTAGTTCAAGTGGAACTCATATCTTTTATTCATTTTGAAGCAGGCCTCGGCTCAACAGCACCTCTATGGTTCCCTGGATATGAATAAGATGAAACTTTAAATAAATTGCTATTTGGCTAGCTAGAGGCTTAAATTAGAAAACACCTGGTTCTTGCCATTACCAAGGACATTGATGAAACAATTGTCTATTACTCCAGAGCAACTGAAAAATTTAGAATCTATCTTTATATTCATAAATGCCCAAGTTCATTGCAAATATAAACATTTTTAGGGGCTGGGGATTTAGCTCAGCGGCAAAAGTGCCTGCCTGGCAAGCGCAAGGTCATGAGTTCAGTTTCCAGTACCAAAGAAAAACCAAAAAAATTTAAAAATTAAAAAATAAACATTTTTAAAGCTATTTTAATACAGCTGATTTTAGAGACCTTGAAGAAAGGTCCATGAAGAAAATGGAAAAAGGAAAATTTTATTATATTTAAATGAATTTATTTTCAGCAGCCTAGACTACCTAAATATAGAGCAGAAATTTAATTTTATCAAGCAAAGTACAAGACAAAAAACAAAACTGAAATTTTATAACAGGAGAAAGATACAACTTATTCTCATTATAAAATGATGGTAAGATCAGACAATTAGGAAGCTGGAAAATTAGATGACAGCTTCCTAACACATTTTAGTACTTTTATACTACAAACACACACACACACACACACACACACACACACACACAGATGTATGAATGTGTTAAATGATTGATATTAAAAATATTTTAAAATAACAAGCTAGAAGGATTCTAAAGTAGCATACGGAGTAGAGAATGACTGGGTTTGGGATAAGGATAGAGGAATTTTGATTGTAGATTGATCCAAAGAACTAAGTCCTTAGTAGACACTTGCATGCCATGTCAAGAACATTGCAGAAAAATTAAAAGATACTGAGGCAAGAATTTGCTACATAATGAGGTCAAAGGCAGCCTAAGCCACCTAGCAAGATTGGTCTCAAAAAAAAAATTGATAAACTTTAGATGCAAAAATTTGCTCTCCTCAATGATATGAATATCTTCTTTTTAATTATACTTGTTTACAAAAGTAATTTTAATATTACTTTTAACTATTAATAATAGTAATACTTATAAAAGTAATTTCCTTCAGAATTTTATTTTTTCAAAAATGTACATTGCCCTTATTGAGCTTTCAGAATACATTTGAACATATACAGAATTTATACTGCCCTCCTCTAAGAGCTATAGCCTAATATCATATTTTATCTCACAGACCTATTGAGCATATGCTTTTAGTTTACCTTTAAACATCTAAATCATATTTTTACTTTAGTGTAGAAATGTGAACATAAATTTTCTCTTCTAAAGATTTTTATGATTTTGAACAAATCATATCTCTGAATGCAAATCACTTTTTACAGGAGTGACTAAAAGATATCATGAAATAGTGGATTAAGGTATGTATTTTCAAACTAAAGATTTCTTATTACAGTGATACTTGCATCCCAATATTGATAGCAGAACAATTCACAATAGCAAAATCCTGGAAGCAGCCTGTATGTCCATTAACAAATGAGTGGACAAAGAACACATGGGATTGATACTCGGCTACAAAGAAAGAGAAATGCAAGATATTGGTAGGAAAATGGGCACACCCTGAAAACATAATATTAAGTAAGATAAACACACAAACTTAAATACCAGATAGTCTCTCTCCTTCGAGCAATCCAAAATGCAAGTAATGGACAAAATAAAAGATTGATAAAAAGAAATACGGAGATAGATCTTTTGCAAATGGAATGTGGTGCAGAGACTGCTACTGGGGAAGAGGCAGAAGAGGGGGCTTAAAATTATTTAGGGTGCGTCATTAATGAACACAGTGAAAGTGATTGTTATATGTCTCAAACACGAACTAAAAATGACAATAATAATGAAAAAGAGTAACTTCCAACCAGCCCACCTCCAACAGCACACTTAGTGGTCAAGCCATCCATGAATGGATCTACGGATGTATACAGTACCCTCATTAAACAATCTCATCCCAACCGCCCTGTTTGGGAACATTTGAGGCCTTTGAAAGACATTCTAGATCTACACCAGACCATTCCATCAGTATCATCATGTTGTTTTTTGTTTTTTTTTTCTAGTTTTCCATGATAAAACTTTGTCTGGTGTTATTTACATGAACATTGGCCCTTGAACACTTCTTCAATGAATCATGCACTACCTCATCTATTCTATTCATTCATTTGTGTTAAATGACTGACTTTTTAATTTGTTTTTTGGCTTTGAAAAGAATGACAGTGATTTATCACAAAACTATAAGTAAGGTTAAGGATCATTACAATGTTATATCATCAGGAATAAATGTTACATAAACTTTTCTCTTATTCACCCTATCTCACATAAGAAGAGGAGCATGCCCTTCATAATTGGTGAACTTAGTGATACAAGCAAGATGGTAACAGCTGAACTTTACACCTAGAAGTGGACCTTTGGTGACATTGGGAGGAGTCAGATCAATGGAGCTTTGGAGAAAGTGTGTGAAAGGAGTGGATTCAGACATGAACTCGAAGACAGGAAATGGAGACAATCAAAGAAACCACCACTTTCTAAGGAACTTAGCTATGCTGTGAATGAGGAAGCTATTAATGTTCTTCAAAGAGAAAGTTTTTTTAATGAGAAAATAAATATACCCAGTCTAGCAGAGATAAAACTAGATGATGCAAACACGAGAAGAAATAATGGCTGGAAACAGGTTTGAGAAGATGAGAGGTGATGAGTTTTACTGCATAGAGTTTTCCCCACCTGATATTATTTTATCCCTAGTGATGAAAAGTAAGACACCATATTTTGACCCAGATGAAAGTGCACAGAATTGCATAGTACTTGTGGTGGAAATATTTGGGCTTCTCATTTGATTGTTTATATTTTTTTGGAGAAAAATGATGATGATGAAGAAGGTTCTAGAAGAAATATTGAAAGTCTCAAAAAAGAGAAGCTGTGGAAAGTTCATCAAGGAATACAGGAAAGTGAATAGACTAAGGAAGGACAGTGTTGTCTTTGTACAAATCGAACCTTCATTAAGGGTTAGAGTCACAAACTTAAATTGAGACCATGCAAAATCCTGTCTCTCTCTCAAGTCACATAACCAAATAGCAGGCAGAAGTAGAATGGATAGAAGTGGATGGAGGCAGAAGTAAAGTGAATGGTGTTAGTATTTTAGATAAATGTAAAATCTGTACTAATGTTTAAAAAGATAATAATAAAAATAAAATCTAAATTGTACTTGCTAAGTGAATTTTACCAAAGATTTTATCTGTATGGATTCTTTCATCTTCAAGGTGATGTATTAGGTTGACGCTTTTGCTTCCCTCCATTTTATACAAAGAAAAAAATTTAACAGCCTTGAGGAATTTACACAGATGACAGAGGCAGAGCTAGGATAGAAAATCATGTATGCTAGTGACAATCATAACTATAAATTGTATGACTTCTAATTGTTTAATTCTTTATTGTTTGTTAACTTTGTCTTTCTCATCTAGTAATAATATTAATTCAGCTTAGTAGATCATCTCCACTTATTTTCAAAATTATTTTCTGATGTTTTCATTATCTCAGAATGTGAGTTTAAGTTGTGCGTAAGCATGGGAATGTAACATATAGAGTCATATTCTGGTGTGGAATGAATACTTCTAAGCATAGGTGACATTGATCATTTCTGTTCACACTCTGTTGGCTAACTAATTTGAAGTCAGCTAGAAATATTATTTTATATGCTTAGGGAAAAGAGTAATGGAAATATTGGTGAATACTATTAGTATTTACCATATTTAAGTTATATGGCTTTGACTTCTCATTAACTCTCATTTCTAATAACTTATATTAGATCTTCACTCATGCATCTAATAGACAACTGACACTTACCATACCCAGAGTTTGACTGGTCTCTCCTATCATATCTGCTTAACCCACAGTCTCTTGTGTCTCCATTCTTTCTGTTGTTCAAGACAGTGGATCTTGGAGTCTTCCTTCCCTTGCATTAGTTCTTGTAAACCATAGCAAATCCATCATTAAGCACTGCTAATTTCATCTTCAATTTATTCACACACTGATTGCTTATCAGCAACTTTATCCAAATCACTGTCCTCTTATTATAAGCAAAGCAATACTCAGGGAAAATATCAATGTTTTTGCATAATGCACAAAATAAAAGCTAAATATATTAAAAATTTCATGTCTTTCCATAAGCTATAAGCCCATCCCTTATCCTTTTAAAATTCTCTCTATAATTCCTTCCTTCACTCTTTTACAGCCACATTGATCTCTGGATGGTATCTTGTAGCTACTTATGTAACAATATGTTGGGGCCTTAAATGGATTTTGTTCTTTTTCTGCCTGTGATAATCTTTAGAATAGATAATGTCACAGTTACCACCATCAGCCACCGATCAAGGTAGGCATGACCGGAAGTAAGTCTTATTAATAACAAGCATTCCTGGGGGTAGTCTTCACCTTTGTGGTATGCTTCCTCCAAAATTCATACTCACAATATAATCATAAGAAAATACCAACAAATCCAAATGGAAGAGTACTTTATAACGTAACCATCCAGGTGGTATTCAAAAGGTTCAAAGCTATAAACATTCTCAATTATAGACTCCCAATTTGATTCATGAGCATCTCTCTCCACCTTCAGATAATGAGAATTTATGTTCATAGAACAAACTTTCTGTGACTCACAATAAGTAATATATTCATGTTTTATGTACATACAGAATACTGAAGACATTAAAGAAAATAATGATATATTATTAACAAAAAGAGAAAGTAAGATCATTCGAATTCCATTTTAAGCTTTTCAAGAGCTGCTATAGCTCCTGTACAATTTTCTCCAGAATGATTTCATTTCATTCATATATATATATATATATATGTGTGTGTGTGTGTGTGTGTGTGTGTAGCATAAGAAAAAGCAGACACTAAATACTAAAATTACATATACATACATCTTTTGATACATACAAGCATAAACAGAAGATGGGGAAGAACAAATAAAAAAATTTAAGTATACTAAAGTTATGCTAAATTTCTTACATTTGTGCAGGTATCCAGGTTGGAGAATAGTTGGAATATTATAATTTGATTCTAACAGTTGAAGGTCAAATAATATTAATGATATTTTTGATATTTTTGCATAGTGAATTTTGGAGTCATAAAATAACTTTATTTTATGGAGTGTGGAGAATGCCTGAGAACAACGGGGTACCTGCCCTGAACAAAGTGCTATCTATTATTTAGTGAACTACATTTAACAAAGTGCCAACATTATATTACCAATAAGCAAGCATGATTAACTTTCAGTGATTACCTATTTTATGAGTAGTAGGATATTTTTGTCCTCTGTACAAAGGCAAGACTCTGAAAACAGTGCCTCTCCAGATGAGAGATAAAATAATTTCATTACGGGAATTATATTCTAGACTGTTCATTAGGAACCACTTAAATTTTATGGTAGTGTACAGTATAGGACTAAAACTTGAAGCAATAAATCTTTTCATAACTTTTTAAAGATATAGTAAATTTATTTAATCAAGATAAGCAAACTAGGGGCTGGGGATTTAGCTGAGCAGTGCAGCACTTGTTTGGCAAGCATGGGGTCATGAGTTCAATTCCCAGTACCAGAAAAGAAAAAAATTAACAAAGGGAAAATAAAAGATAAGCCAACTAAGCCAATTGTAGAAAATCAAATATCACATTTTCTCTATGTGGAGCCTGAGAAAATAAGTGAAGATTTTAAAAGAGATGACAGGAAATTGGAAGAGTATTAGAGAAGATAGTGGAACTGAGAGATAAGGGAAGGAAACAGGAAGGAGGAAAATGGAGAATGAAGATGATAAATGTATGTTGTACACATGTATGTGTATCCCGAGATGATACTTGCTATTGCATGTATACTAATAGGAAACAGCTAATGGGGAATGTATGGAGACAGTGTATGTCTTTGAAATAGCATGTATCAGCCCATCTTTGAATGCTGGCTGGAAAGATTCAGTAAAAAATGGAAATAACTGATGATTTTAGTAAGTGAAAGAACATTTACTAGCACTTTGCACAGATAATAGTGCATGGGGTCTAGCAACACATGAATAGAGAGGTTTGCTTTACTGAGCAGAATATGGGAAATATGCATCCTTTTGAGTAGATGCAGAACTGTGGATTACTGTGTTGCCAGGGACAGAAAATTATTGACATTGGTCAGTTCACTAGTGAAATATTTAGTTTCACAAATGCCTTTGTTTGTAAACAATTTGGTTTTCCAACAAAAGTGTTCAGCAAGATTTTGTTTCCTTTCACAAATTCCATGCTTGGTAACAAACAGGACCACAGCCGTCTTCTGCACACAAACACACATGCAACCATCTTTCCCCAGGTTGTAAAATAAATTAACTGAATAAACCAAGGTACCATTGTATGAATCACTGGAATAACATGAAATGTTATTTTGTCATCTTTGACATAAGAAGAGGTTGTCCTAATTGAATCTGGAAATACTTTTTTAGGCATTACTAAGGAATCATTTAGAGTTAAGAATTACAGTTGTCAATAAATAAATTTTCTCTCCCTCAACAACACCAACTTAGGTGGGTTAGAACTTAGCTGAATATACCTACAGTTGAGATTTTGTCCTGAATGTATGAAACAGGATAGGTAAAATGACAGTAGAACTTCCTTAAGAAAACTTCCTTAAGAAAATATAGGCAGCAAAACATGATCACAGTGGAGTGATGATAATATTACTTCCTTGTACACATGGGAGGGACCTGAAATCAATCATAGGACTTTGGAGTCATGAATATGAGATAGGACACATGTGGAGTGACTGTCTCTGAGAGCTCATGATGCAACTGTCTTGAGTACAACTCTAGAATGATTATTCTTAAGAAAAGAAGAAATATGTGCTGCATTGTAAGAGCAGGCATGTAGCTGATGTATTCTACACCACAGAATGACAAATGGCATTTCATAATGTGTAACTATGTGTCACGAAGATAGTCATGTATGGAGTCTCATTAAGACCTGTAATAAAGGCCATATAATTCATTATGGATACAAGGGTTAGTAAGAAAGATGAGAACCTGAAGAGATTGAACTAGGAGGTCTTTACCTGGCTCCTCTTACTCCTGCTATCAGAAGGCAAAAGCACCATGCCTGAATCTGTTCTCCAAATTTCAATACTTCCTCCTTTGCAGTAACCAAATACTATTAAATTGTATACCTAATTAATTTTTTAGAATTCAGCTTTAGTTTTTCCATGTCATATTGTCTTTTACATTAAACAAATTTATTGTCTCAGAATTCAAACTCTTTATCTCATTTGTATTCTATCTCTTCCTCAGAAAATAGACTATGCCACAGAATGACAAAGACAGGATAATTTTTCTCCACTCACTTTTATTAAAGGCAGCTATCAATATCAATCTAAATTCCTGTGGCTTTGCTTCAGTGATTCTTAATAAGGGAATTAATGTAGAAAATAAGAGTAAAGTCGGATTTATATGGCACATTTCATATTAAACATTTGCTTTTAAAGCCATGCAATAAATACTCTTAAAGTGGTTCATGTAAACAAGGAGATTAGCTATTATGTACCTAATGTTAGCTTTGCGAATTTGTGCTGTTTAGATTATAAAAAAAAAAATGCAGAGGAAAACAAAACCAATGTCACCTGCTTTGGAAGAGGACATCAAGAAGCAGGTAATATCTGGCGAAGCACCTGAAACATGAGGTGAACGCACTAGAAACTCCTTTAAAGGGAGAAAGTGTTTCACCACTGCAAGATTTCCACAGCATCAAGGGCCACCCTGTAACTTTCAATTTTTAAATACATACTGTGGAGAACAACAGGTTAATAGGCAGCCTTGTCTTAAATTAATTTTTAATCATTGGGTAATGTGGCGCTATTTAAGATTGCAACAATTGGTTTTAAAGGAGGTAGAGATGGGCAGAATTAGATGGCTATATTTATACCTATGCAGGTGGGCCAAGTCTCCAAGAATTGTTTACAGTGATACCATATATTAAGGAAAATGACAAGTTAATGATTTTTTTCATCCATGATTGCTACTCTCTATACTACAGAAAAGAGGTTTTACTGCAGCTATAAGTAGCCGATAAGGTGCTTAGGAAAATGTACCAAGAAAAAATATGAAGATATAATATCAAAGTTTGTTACACAGGTTGTTAGTGTGCATGACCTCAGAAAAGACATCCATGGCAAGATCAATTTAGGAAAATGGGTTTTAAGCAAGGTAATACAGTTTGGATATTTCATGAACTGATATTTTATAAATTACATAAAGGAGACATATTTGTAAGTATTTGACCAATATGTTTGTGCACAAAATATTATTTATGAAATATAGCTCTACAGTTATATAATTCTGGGAAGGTAAGAATGTGACTTATTTTTCTCATAATTATTAACGATTATTATTGATCTTCTAGTGCTAGGGATTGAACCAGTGCCTTCACACTGAGCTGCATCTTATTTCATTTTGAGACAGGGTCTCCCTATGTCACCAAAGTTGCCTAGGCTGGGCTTGAACTTACAGTCCTCCTGCCTCACTGTCCTAAGGTGCTAGGATTACATGTGTGCACTGTCCACCTCTGCATTTCTCCTTATTATAACAGATACAGAGAATAAAGAAGTGGAGGTTAAAATGAACAGCCTGGAAAAGTTTTATGGAAAATTCCAGAAACATTTCTTTAAAACAAGGTTTAAACAGGATTTGAAATAGGAACATTTATTTTGGTCCTTTGGGACTGTTGCATAGTAACTATTTGTGGCCTGGAGGATCATTCAAATTCTTCTCAGAATATTTATCTGTGAAGTAAGATGTCTGAATTATTAACCTCTGAGGGTCATTTGAACACGTGATGAACCTGACTTGTTTGGGATCACTGACCGTGTGTGTTCTTTCTCAAGTATACTCGCTTTGGGAATGGAGATGGGTGAACTGATTAAAAAAGAGGGTCCTTGAAGCAGTGGGGAGTGTTATAGACTGAATTATTTTTCCATAAAACATTTATGTTGAGGTCCTAATACCCAGTAACTTAGAAACTGATCTTACTGGAAAATATGTATATTATATGCACAATTAAATGAAATGAGGACATGTCCCTGTTCCAGGGGACTGATTCATGGACACTAGAATTTGAGCATAAGCGCATACCCATAAGAAGAATGTAATGGACAGATGAAAGCAGAAATAACATTTCTGTTTCTACCAGCCAAGTAATGTCAAGCCCAGTAATCCACCAGAAGCTCTGAGAAGAGACGTTCATCTTCACAACCTCAGAAGGAATCAAATTTCGCAAAACCTGACCTTGGATATCTGTACTCCAAAACTGTGCCATAATACATTCCTGGTGCTGAAGTCCCCTAGCTTTCTGCGCTTTGTTATTTCCCTTTTTTCAGTTATTGCTGCTGATTCATTCGACACAAGGAACAAGAACCTGGGGGTCCACATGCACTACATGCCTAGAGAGTAGATTTCCATTCATGCATCACTTATTGCATAACTGTCTTAGAAGCTGAGATACCTTCTTTGAATGACAGTGTTTGAATATATCACATACATGAGAGGTAAAATTTAGAGCCGAAACATAAGTGCTGGGGTGATGATTCCCGTGAGTTTCCACACACACACCTCCCTCCCTGTAGCTCCTGCCGGAACACAACCAGCGCTGTGTCATCCAGAGCCCAGCTGCAGTGTGGCAGTGCAGTCAGTTCCCAGGAGACAGAAGGAAATGCGTGGAGCAGGCTTAGCGGGAGACGAGGTTTGTCAGTGGCAAGAAGCACTAAGGAGGAAGCAAAGATTTCATGAGGACTCACTAGCTAGAAAGTGCTATGGGTCTATGGTGGGTCAGATCTGAAGTTGCTCCCAAAGGCTCCTGTGCTCTGCAGGCAATTGGATTATTGGGGTATTTCAGCTGACCTGCTATCAGGAGATAGATTCTGGTTAGAAGGCACCGTGAGCATGACTTGGAAGTGTATATGCCACTTTCTGGATTTTCTCTGGACTCTGTCTGCTTCCTGTCTGCCATGAGATAAGAAGATCTCCTCCACCAGGCCCTTCTAGCTTGTCTTGCTGCCATGCAGCTAACCGTGCAAGAGAAGAAACTTCTAAAATGAATGTTTCAGGAGTTTCAAACACTGTCATTCAAAAAAGTATCTTAACTTATAAAACAATCACGCAAACTTCAAAACAAATATCTTCTCCTTTAAGTTGTGCGTGTTGAGTATTTTGTTCGTGGAAGGAGGAGAATGTCTAAGATGGGGTTCATCAGCACTTCCTGGCAAAATCTTGAGGAAAAGTATAAAGATAACACCCTACATACAATTCCAAAGAAGGTGCGATAAGATAAGCAACAGTATCTGGCAAAATGCTACAAGAGGGGCACCAGCTCAACTCAACTCAATTCGACATGTCTGCCTGGCAAAAATCCCTGAGTCACAGAGTAATGTTGGGAATACCTCCCAGATTCAGTGTGTTGGTACCCATAATAAAGCATTCAGACATTCAAGAAATCTCAACAAGACAAGATTGTTTTACTTCTGCAGAAGGGCAGGAGCACATTTCAGGATCAGGTAGCAAGAACACAGATGAGTAACTGCAGGCTCCTTTTATTTCCTAACTAGTGAGAAGCAGCTAACTTCTCCATAGGCTGCTTTGAAGGTTCCAAGTCTGTCCCGATTGGTTAATTTAAGTGGTGTGGTGCTGAGAGGTTGCTGGACAGCATTGCTAAGGGAGGTGAGAGTGAGTGTACAACATTGACAATGTTTGGTTGTTGATAAGTTGTCTTTGGTGGTCAGCCATGTTCTCAGATTCTAAACTGAGCAGACTTTTTCTGTAAGAAAGGGGTTTCTGTGATAAACTCTTTTGGTTTAAGGGAACTGGGGTGAGCCAGAGTTTAAAATGGAGGTGCTCTTGTTTATATCCTTTGCTGGAAAAGACCTTGTTTCTTACACTAGTCAGCAATGTCACCAGCAGTTTTAGTAGCACCTGGTTAGATGAATTGTTCAGCTGTCACTCTCGGTTACCACAGAAAGGGTATTAAAAGATTTCTCCACATCTCAAGGACATCTTCAGCTTGCGCTGTTCCTTTGCTTGAATGTGCATCCCCAAGAACAGCTTAGGTAGCAAGAGGGTGTCATAGCACTAGTGTGCCAGGCTGCAGCTCCTCAGGTAATCTTCCTGTGGATGTTCTGGCGCCTGGCCGCTTAGAAGCTTCCTTGACTTGGCAAGTGTCTTGGCAAATGGAAAGGGTGTTTCTAGGACATAGTACTAAATGTCTTTCTCATGGACAATATGAGCATCTCACAGAACTTCTGGTCCTCAGAGTGCAGTTTGCTGGGTTTGCCACAAGAGGACCAAGCACACTTTTTTAAACCCTCATGACTTCTTCCAAAACTCATCAGCGCTGGCAAAGTTTTTGAGTCTCTGATCCTCATTATCCTGTTTTTCACCTCTTTCCAGTATCACCCATGAAACTGTGTAACACATTAATAACAGAAAAGGTAATGAAAATAAAAATATTAACAACATTAATTGAACATTTTCTATATAACAAGCACTGTTCTAAATGATTTATATGTATAAATTCTGATTATTTGCAAACAGTTACAAGTGGCTGTAAACCAATACTTAACCAATGCTTTTATAAACCTTTAAACCAATGTAATTCCTGAAAATGTAAATAGGTATATTTTTCAATTGTATATACTTTTTATATATGCTGTGCTTTCTGGCTAGTATCTGCCTAAAAGTTTTCAATTTCCTTCCGTTTAATGTCTATGCTAACACTTCATTGAATAATTTGTAATTGATTTTACAAAACAATTCAATAAACACTGTTGGCAAAATTTTGTATTATGACTACTGAGAAAAGCATTGTAAGGAGTATTGCCTATTTTTCATTATAAATATTTTCTATGTTTAAAGGAAGCATGTTCATTGAAAAAGAGAAGCTTTCTTCTGAATGCCTTCAATAGTAAATGTAAGTGGGTTATAAATTATTATTCTCTGTAAACTATCGATGGCATCTCAAAATACAATACTTGGAATTCAAGCTACAAAAACAAATTAACAATTCTATGTAGGAAGACTACATAATATTTCTCTGATAATGAGCATTTAATTTTCAAATCTATCTTGTGTTTTAACCACTAAAAGAAACAACAGAAAATTTGGCTTATGTTATTGTAATTTACTATTTTTCAACTAGTTGACAGTAGAAAGTCCCAAGCCCTTGGGATCAGATTTACTTTTAGTAAACTAAGGGGTTGATTAGATGATATGTACAAGTTTTTGCAACATTAAAATATGAAATTATTTAGCATATGCAGACTTAAAATTTTACTTTTATTTATAAGCAATACTTAAAGTTCTTAAAGGTAGTTTGCCATTTTAATTGTCAAAAGAATATAAGTCTTAAATGTAAAAAAATTACATTTTCCTATCTGTAAATGTAAATATAATGTGTAAATATGAAGGTAAATTTAAATACACTGATAAAATTTAAATACATAAAATCAAGTTTCATAATATATGTTTAGCTGTTAAGTTTCAAACCATTAACTTTTATTATGCTTTCAGTTGTTAGAATTAAGAACACTCCCTTTTTAAGTTGAAAACTAACTTTTTATAAGAGGAGGATTTCTCAAATTCCAAACAGTCTTAATTAACAAGACTCTGCACATGAAAAATAACTTATTTTTGCATCAAGTATTTATTCTTTTAAAATAAATGAGTAGGGTTGGGGATATAGCACAGTGGCGCGAGCACCTGCATGGCAAGTGTGAGGTCCTGAATTCGATTCCTGGAACCAAAAAAATAAAATGAAATGAAATGAAATAAAATAAAATAAAGAGTATATAATAAAAATAACTATTTCCACATCATACTTAACTTTTTAAATGTTCTTAATCATATATTTTAAAAATTTCACAAACACTAATTTTGACTACTTTATTATGCAAGTCATTTGTTTAAAACAAAATATAACGTTTTAATTTTGGAGCCTTTTTTCTTGCATGAAGCATCACATCTTTAGTTTATAAGGAACCTTAGAATTTATGTAAAATTTATTCCTGAAAACTATTAACATTATTACAGAATTTCTGACCTTTTATTTTTAATGAATGTTTCTTAGCTGTGAAAATATTTTTCAATTAAATGTCATTGTGAATATATATTAAATAAAATATAAATGTCAAGGCATTTTAAGCAATATACAAACTAAAGCAGAAAAGTAGTGCTGCAAAAACACTAGAATGCATTTTCAGTGTCATGTTTTTCTTCTTTAACATAAGAAGTGCTAATAATTTAAATTTTCTTTCAATAATTTACTTTACGTATAATTCTAAAACATAGTATATGCATTTGTCAATGAATTCAGTGTATGATTATTTTATAATTATTTTACTACTTATACAATATCTCTTTTTTGTTTATTTTGATACAAGGTCGCATTTGTATCTCGTTTGTATTTTGATCTCGTTTGTATTTTGTTGGAAGGTCTCTTGTGGCCTAGAGCTCACTAAATTGTCCAGGCTGGCCTCAAATTCCCAATAAGCCTCCTGCCTGCAGGGTGCTGGAATAACAGGCTAGGGCACCACGGTTGCTACAGTGTATCTTTTTATACATATCAATTGTGTTATTTCCTTCTTTCCTTTATGTCTCATGAAAAGTTTTTTGCAACTTCCCAACTATTTTAAAATGTGAGTTTCTAAAGTTTTACTAATATGTTTTTCAGGTGTTTACTTATTTTATTCTACTTGTAATGACTAAGATCCCAGACTAAATCTAGTTTTCTTTCAATAATTTGTGAAAACTTTAGGGAACCTTTCTTCAGTTATCATATTTTCATTGTACAGTTATTTTATTTGGAATCTTTGGCTAGATATGGGAGAACAGAAACAAATTCTTGCTGTGTTTATCCTTTTTCATTTCACAACTCTACCTACCTTTGACCTTTTTGTGTAAAAATACTTTGAGGTGTCCTAAGTCTCACTTATTTTTCTCTGGTTTAGTATAGAACTCTCATGTAATACATGGCAGTGGAGGTAACATTTGTCCTTTGCTGCCTTCGTGTGTCTGGGTGGGCTAAGAATTAAACTGACATAATAGATGAACATAACAAAAGCATATACATTTTTAGTTTGTTGTTTTTTACTTATAGAAACAATAAAGTGCTAAAGAAGTAGTAGCAGCTGACAGCTTGTACAGCAGCGTGGACAGAGCAGTGAATTATAAAGACGTGACCAGACAGAGCGGTCCTGGCCAGCATAGTTAATTGTGGGAAAGTGACAGGGAAGATAAGGTTAGTTTAACAAGCTTGATTTGCACAAACTTCTCACAGCCTGCACTGCTGCTCTTCGGTGATAAGAATGAGCCTTCCTCCTGGTACAAGAAGAAGGCACGTTTTACGTGGTAGTTTTATCTCCTGCTTTCATGAGAAAAAAGAGAGGTCAGAGTGCCTGTCTTGTATTTCCTCTTTTCCAAGTGTCTTTAGCTCAAAATAATCACCATGAGAAAGCGGGACAGTGGTCAAGCGCATGCTCAGAACCCCAGTTACCACAAATCAGCGTTTTGCTTTCAATTGTTTTTATTATATTTGTTGTAAGCCTACTTGTGCTAATAGTTTTGCATGAACCTTATCCATAGGGAAATATTATGCATTTATATTTTAATATGTTTTCTATTACTTTTAATTATATGTTTTTTCTCTTGCAGCTAATATACCAATAAGAGATACATCGTGTTCAGGTACAAATTCCCTATGATGAATGCTATCACTATGTATATCTAAATGGTACCAATAAAAATATGCCTAAAAATAATATACCAATGTATGTAACTCAAATACAGTTGTCTATTATTTATGTTCTGTCTTGCATCTGTTGATTCAGTCTCTTGTAAACTTGTGATTTTTGAAAGGAAACTTAAGACCTTTAATGGGGATGATTACTAGAGATGTGAGATGAAATGGAATTCTTCCAAAGAGGTCTCTCTATTGTTACAACTTACCTTTTATTTTCTATAGAATTTATTTTATTTCATTCATTCAAATACTGTGAGTAAAAATTGCAAACCCATGAGCTCATGGTTAGAAGTTACTTATTTATATATTACATGTTTATTTTCCTTTCCTCACCAAAGCCAAGAAGTTAAAGCCTTTCTTCTGCTTATTTACACGCTTATTTGCTTGTCTGGTACACAAAATTATTAGACAATTTTCCTTGTAATAAAATCCACTAAAATGAAACATATCACTTTAGCCATTTTTCAGTTGAAGAGAATAAATATCTAAAAACATTAAAAAGATACAGACTTTCAAAACAAGATGAGAGGAAATCAGCAATGGTTGTTATATTGCATATTGTTATCTTCAAATAGTTGTTCAGATTACCAGATATATGCATGAAGAATTGGTCAAAAAATTAAGAAAAGGATTAAGCATTAATTGTTCCTTTCAATTAACCAACAGAAATTAGCAATACAATTATCTTAGCTATCATATATATATATATATATATATATATGTATACACATACATTTCCATTCCTTTATTTTTTCTTTTCACCTTTTCCTCATCCCATTGTTCTTTCCTTTTGAATAGTTTCTTTCCCTTTCACAATATCTATTGTACTTTTCAGATTTTATTTACTCTTAGAGTATCTTCCACTAAGGAGACAATATGATGTTTACACATGTGGGTCTGATTTCTTTCACTTATGAGTATGGTCTCTAGTTGCATGTATTTACCTATAAAGCCTTGAATTTATCTTACTTTACAGCTTAATAATACTCCATATATATAAAAATGCATCTTTTTTATCCATTCCTCAGTTGGTAAGCTGAGATGAATACATAGGTCTCAGATGAAGAAATACAAATAGCAAACAAATATATGAAAAAATGTCCAATATCATTAGTCATTTGAGAAATGCAAATTGAAACAACACTGAAATTGCATCTCACCCCAGAAAGAATGGCTATCATCAAGAAATCAACAAATAACAAATGCTGGCAAGGCTGTCGGGAGAAAGGAACCCTTGTTAGTTGTTGGTGGGGGTGTAGATTGGTACAAACACTGTGGAGATCACTGGGAAGAATTCTCAAAAAACTAGGATTAGAGGTGCCATTTAACTCAACTATTTCTTTTCTGAGTATTTTTCTAGAAGTGTAAACACCATACCACAGCAACATATGTGCACCGATGTTTATAGCAGTGCCATTCATAATAGCTAAGTCTTAGAAACAACCCATTTTAGCCATTTTTAAATCTACAATTCTCTCATATTTTACATGTCTCTCATATTTTTAAATCTACAATTGAGTAGCATGAATTGATTCATAGTGTTATAGAATCATCACTACAGTTTAGATACAAACTTTTTTAAATGCCAAGTAAAAATTATGTAGCAATTAAAAAATAGCCTTAACAGTAGCTCTGGGAAGAATTCATATTTGTTTCTATGAATTAGCTTATCCCAAATATTCCATGTAGGTGTATTTATATAATGTTTAGCCTCCATTGCCCAACATATTTCAAATAGCAATGCTTCCCAGGTTTTTCCATAGTATAAACTGTGTTGTAATTAATCTTCAGGTCTGAGTAATATTCTATTGCGTATATATGTGTTTTGATTACCCAGTCATTATGTGATGGACATTAGTGTTGTTTCCTTTCTGCTGTTAGGCTGTTGTGATAAACACTCATGTGCAAGCGTCTGCTTGAATTTCCATTTTAACTTCACGTGTGCACTATTTAACCCTGGTGCTATAGCCTAAGAAACTCATTAGGTGACCTTCACATTGTGTGATCATCATAGAGTAAGATGGTTACACACCACTAAGGTGGTATACTCTTACAGGGGTGCCATTTTTCTATGGTCTATTATTCACTAAAATATCACTGATGACTATAGAACTGTAACTGAGCAGATGTGTAATTGTGGGGTTTTATGATAATTTTGTTTTAATTTTTAAATTAATTAATTTTATTGGTACATTTTAGATATACATAATACTCACATTCATCATAGGTAATGTGCATGGTAGATCTGGATTTTTCTTTTTTTCGTTTCCTCTTCCCCTTCCTTCAACTTTTCCTCCCCTCCTCATTTACAAAAGCATTGTCTATATTTTTCCTTTCTTTTCTTTTCCCTTTCTTCTTTTCCAACCCGCATCTCCCTATTCCCCTTCCCATTGGAACATTTTCTTCCTATTTCACAATATCTATGATACATTGTTGTTCTTATTTACCCCTTCTTTCTCTCATATTACAGAAACCATATGATATTTGAGCATGCGTGCCCAGTTTATTCAGATTTAAAGTGTATGGTCTCAAGGTGCATCTACTTACCTAGGAATGGCTCAAGTTTATCCTTCCTTGTATCACAGTAGTACTACATTGTATAAAAAAATCCACATCTGTATCCATTAATTGATAGATGGGCATTTGGATTGTTTTCAAGATTTAGCTACCACAAACCATGCCGCTACATACATGAGCATGCATATATCACTGGGGTATGAGTTTTTAATTCTTTTGGGAGGAATCCAAAAAGGGAAGTACTTGGGTCAAATACGATCTCTGGTTTTAGGTTTTGGAGGAATCCCTACATTGATTTCTACAGTGTTTACACAAGTCTACACTTCAACCACAGTGGGAAAGTGTTCCTTTTTCCCCACAGCTCAACCAGCATTAGTAATTGGTGAATTTCTTGGTGAAAGCCATTCTTTCTAGGGTGAGATGGAATCTCAGTGTTATTTTAATTTGTATCTCTCAAATGACCTGTGATGTTGAACATTTGTTCATATATTTATTTGCTGTTTGTATTTCTTCATCTGAGAAGTGTATTCAAATGTGGGTGTCTGATGTTTTACTTATTTATATTTTCTATATATTAGTCTGTTTTCTGAGGAACAACTGGCAAAAAATATTTTCTCCCCTCTATAGGTTGTCTCTTCACTCTGTTGGTGATTATTTCACTGTGCAGGAGCTTTTAACAAGATGAGATCCCAGTTGTTGATTGTTTGTAATAGATCCTGTGCAAATAGAGTTTTGTTCAAAAAGTTTTTGGCTACACCTATGTCCTCAAGAGTTCTATCCATTCTCTTTTCCAGTAGGTTTAGTGTTTCTGTTTGAATATTCAGATCTTTGACCCATTTCTATTTTAGTTCAGTACCTGGTGAGAGATGTGGGTATACTTTTAATTTTTGGCATATTAGAAGCCAGTTTTCCAGCACCATTAATTAAAGAGGTTATCTTCATTGCAGTGAAGATGTTTGACCCCTTGGTCAAAGTTAAGGTGGCTAACTGTGTTTTGAGTTGTTTCTGCATCTTCTAATCTGTTTCATTGATTCTCAGGTCTGTTTTTTTGCCAGTACCATGCTGTTTTTATTGCTGTAGCTTAGTGGTATAATTTTATTTTATTTTATTTTTTTTATTTTAGAAATTAAAGGATGAAAATACTAACAGACCGACAACATGTTACAAAATAGCATAGGATCAGTACAGACATTACAGAGTTACAAACAGAGTGGTAGGGAATTAACAATGCTTATTGTATTACATATTGATATCTTCAATGTAGTTTCTCATGAAAACACATATAGACATACAAAGCTAATCAACCAATGACTCACTGACAGTTTCATTCAGCAAGGAAATACAGGACAGTAGTATAATTTTAAATCAAGGGTTGTGATGCCCTCTGCTTTGTCTTTGTTGCCTAGAATTGTTTTTGCTATTCTAGGTCTCTTCTGGTTCCAAATGAATTTTAGGATTGTTTCCTTTAATTCTTTGAGGAGTGTTATTCATATTTTAATCAAGATTGCTTTAAATTTGTATAACAATTTTGGAAGTTTGGCCATTTTCATTATATTCATTCTTTGTATCCAAACAATGGATGTCTTTCCATTTTCTAATATTCTCTTTGATCTCCTTTTTCAAAGTACTTAGTTTTCAATATAAAGGTCTTTTACTTCCTTCATTAGATTTATTTGTAACCATTTCATTTTCTTGAAGGTAATTGTGAAAGGTGTGGTTTTCCCAGTTTCTCTACCAGTGAGTTTATTATGCATGTGCAGGAATTCTATAGATTTTTTATTGTTGACTTCAGCTATGCACTTGAATTTTATTATTAAATCTAGAAGTGTTTCAATTGAGCTTTTGGTGGAGTATTATATCATCTACAAATGATGATAATTTAACCTCTTCCTATCCTATCTTTATTCATTTTCTTTATTTCTCTTGTCTAAATTCTCTGGCTAATGTTTCCAGAACTATATTGAATAAGAGTAGTGATAGTGAATAATCTCATCTTGTTCCTGATTTTAAAGTGAAAGCTTTCAGTTTTTGACCACTTACTATGATATTGGTTGTTGGATTGTCATAGATGGCTTTTATCAGATTGAGGTAAAGACTATCTATTCCAATTTTCTGTAGGGTTCTTATCATGACTGGATGTTGGACTTTATCAGATGTTTTTCCTGTTGTCTATTTGGATGATCATGTAGTTTTGTCCTTGACTGGTTTAATTTTTAAGGAACTGTCAAATTGTTTTCTTTTACAGATGAAAGTCTTGTCTTATTTATGTTCCCACCAACATCAATCTTTATCTAAACATTCAATACAGTATCAGAGGGGTTGTGGATTTAGCTCAGCGGCATAGCACCTGCCTGGCAAGTGCAAGGTCATGAGTTTGATTCCCGGTACTGGAAAAACAAACAAACAAACAAACAAAAAATACAGCATCAGAAGTTCTACTTAATGATTGATGCTTAGTCCTTTTATCCAAAAGTAATGTCTTTCTTCTGTTCGTGTTGTAGTGCTTAACCCATCTTTTATTCCTGATATCAGTCATAGAGCTTTCCCTTGATCTCATTTACAAGAAAGTCTCTCTCTAACTATTCATTTTCAAATTATCTGTGTCTTTTGGTCTAAACTGATTCTCCCTTTAGCTCACTTGTCTGACTACACAGAATATACTTTTGGCTACATAATTTATAAGTAAGAGAAATTTGTAGCTCACAATTCCGGAGACCAGAAACTTTAGGATCAAGTTGCCAGACTATTTAGTGTCAGAAGAGGGAGGCCTGTCCATTGTTGTGCCTGTCTTGCTCCATTCTTACATTGTGGAAAGGGGAAGCAGCTTCTTTCAGCCTCGTCTGTAAGGGTGCTGATCTCATGCATGAAGTCAGAGATCTGTTGGTTTGATCACTTTCCCAAACATCACATGTTATCATAACTTTATGTGAGTTATTAGATTCTAGCTCATTAACATTCCAATCATAGCGAGGATGTAATACAATCTAACATTTTGTTTGTTCTGTTAGTGTCTATCCTTAAATTGGGAATGTTAATAAATATTTATCTGGACTAATTATTGCTGAGAAGTTAAGCCCAGGTGCTCTGCCTGATTACACATGCCTTCTTGTGAAATCTAGGTGGAAGCCTGCATAACCATTTGGCTTTTGCATTCTGGATTACTAAAAACCAGCTATTTGTGAAACTGATGCCAAAATCTGGTCTCTGCTTGAGTAGCAGCCAGGCACATTTGGATCATGGCTGAAAGGTTTCTTAAGTGCATAGATACCCGAGTATTGTGGAACATATTCTGAAAGAGCAATTCCCTAGATGGCCCTTTTTGAGTAAATCACACTGGAACTGTCTTAGAGCAAAGTGTTTCAAAATAATTTACCCAGAATCCTATACTCCCTTGAACCAGTGAAGAATGATGTTTTGCTGATTCCTGAGATGCCCTCAAACTATCTTTTCCACTGTCTTCATGAAATGTACTTGTCTTGAAGAAAAGTATTCTCCTTTTTTGCATGCTAATTTTTTCAGAATCACACTCACCATGGCTCCAACTTTGCTGGTGATTCTTTTTTTGTTGAAACTCATTTTTTTTTTAAATTCCTTAAATCTGACATTTACTACTCATTTTCTCTGTAGAACTTTCTAAAAGAGCAAGGAATGCTCATGCTACACCTTTTCTCTGGTTAGTATCTTCAAACCTTTCTGAAGTCCTACAACAAGCTAGATTCTTTTCTTTTTAAAATTTTTTTGTACTTTAAAAATTAAAGCAATGAAGACAAAATCAAAACAACACAGAAAAAACAAAATTGATACATGACCTCAAAACAAAATGATAGGAATTTACAGTGGTTGCTATATAACATATTGTTATCTTCAATGAAGTTATTCAGTCCATCAGACATAAGAATGTAAGATTGATCAAACAATCAAAGACTGTAACAAGTAATAAAAAAAAAATTGGAAATGATGCAGAACTTCCTGGTTCTGAACCACATGGCCAGGTAGTCACACCAGTGGCCCCATTCCTTATCCCAAAGACTATCTTTGTCACTTTTGTTTATGAATGAAGCATAATACTGATGCTCGTGATTTTTAAAGAAGAGAAATTTATTTTGGCTCATGATTTCAGAAGCTGCATTCCATGCTTGGCTGTTTGCTATGGTTGATACATTGTGTCAACTTGGGGAGTCTAGAGGTTTGGCTAAGTGACTCAGCAGGAAGCCAGGGTGCTTACTTTGTATACATCCTGAGCCTGTGGATGAGGAGGGCAAAGATTATGTGAGAGCTACACGCCCCTTAGGTGGGGGTAGCCTGTTTACAAAGTAAGGCAGGGAAAGAAGCTGCTTGCCGCCATTCCTCCCTTTTGCTCTGGCTGTTTGCTGTTCGGCTGCCATTCCCCCCTTTGCTCTTGTTGCTTTGCTGTCTTCTGCCTTGGAGCCAGCCAAGTATGGACTGAAACCTCCACAAACTGTAAGCTAAATAAATCTTTCCTTCCTTCATTTTGGGCATTGGGTGTTTTGTCCCAGCAATGAGAGAAAAGTAACCAAGACACTGTTTGATGGTTTAAGAACTTGCAAGGGAGACAGGTTGCTCATTGAATCACTGCAGACAGGAGGAAAAGAGAGAAGGGAAGATCCTGGGTGAAAGATACCACTGTCCAAACCAGGCCCGCGGTAGACTACCTCTACCCAGGCTCCCGCTCCTAACATCACACTCAGCTGCTCAGCTCTTTAGTGGACTAACTCAGTGATAAGTATAGCACCCCATGAGCCAGTCACCTTCCAAACACATGAGACTTTGCAGAGGCATAAAATGTGTTGCTTTATGGATTCTCTTCTTAAATCATGTAAGGAATACCAAGTGGATTTCCAAAGCAAAAAAAAAAAAAAAAAAAAGTGCAAGCTTTTACATTGCCTGTAAAGTTATCTTCACTAGAGATAATTTATTGTTCATATGACATTGGGTGACTTTTCATTTCAAACTGGAGAATTCCTTTCTTATTTTCTGTAAGGCAATAATAGGTAGTATGAATCCCTCCAGATTTTCATATATGCAAATATCTTAATTTTCCTTTGATTTGTAAAGCACAGTTTATGTAAATAAGGAGCACCTAGTTTATAACCTTTTCAAGAAAATTACTTCAAATGTGTTATCCTAGTTGCCTCTGTTCCCCTTGGAGCCTGAGGTGAAATAGCCTACACATTTCATTGGGTAGTGCTAGCACATGATGCGTCATCTCTTCCTAACTTCTTTCAAAATCTTGCAGTTGCCTTTATCTTTGTTAAATTGATTAAAAGATGTTTCAAGGTTGATGCTTTGATAATTTTTTGGCATATTTGACTTTGAAGTTGATGAACTGGATTATAGGTGGGTCTCTTTCACTCGCTTGCATAATTTAAACTATTATTTCTTCAACTATTCTTTCTTCATTCCTTTTTTTTTAATTTTCCAAATTTAAACCACTGTCCCTCAGTGTCTTCCGGAGAATGGCTCAAGAAAACAAAGTCTACATGTGCTTAAATTCTTTAAATAAAATATCATGGTATTTGCCTATAACATATGTACAACCTCTTATAAAATTTACATCATCTCCAAGATGCAGAGTTCTCCCAATAAGGATTAAGTGGACATTGTTTCACTTGGTTGTATTCCATGTGGGTTTTTTTTCTTCATTTTTTTCTTCTCTGCTGTTTAGACAAAATAATTCGCATTTTTCTGACTTCAAGTTTACCGATTCTCTCTTCTGCCTGATTAAATCTCTCATGATTTTAATGTTAATCCTTTTACTTTTCAGCTCTAAATATAAATTTCTTATATTTATTTTATGAATAGGACTTTATTTGCACAACTTTTACTGACTTGCCTTAGTTTTTTATTTTACCCATGATTATCTTAACTCTATTTACATAGAATGGTTTTAAAATATTTTCTGGTGACTCCAAACTATGGGCATCATGGGGGATATTCACCAACAATTTGTTTATTTTTATGAGTGGACTGTATTTCCTGCTTATTGTATACCTTGCCATTATTCATAGGAAATTAAACATTTGCATAATTTACTTTGTTATGTTGGAAAGTAAAATCACACTCATTCTGGAGAATGTGATTTTGTTTTTATTTTAGAACCTATTAGCATTCACAGATGGTGCTCTCTTTGTTAGGTATGACAATTTTTATCTTTGATCTTAGACTTGGGTTTGGCTGGTATTTCAGTAATGACATCTTTGAATGCCAGGAACTAAAAGAATAAAAGCAAAATAAGGACAACCAAATCCCTATCATTCTTTGTGGACTTTTTCTTTGCTTAGTCACTTTTTTAGGGCTTAACCAGGCTTACCCCAATGTAGGAATCAGACAGAGGTGAAAGTTTAACACTTTTTTGAGTATTTGAAAATACACAAGTTCCATGTGGCTTACAAACATTTCCTGAATATGAAAGTACTTTTGAATGCCTTAATTTCCCAAATAAAAACCTACTTTGTCCTGTTTGTTAGTGATGAACTTTTGCTCATAACAACTACATTTTTTTTTTTTTTTTTTTTTGTCTGCAAGTGTTTCCAAGTAATGGCAAATGATTTTTCTGCCTTGAGTGTGTTTTTGAAATAAGAGAAATTGAGGGAGCTGCTTTGTGGTCCTTCTTCAGAAAGCCTAAAAATTAAAATAATACAGCATTCCCAATACTTAGTGAACAGATGTAAAGTATGTCCTCTTCCTTCCAAAAGTTCAGGTACCGCAATGGCAACAAATGTTGCAATCTTCAATCTACTACTAAGAAAATGATAAACCAAAGGAACAAAGAAAAAGAAATTCTCCTACAATGTTTACCAGGCCTTTAAATTAGCTTTTGCTCTGTTACTGTAAATCTTTCTTTTCCAGACTTTTGATGAAGGTCATTTTGTAAACTTCTGCCTTATTTGTGTGTGTGTGTGTGTGTGTGTGTGTGTGTGTGTGCGTGCGCGCACTCGCGCGCATGTGTGTGTGTTTCCTTGGAGGAGTGCAACCTTTGAGCTCCTTATTACTCATTTTGTTCTATTAAAATTAATCAGTACACCAGTGCAGTACTGTCTTACTAGATTAAGGCAGATAGGTAGTAAACCACTTTACTTTGAAGAATACAGATCAGTACTAACGACCCCATGCTTAAACTCAAAACCTGGTGATCTCATGTTGAATCTTGAGCACACTACCCTCTCTTTTTAAAATAATCTTTGCTCTCACCATAAGGAGGATTTCTTTCTTGTAGCTGGTGTAGCCTAATCTCCAAGTCAGCACCCTCAGGTGGTATAGACACAACTGCTACCTTCACACCTGTCTGCAGTAGTAGAGACTGAAAGCCATACACAACTAAGATGGACAAAATCGGAGCTGTGCAATTGAATCAGGTAATTCAATCTGTCACACATGGTATACTTCATATCCTTTTTCTTTTGCTCTGCATATTTTCAGTATATTTCAATGAACTCACACTTCAACCCTTAGAATTTCATTTAATTTATAGTTATCTTCACTATATTCATAACATTATTTCAGAGTTATTTTAAGGTATTATTTTAAATAATCAATTTATGGCTATATCAAATTTATTCATTTTTTTCATATGTAAGCTATTTTGTACACTGAAATTGTAAATTACATTAACAATGATGCTGTCAGGCAAAATAGGTGTGTTTGGACAAATAGGAGTGCTAGTGACATCTATGAATTCACTATAAGCATGTGCACTTTTAAAATATATTTTCAGATTCAAACTATGACTCTTGTTTGAAAACAGCTTCATTTCCCACTTGTTTCCTTTCCTTTCTCTTTTTCTTTTTTCTTTCTTTCTTTCTCCTGCCCCTTTCTCCCTTTCTCCCCTTCTTTCTGTTTTAATCTCAGGAAAATAGTGATGTGTTCTAGTATATGGTATTTTGTTTAAGGAGTTAGTATTTTTTTTTTTTTTTTTTTGGTTTTTCTCCGGTACCGGGAACCGAACTCACGACCTTGCGCTTGCCAGGCAGGCGCTTTGCCACTGAGCTAAATCCCCAGCCCCAGGAGTTAGTATTTTATAACAAAATATAGGGGCTGGGGATTTAGCTCAGCAGCAAAAGCGCCTGCCTGGCAAGCGCAAGGTCGTGAGTTCAGTTCCTGATACCGGAGAAAAACAAAAACAAAACAAAAACAAACAAAAAAAATATGTATATATCTTTCATTTTCATTCATAACATTAATATATCTATTTCTTATAATTGACATAACAATTATCTTGCTAATAAAATATGCATAATTCTACACTGTGATGAGAAAATGATTATCTCACAAGATATAATCGTTGTTATTTGTGTTCTTTTTATTTCCCCTTTTCATATGATGTTGCTTTGTAGATAAACATCAAAATATAATTTCCTTTCCTTTTATGTTTCACCATGCTTTTTACTTCTTGTCTGACTATAACATTTCTGAATAATCTTCAAAATCATAGATGCAATGCAAACATCCTGTCAGGGGAATTAGATAATGGGATTAAACTCTTACTTAACTCTCTTACCATAGAAACCACACAGCCTGTGGCTCATGCCTGTGCAAAATGATTACCATCTTAATCAGTAACTCTCTGTAAAAGACATTGAACAATTAGTTAACAAAGTTTATACCAGCCATGTGCGATTTCTCAAAATATTGAAGGATTTCTTTCCGCTTTCTGTTGAAATTTGACTAGGGATTATAATGCCTTCAGGAATATCTCACTTTAATGTGCAATGCATTTGGTTGTAAATATACTAAACTACTTTGTTATTTATTTACATTGCAAGACAGGAAAAAATATACTCAAGTCATAGGAGAGTGAAGAAAGGCCATGTTTCAGGAAGAATTTGTAGGATGAATTAAGAATCAAGGCAATCTGAAGAACAATAGTGAAAAAGTCAAAAGAAAAGCTGTAGAAAGTGATAGTGACTTCAAATATTGTATCTTGTCCTCCAAGACATCCTAACACAACCGTTTGATATTCTCCATCAAGCAGGGTTAGATGAGCTGGAGTCTTGACAGCATTTCTAATGAGAGTTAATAGATATGCTGGATAGGTAACAGAAAAAATAGATTGAGGTAGGTAGGAACTTTCAGGATGAAGCCTCCAAGAAAACAGTGGAAGAGGAGAAGGAAAGGAGAAGAAGGAGAAGGAGATGGAGAAGGGAAAGAAGGAGAAGGAGAAGGAAAAAGAGGAGAAGGAGGAGGAGCAGGAGGAGAAGGAGGAGGAGAAGGAGGAGGAGGAGAAAGAGGAGGAGGAGGAGCAGAAGGAGGAAGAGGACGAGAAGGAGGATTAGGAGGAGGAGAGGAGGAGGAGGAGTAGGAGGAGGAGGAGAAGGAGAAGAAGGAGAAGGGAAGGGAGGAGGAGAAAGAGAAGGAGGAGAGGAAGGAGAGGGATCAGGGGAAGGAGAAGGAGGAGGGAAGGAGAAGGAGAAGGAGGAGGAGAAGGAGTAGGAGAAGGAGGAGGAGAAGGAGTAGGAGAAGGAGGAGGAGAAGGAGGAGGAGAAGGAGGAGGAGAAGTAGTAGGAGAAGGAGGAGGAGAAGGAGAAGGAGAAGGAGGAGGAAGAGAAGGAGAAGGAGGAGGAGGAGAAAGAGAAGGACAAGGAAGAGGAGGAGGGGGAGATGGAGGATAAGAGAGGGGAGAGGAGGGGGAGGGAAAGGGAAGGAGCAGAAGAGGGGACAGGAGGCGGATGAAGAGGAATCTTTGATGCTATTTTCATTTTAAGGTATTTTCAGATGTGAAGATAGTCTTCGTGAACCTGAGAACCTGAACTAATCTTGTAAGCAACCCAGGAAGAAGAAAAGCATGAATTGAAATTAATAGTCCTCTCAAGTGGATGTCCTCTGAGAAAAAGCACAGACTTTTATCCTAGATGCTTAATCTTCACACAAAAAATAATAGAGCATTCTTTCTGGTTGGAAGCAGGCTCTCTATGCTAATTTTTGTGTCTGGCTGAATCAGGGTAAAGCCTTTTGGGAGAAAGGCATTATCCAAGACTCAAGTTATCTCTAAAAGTTTAATCTAGAATACCTAATATTTGACAATATAATCATGCATAGGGACAAATAATGTTTCACTGAAAATCAAATGGAAAAACACACAGAGCAAAACTCATAAAGTATCTTAAAATTATTAAAAATTGAAGATGCATGGTCAAACAATGAATTAAATACTAATGTACATGTAAATAATGTAAGTATAAATGTACAAAATCTCCCCCTAAAAATATGTGAATATCTTACAAAAATGACACCCGTATGATGCTCACGAAAGATACACTGAATATAAGGATGAAAAAAGAAAGTAAAAAATGTAATGCAGTTTCTAATGCAGTAGCCCTGAAATATTTTAAGTAGGAAACCCTCTAGGAGCATAAGCATAATTCATGATCCTGAAGAATTGTTTTATATGAGACAACTAATTTGACTACTAATATTTACTACGTTAAATAATGAAAAACAATAGAGAGCCCATGGCATAGCCAATAGCAGCGATAGCACAATGGGCACTTTAACGTTCGGTCTAAACTCTGGAGCTGGAGTTGAAATGATCCAAGAGGAAGAAGCATCAGAAATTCACTACCCTGCTTAAAAGTCTAAAGTGCTTGACCAATAGGAAGAATTGGAAGTTGAGGTTCTGTTTCCTGCCCAAGACCAAGGGCCCCTCGAGTCACAGAAGGGAGAAGCCTTCAGCAAAAGGTGGGCACAGCTGTGAGCTGAGACCCCCAGTGTCCGAGAGAGAGGTGACCAAACTGAGCAAGTTGCACACTCGGGTCAGGAGTGTGACCAGGAACTGAAGCTGATGTACACACCAGACAGAAGGGTTCAGATGCCCAGCCAAGATCTGAAAAGAACAGAAGACCCAGAGCATTGCAATCTAAAGACAATAGCTTTGACTCACTGTGGTAAGACATTCATTTTAGCCAAGAATAAAGCAAGATCACTGTCCTCTCTCTTCTGTTTCTTTTGAACTGCTTATTTGATTGAGTTTGTTCTTTGTAGTATGTATGTGCATAGCTGCATATGTAAATTTTATGCAATGGCTACTATAACACTGATGCTTCCCCAGTCACATAAACCTACACCAGTAGATGTTACTTAATGATATCTAATTTAACTTGACCATCATTTCAAAATTTGGATATAATCTCCTTAGCTCATCACACACCTGTCTTGATAAACTCTTCTTTTCTCTGCTTTTAATAATTTCTCTCACATACCTTTTTCTGTATTCCATTCTTCTTCCTCTTTTATCTTGTTCTCTTTTCTTTCTTTTTCTCTCTTTAATGCAAATATCATTTAATTTTGTGTATTTTACTTTATTGCTGTCCTAATAGAGCTCTTAATACAAGTACTTCATTATTTGATACTATAAAGTGGATTACTTTTCAACTGTTCTTGCATCTGGTGTTTTGTTTCCACTCTCAAAAGTGTTAGAGGTTGAACCTACAATTCAGAACAAAATAGGAGACTGTCGTACAGAGACACATGTACAATCCTGGGCACATCACACAGAGATGGTTACCACACAGAGCCCTGTGTGGCTGGAAGTGACAGTCTTCCCATGCGATGCACAAAACTCTACAAACAACCGCAATGATGATGAGAAAACTGGGCAGAACACACCTACAAATATTCCTAACTTCCCCCCCAAACTGATACAACAGACAGAAGCAGATGAAATTCCAGACAAAGAAAAAAAATCTGTTAAAAGGAATAGAGAGATCAAAGGAAGGACAAATAACAAGCTGAATCAAGTACTGAGATGATCAAGGAGCCTAAAGAAGTCACAAATAAGAGCTGGAGATATAAAGACAGGCCATTCAGGATGACAGAGAGCATGTTAGGAAAGAGATGGAGGCTATGGAAAGAATTGAAAAGAAATCTTGGAAATCAAACTTCAAAACTCCAAGAAAAATCTCAAAACTCTCAACAGTAGGCAAGATAAAATCAAAAGAAAAGATAGCAGCACTTGAAGACAATGTGGTGTACTTGACCCTTTCATCAGTAGTAATGAAAGATAACAAGAAATAATCAAAAGATTATCCTAAAAATTATGCATGATACTAAGAAGGTAAACTAGAATCAACAGACTTGATGTTTTAATGTGTTGTCACTGAAATTTGTTTCCAAGAAGAGCTTAACTTTCACATGTTTGAGTGAGATTTCCTTAGTGCTTTCCTGGAGTTTGTCTTCCTGAAGTCTACATTATTAGTGATAATCTCAAGGATATGATACTCAATATACTAGAATACTGTGATTCATTGGCTCATAATCTGACACTATACAGGTTCAATATCTGAGTGTAAATGTTGGGTAAGTTATTTCTGGACCTGTTTCACTAATAGAAATAATGAGGATATTATGCTTGCAATGATGTGATAAATAGATAAGGCAATTTAAACAAAGCAATTGGAAGAGTGTCACATAGTGAATTCTAAATAAAAATTAGATATTATTTTATACATGTTGCTCAGATGTTGCATGGATACCAGTCTCATTTTTAGAAATAGTACAGATCTCTATTGACCCACTATTTTGTTCATGTCTGTGATGATTGTTCAGAGATTTTTAAAAGATGTGTTAATACTTACCGTGACCACCTGAACAAGTAATAAGCATCAGTTGAATTCATAAATACATGGAATATTTGTGTTCTAATCTTGGAAACAATTGCTTATTACATAGACCTATCAAGATTTATTATTTTTGGGCTAGGAATATAGCTCCATGAAATAAGCACCTGCCTAGCAAGTGCAAGGTCCTGAGTTCAATTCCCAGCACCAAAAACAACAACAAAAAAGATTTATTTATTTTTAATTCTCAATTGAAAAAATTTAAAAAGATTTAGGTTAACTTTTTAAATCTTTTTTCTCTTTCTCTATTGTGCCCCTCTCTTGTTCCTCTTGCAATTTGAAAAATATCTCCCTACTTCCTACTATCTACCCTTTATTGTGCTCTTTTAAAAATCCTTAAAAATCTTCACTTAGGTCCAAAAATTTCAGGCAGAGTTAGAAACACTACAGTTCATTCTAAATGAAATTGTAAAACAATTAGTAGAGGTTGCCTGTAGTCCTGTGTAAAACTGTTTGATGATTCCAGCTTATTCAGTCAGAATAATTATTATGATTCCTTAGTAACACGTACAAAGGACATGAGTCTAAATGCTTGACACTTGGGGATTTTCCTCCTTGTCTTAGGTGTTCAGCTTTGCATGTTGTCTTGATGTCAACAGGAACGCTGACAAATATTTTGCTCCTTACAATTACATCTTTAGAAGCAATCATATTACATACCCTGGGGAAATTTAAAATTGAAATGTAGCCCTTTCTATAAAACAGCTAGAATCTAACATGATACATGATGATGAACTTAGGATAACCTTTCCTCCTGAATTCTTCAGCAGCAGATTGACAATGAGAAAGCATTTAATTTATGCTGTTAACTTTCTTGTTACATAATCGCAATTTCAAGATAATTTGAGAGAAGTTATTATCTTCATTATTTTATTAATTTGAAAAATTAGATGTGATTTGTTTGATAATATTTTAAAACAAAACGCTGAAATTGCTCTTGATGAGTTATTTCTAAATGAGATTAAAGAAAAATGGAAGGACACATTTAAATAGTACTATCTTATGTGAAATGCTTACTTTTATGTATAGAAATCTCTATGAATGGAGTAGCAAGGCCTGATGCTATTCTTGAGGATAAATATAATGCCAAAATGTTTTGTATATGTGCTATTATTTGGAATATATATTTATTGGTTTTATTTTTTTATTTTTATGGTATAAATAGTAGTAATGTTTACCAGAGCTGTAATGAAAGAATTAATCCATTTCACCTTTTTCATATTATATTTTTTTGGCTTTTTGAGACAGAATCTCAATATGCAGTGCAGGCTGGCTTTGAGCTCACTTTGTACCCCAGACTGGTCTTGAAATCGCAAAGATCCTCCTGCCTCAGCCTCCCGAGTACTGGGATTACAGGCATGTGCCACCACACCCAGCATCTGTCATTTTTTTCTGTGTCATTTAAGAATGATTTTTAGTGGCTTCTAAACATTCACAACTTAGTTTTAAAATGGAATAAGTTGCAAAAAATATATGCAAATGAGTAAAAACAATTATAAAGAGGTGAACTCAAAAAAATTTAGTAGTCATATACATATATGTCTACATATGTGCAATCATAACTCATGTGTATATGTATGTACATTTTATGTGCATGTACATCCACCATATAACAGACTTTGTCTCTAAATATTTTCTTACAATGGTACATTTTGTCTGAGTTATTCAAAATACATCTCCCCCTCTACATAGTATGAGGATATCTATGAAGGAATAAAATTTATTAAACTAATCTATTTTTTACATGAAAGCATCATATACCAGATTACCTATGCTCATGGCATTTGGTAGGCATTAAGTGAAAATTTAAAGCAAGCCCATTGGTTAGTGTCTGGGCATGTACTGATTCCTAGGAGTGATTATAAATACATTTCCAGAAGGAAGCCAATATGACTAGTCTTTGACACAGGAAAATCAGGATTTAAGTAAATTGCATGTATCAGAACTTGCAGCAACCTATTGATCATGCCTTAGCTGATAAATGGATAAGAACGAAGTGAATGACAGTGGTGCTGTGGAGTCTGTTCTGGTTAGTCAAAGACTGAAGCATATAGGTTCTCTCTATTTTTCAGATACACAAATTGGATATTTTGTCCTATGATACAAGGAGAGTAATCTGTCTGTCCATGATAGTGACCTTTGGCTCATTTCCTCATCCTTTCTCCAGAAGCAACGTACGTAACACTGCAGTTGTGCTACTACATACTAATGTATGCATTCATGAATACTATGGATAAAACACTTAATATCAAGAGGAAAACTTTCAGAAATTGAGAAGCTTTGACTCAGCTCTGTAATCTATTCAGGATATGTACAAATTTTTTTCTGCTATATTTAATAGAAGGCAAACACTTCAGTTTCCTTTTCATAAATGGTCCATCAGAAGTTTCACTGTGATGTCACTATCTTCCTATGTCATCAACTACCTCATAACATCACTCTGGTCAGCTCAGTTCTTCTTTGAATCAAGCAGTTAACTCCTTGCCATGGCACCCTGACAGAACAAAGGGTAAATGTGTTCTATGATAAATAATATTTAATGGAATCTGAAGAGTATTTTACAATAAAATGCCTAGTAACCTGTGAAATATTTAGAGACTTACGAAAGAGTAGAAAGTTTGATATTTAGTTAATTCATTAGTAAATAAAAGTAGAGTTATCAGGCCAAAGCTGTAAACTACAATTAGTACATTGAGAGGTCCAAATGGAAATGAGAAAACTGGATAAAAAGATGCAATATCTTCACCAAATAAAAGCGTCTCAAAAATAATCAAAAGCCTAAAAGTAACTGAAATAAAGATTTCAATTTAGACTATCTAACAGAAGGAAACAAATCTGCATCAACGAAAAAAAAAAAAAAAAGAAAAACAAAAGAAAAGGCACACTAAAGGGAATATTCATCCTGACACACAGAGGGTAGAAAGGTTGGAAAGAGCATCTGAGAGATTTATTAGCCCATGTGAAATAATCCACAGTAGGTATGGTAAAAGTCTCTGAGACATGAATAAAGTGAGCAGAGAAGCAAATTTGGAATGAATAATGGCAAAACTTTTGTTTTTTGACAAATACAATATTATCTATCACAGAGGTGAATGGATACTTCTCAGTAGTACAAATGGCCAATAAGTACAATAAAATGCTTAACATCTCCAGTAACAACAGAAGGGCACATTAAAACAACATTTAGATCTCACTTTTCTAAGGAAAATAATGGCTTTCTTCAAGAAATAATAACAAATGCTGATGAGGCTGTGGGGAAAAGTGACCCTTTAGTACCGTAGGTGGGAATGTAAACTAGTGCAACCACTGTAAAAATCAGCATGGAGAGTTCTCAAGAAACTAAAACTAGTCATTCCATTTGACCCAGACATTCTCCTTCTAGGTATTTTCTTTAACAAATTAAGATGTCATATTACAGTGATATGCTCATAACAATGTTTATAGCAGTGCAATTCATAATAGATGAACCTTGGAAGCGGCCTATATGTCCATCAGTAGGTGAATGGATTAAGAACATGTTGCATTTATACACAATGAAGTACTACTGTACCATAAAGAATACATTAGGGTCACTTTTGGGAAAATGGATACACTTGGATCCATAATGTTAAGTGCAATAAATCAGACACAAAATATTAAATAACACATTATTTCTCTTATGTGAGAAAATCAAAATGTAAACTAAGAGCAAAGTTAAAGATAGATAACTTGAAACAGGGAGACAGATAGTTTGGAAACTGAAAGAGGACCAAGTTATGGAGGGAGATGGGATGGGAGAGAGAGGACGGGGATAAAAAAGAATTAAGATGTTGTCTTGGCAACATTCTCATTGCTGGGCAAAATATCCAAAACCCACAAGTTAAAGGAGGACAAGTTCATTCTAGCTCACAGTTTGTAGAGGTTTTAGTTGGTGGCCAGCTGGTCCTCAGGTAGGGCAGAATGGCAGAGGGGCATCTCAAAGGAGAGACAGTTCTTGATGTGGCAGGCAGAGCAGAGGCTTCCTTCTTTCCCTTTTTATTCCATACAGGTTAAAAGCGTATTTGTTGGTCCCGCACACATCAAGATATGGCTTCTCTCTTCAGTAAGTCCATCACCTACACCCAGAACTACCCTAAACCAATCAGTGAAATAGCCCAGCATGATCCACTCACTCACAAAAGCCCCAAATATAACCGCGTGAGGCTTTGGGAGGACATGTAGATATAAGCTATAAAAGATGTGTTAAGTACAGGTACTGTACTTATGTATTTATTATGTACTACAGAGACATACTAATAAATATAAAAATTGGAAAGGAAAAAAGAACTGAGAAAATGTGTTGTCAGTCAACTCATATTTAGCAACAATGTAATTTTTAAATGATACATAATTAACACATAATTATACATATTAATTTCAACCATCACTTTTTAATAAAGTGAATTCATCCTGTTTTTAAATTCATATATGTACTTTACTGGTAGCAAAAAGAAAAACCATTGAATTTCCTAAGTTTATTTTCAGGAAAGAATTAAGTGCCATGGTGAAGACATAAGCAAGTGAAAAATCACTACCTCTTTGCCTAAGACAAATGTAAGGTTTTCCCAAATAAATATAAATATTTAAACCAGACAATTTTAAGGAATATATGCAGCAGTAGAAAACAGCAACATCGACCGCGTAAATAAAGGAAAATGCTTGTAATTATTAAAACCAAGAAATTTAGATGAGCATACTTGGCAAAATTAAAACAAAACAAAGTAGAAAAAGGCACTGCTTAGTAGACAGTGGTATGCTGAGATCCAATAAGCATTACAGTCATTAGGGTAGGAATATAAACCTTCCCTGGATTTCTCAGTACTTCTTTAAACACAGACATGAGTATGACATAAATAGACGGTGTTGAATTTTTTATACATAGGAGCATTTTCTCTTTGTACAACATAATAATTAATCAATGATCATTTTTTACAGTTGAATATAAAATCACTCAACAGTTACATTACAGACTTGGTCCTGAGGTTAAGCTTCAAAGTTCCAGGGAAGTTAGAATATTATCTTCCAAGGTTGTTAGATTGTACTAAGTATAAAGTTCAGATCTTTAAAATATCTCTAAATCATAAAAATCAGAAAGTCTGAAGTTTCTCTACTTCTTAGAAAGACTTACATATATTTTTAAATGTTAAAGTCAGGATCCAGGAACTTTTCGAATTCATATTCAAAGAGCAAAAGTCTAAGTTTCTCTCTCTCAGTACTTACTGAAAGTAAGTAAAAACAGCTTCTCTGCTGTATTCTTTCCTGTATATGTATGTAAATGGAAAAAACTCATTATTCTCCTTTTTATGCCTATAAAGTACACGAAGTGATATTCCCGCAGAATCTTTGTTTTACTTCGTGCTCCATACAACTTTCATTGTATTGTCCTGTAGGTAAAGGCTGTGGCAAGAAGATGTCAGCATATTTCATATTTACAAGATAATGTTATGGAGTGAGTAGTTGTTTTCCTTCAAAATCCATATTTGAAATGTTGACCTGCCTCTGATAGGATAGTGTTAGGAGATAGGAAGTTTAGTATGTTCTTAGGCCAGAGGGTGGTGCCCTTATTAATGGCATCAGAGCCGTTATAGAAGAGGCACCAGAGAGTCCCTCTCACCATTTCAAGACACAGTGAGAAGATACCTGTGTATGGAACAGGAAGCAGAGCTTAACCTGTCTTTGGCTTTCTGAAAAATAAATGTCTCTTGTTCATAAGCCACCCAGACTCTGGTAGTTTGTTAAAACAGCCCAGATAGACTAAAGCATTTTTGAGGTAGCACCATTTCAAACTGGGGGTGTGGTGTCAGAAAATGTTTCCAGTTATATACAGAAAAGATAGGATCAAGTTATATTTTAAATATTCAGAAAGGAAAATAGATTTATTCTCTTTTAAATTATGCTAAGAATGTACCCAGAGCAGTGAATTCAAAAGTACATGTCTAATAAACTATGCTGAAGGTAGGAAAATATAAGAGAAATTAATAACAGTCAGCACAGACTTATTTGTTGATTTGACAAGAAATCTAAAGTTGCATAGAACAGCTTGTCCTTCTAAAGTATTTTGTTCAACCCAAGGAAAAAGACATATGGAGCAGCTGACAGAAGTACAGAACTAAAAGTGTTTTCTAATTTTCACCAAGATTTGTGTAGCGGCACACCTGCAAATATACACATTCATCGTGGTGAGAAAATGTCACCCTAACTCCTTAGTAGATACATTTATAACTGACTTGTGGGGAAAGGTGAGACCTTTGAGGTAGTCATTAGGTAGCAAGTCTATAAAAGAACAAGCTAAAATTTTCTTTATGAGAAATGAGCAAGTGTTTGTTGGGTGAGAGAGCGGTGGTAGGAGGCAAATGGAGAGATAGCCAAGACGGCAGTGGGTAGAGCTGAGGAGAGCAGAAGGAGTGAATACAGTGGGGTGTATCCTCCGCCCAGATGGTTGAGGACAGAGCCCTGGTGGAGGGGGAGGAGGTGTCAAGCAGCCACAGCAGCACGGCCCTGTGTCCCTGAGACACCTCAGAAGGAAGGAAGAACAATTACTTATACTCTCAGGGCTGTGTTGGAGATGTGACAGGGAAGCAAGTCCTCCACCAGCATCCCTAAATGCTAAGAGGGGGTAGATAGGATCAAAGGAATAAGCCACTGGGATATCATTATTTTGTATGATGAATCTACTCTACAAAAAGGAGCCTTTATAAAACATACCAAAAAATAAGATAGAAAAATAACCATTTATATATTAAAACATTTAAGTCCAAATTTCAATATGAATGTGTTTGAATTTGTTGTGCAGATACACAGCAAAAGGAGGGTGGATTCCTAAGGGCAAAGAGGTTCAGACTAAAAGGTCAAAAGCAATAGAAATAGTTCATTACTCACGGAAGAAATGGGCAACTCATGGACCCACTAACCCGGGCCAAGCCGGAGTGAGGTGAGCTGTTGTAAAGGCTACGAGTGTTAATGGGGAAAAGTTTCCACGCTGGTCGGACAGTTG
Source organism: Chinchilla lanigera (assembly GCF_000276665.1). NCBI lineage: Eukaryota > Metazoa > Chordata > Mammalia > Rodentia > Chinchillidae > Chinchilla > Chinchilla lanigera. Next base: position 25,110,360 of record NW_004955418.1, on the reverse strand, counting down.
AAGTATTACATTTCCTACTGAAACCCAAGATCAGTGATTACGAATCCCTCTGGCTGCAGAATGAAAGCAAAGAAAAAAAGTGTGAAGTTTAAAACAGTATCACAGACTAAACATGAATAGAGAAGTCAGGTTGTTTATGACATAATTTCTGTGATGGAGTGGCCCCTCCAAATGTCATATCCTCCATGAATTATACTAAATTGATGCATTGGGCTATCTACATGTAGCACATGGTTATTGTAGGTTTTGTTCCTTTGGGTGAAATTCTAGGAAGATGTCAGTATTATATACAGCAGTAACTGAACTCTGATGGGACATGAGAACATAAAATCTACAGTCTGGCAGATTGACTACAATATCTTTGAGGCATTTAGACCTAACTGTGCTACACAATTTAGCAAATATAAAACTTAAATTCATTTCCACAAAGCAGTCTCAAAACTACTTGGATTGTACTCTTTTCAAATGTAATGAAAACAAATTTACTTTTTCTTGGAATTTTTAAAAATTTTTATTTCTTATTCTGTTACAGGTTTCTAAAATAAACTGTCAGTTATGTTTCATTTATATTTTAGTATACCATGCACCTTACTAAGCAAAGTTCACTGTTCTCTGTTAATTTTATCATCAGCCTGGGTCTCTAACTGCTACTTATCAACAAATGCTCAGATTGGTCTGATGTCATGAGGTCACAGAAGCATGGCAAAGCCTCCAATTGTCTGTTGCTACAAATTTTATTCCAATTTCCATAAAAAAGATGAAAGTGGTAGAGATTTACTCCAGTACTGTTGGGAGTGGCTGAAGCTGGAAATTGACTATATGTGGAAGCAAGACTAATCCACAATGCCAAAAGTAGTCAAGCTACCTCAGTCTTGAGAAAGTCATCCTGCCTAACAATTTCAGCCTTTAGTTGCTAGGCATCCTTGTGTCTCATAACACTAATTTTGCAAGAGTATGAATAAATGTCCCTACTGTTGGTCTGGTCTTCTTACCCATCCAGTAAAGAGGCCTCCACCTGATCCAGCTCTTGTCTCTTATCTCTTCCTCATTCCCACTTCTGTTCCTCCCCAGGGTACACTGAGAGACTGAGTCCCTGCACCATACAACTAAAATTTTTATAAATATTATTATTTCTTAAAAAAATAACTGCTGTCTAAATGTGTTATGTTCAAATGTGTTGCAATTTTAAAATGAACAGGAATGGTAGTTAATCTAAAGAGCTTCTCTTTTACACTTTAATGAATTTTAACCAATTCATTAACATTCATAATAAAATTATAATCATTTCAACATTTTTAAAATAACAAAATATTAAAACAGAAATGCAAATGTGACAATGATGAAATAAAACAAATTAGGAGAAGCAAATGCTTTCAATCTATTACAAAAGTATTGTTAATTGTATTAAAGCAAAATTTAGGGGCTGGGGATTTAGCTCAGCGGCAAAAGCGCCTGCCTGGCAAGCGCAAGGTCGTGAGTTCGGTTCCCGGTACCGGAGAAAAACCAAAAAATAAAAAATAAATAAAATAAATAAATAAATAAAGCAAAATTTACTGAGATTATATACTCAGTTAAGTACTTATAAGTCCCAAGGAATATGAGATATAAAAGATAAGATAAAGTGAAGGACATTCATATAACAGGATAGTCACTGGTATTTTAGCTTGTTTAGAAATCTATCAGCACATGGGGGCTGGGGATTTATGTCAGTGGCACAGTGCCTGCCTGGCAAGCACCAAGTCATAAGTTCGATTCCCGGTACCAGAAAAAAAAAAAAAAAAAAAAAGGGCAAATAGAAATATATCAGCACAGAAGAGAGAAGAAAACATGTCATGATCAGAATCACATCTGCTATATTTGGATGTGACTCTTGTATCAGAAATTGATAAATAGTACAGACTCTTTGTATTTTAGCTTAAATTGATAGATAGATACTATTTCACTGAGGTACATGTAGTTAGAAAGGTAAGGGTGAATTTAGGGTGTGACATTTGGATTCTTAAGATGCTTGTGAGAGAATCAAGCAGACTGTCTTGGTTACTTTTCTCTCATTGCTGAGACAAAATACCCAACATCCAAAATGAAGGAAGGAAAGGTTTATTTAGCTTACAGTTTGTGGAGGTTTCAGTCCATGCTTGGCTGGCTCCGAGGCAGAAGGTAGCAAACCAACAAGAGCAAAGGGGGGAATGGCAGCCAAAGAGCAATGCAGCCAGAGCAAATGGGAGGAATCGGGGCAAGCAGCCTCTTTCCCTCCCTTACATTGTAAACAGGCTACCCCTACTAAGGGGCATGTAGCTCTCACATAATCTCCATGCCCTCCTCTTCCACAGGCTCAGGATGTATACAAAGTAAGCACCCTGGCTCCCTGCTGAGTCACTTAGCCAAACCTCTAGACTCCCCAAGTTGACACAATGTATCAACCATAACACAGACATCCTCAAAAAGTGAATATTCATGGATCTTGGGACTATAATAAGAAAAAGCCATTTGTCAGAAAATTTATTATTATAGAGTAATAATAATAATACTCATACAGTAAAATCAGTAATGATGCCCTTTGTTATTTATCCTGGAGTAAACTGAAAAAAATACACAAAAACTTGCACACCTCTGTACAGTAGCTTTATTCATAATTGTTGATGTTTAAAAGCAACTGAGATGTGCTGAGTAGGTGAACAGAATGGATAATCTGTGGCAAACTCAGCCAACACAATATTAATCTGTGTTTCAAAAAGGTACAGAGCTATGAAAATATATGAAGATGTATTAAATATGTAGTGCTAAGTGAAAAAAAATCAGAAATGGTTTCGTACTGTATGTTTCCAGCTACATAGCATGTAAGAGATCGAAATTCTGGAGACTGACAGATCTGTACTGTTCACGGGTGAAAGATACACAAGTTTCAGAGTCGTGGAGCTGTTCCACATCACACAATGCACAGCGAATGCCACTAACACTTGCCAGAAGTCTTAGAATATCCAGCAGTCTTAGCTTTCCATCAGTGACAAAATATCAGAGGTAAGCAATGTCAGAAGGGGAATCATCTATTTCGGCACATAGATTTAGAGCTTTCAGGCTACAGTTATGTGACACCATCACCTGCTGGCTGCGGTCCGTCAGAGCAGAGTCCAATGTCATGGAAGGAAATAGGGGGCTCGTCACATCCCGGTGACCAGGAATGAGAGAGAGCGGAAGGGTCAGGACCGTCTGAGCATGTATCCAGGTGACCGGGCCTCCACCTCCCTCACCGCCGTCCTCTAGGGGCCGAGACTTCAAGGCATGAGGCTGCAGAGACCAGATGAAGATCCTAGAAAGTGCCAGCACTTGGGCCTTCGGGGACAGTGATGTGCCCACGTAGGGTGAACAATTGTAACAAAGGCAATGCTGCGACAGATCACGGTGAGTGTTGCATACAGCATGATGGGTATGGGGGTAAATAGAAGTGCTCGATTTTCTGCTCAGTTTTCCTATGTATGAACATAAAATTGCCCTAAAAATGAAGCTTAAAATTTTGGTCAAAACTATACCAAAGCAATGTATATGGTATTAGGTATCAGGGGTTTTTTGTTTTGTGTTTTTTTTTGGTTAGTTTGTTTTTCCCTTTCAAACAGCTCTCCTCACCCACACACACAATCTTTTCTTGTGATTTAAAGAATGACTTTACAGACTGATTTGCATTTTTCAGTCTTCCTTCCTTTCTGGCTTGGATGAATTACACCCAACAAAATTCACCAGCATAAATTCAAAACTTGGAAGAAGATAATTTTGATGACATTTATTCACCCTACAGTTGAGCCATGGTTGGAGAATGGACGGATATCTCTAAATGTAAAAGAAAATCTTCTCAGCCCTGCATGACAGCTGTATTTCTCAGGTGTTCTACTCTCCCATTCTTCTAAAATGAAGATTAAAAGAATTGTCCCCTAACGTGTGAGAGCTTTTCATTACCTTCGTTAGTTTTCTTAGCTCTATGTTCATCTCTGTAAATCCTTTTTCAAAAAACATATTTGGTTATCCCTTAAAATAGGTCAATTGCTTTCTCTTAGGATTATTGAGATTATTAGAACCAAGAATAACTACAAAAGTGGATTTAATAAATGGGAACTTAAATTGTATTGCTTACGTATTTTAAAGTATACAGTAATACCATTGCTGGAGGGTTATCTCCAATGGGTAAGTGCTGGTCTACCGGAACTTGCTTTTCTCTGTAAGTTACTGACTGAATGGGCTGCAGAACCAAAGCAAAGCAGTGGAAGCCAAGCAGTTGTGGCCCTGAGTTACGATAACAGTGGTGATCATCGCAAGTATTCTGGCTGGACACAGCTACTACTGAGAGTTTAGAGTGTGTTCAGTATGAGGATGAAAAATTAGAATGTGTCAGTGACAGTTTTAAAGGAATTTCTTATCTCTTGCAATTTCAGGGAATGTTTGCCTTCGGACTAAGCCCAGACCTTAATTGCATCACAGGGGAAATACTCAACCCAGCCATAATTTTTATACTAAATTGCAGTAAGATGTACATTGAGGAATGGGATGAGGCTGTGAGACACACAGGGTGAACATCTGAGTGAGCATACAGGAGTCAGAGCTCAAAGCATTTATGCTAAAAGTTTCCTGTATCTTTCTTAGCAAATGCGGCTTTATTCTCCTGTATCAGTATAATCCTTCTCTGCTTCAAAACATTGTAGGGGTGGTAAGGTTTTCTACAACTGCATACTGATTTTAGTAAATTCTTAATTTCAGTGAGTGCTGTTATCATCTCATAGATGAAACAGAAACAGCTCTGGTCTATCATTAGTAAGGTAGAAAGATAGAAGAAGTACGGAGATATATTTGTCCAAGGAAGAAAGCATCCAAAAACTAGAGAAATAAGATTCACAGACTGAATCTGTTATTTGGGACTTGCTCATCCATTTCCTATCTGTACCCCTACAAGAATTGTCCTGAAACACAGATTGCTGATGAGAGCCCCAGAATCTTTCAGTAGCTGTTAGGTGATGTTTCCAAGGACAATGAAAAAAACAATAGAGAAACATGCAAGGGGACCAGGAAAGATATTTTGGAATATTAACGGCTACAGATTGTTGTTAATCTGAGACAAGCTGGGCATGGTGCATGGCTGTCATCCCAGCACTAGGGAGGAGCCTACAGCAGGAGGATCAGTGTAAGTTCAAGGCCAGTGTAGGCTACTTAGTTCACGGGCAGCCAGAGCTATGAGGCAAACACCTGTCTCCTCCCCACCAAAAAATCTGGGAAATGATTTTACTACCTTATAACAATATTCTTTAGGGACAGACTTTTGCCCACAGTGTTTTGGAGATTTGTGGTGATGCTCAACTGATTACAAGGCCCTTATAAATGAAAGAGATGGAAATCTTACTAAATTGCTACTGAATATATGTAAGTTGAAAATGTGTAGGTGTAGAAGCCAGGTACTCAGTCTGAGCAATGAGATGGGAATCTAGAACTTATTGCCTAGTTCCTACCCCTAAGAAAATATATAACCAATCATTATTGCAAGAACATCTATTATTTTTCTTAAATTAGACAGGTTTTTTGCACTGAGATATATTTTCACTCTTTATAATTTTTTTAAAAAGAGTACTTATTAAGTATTTTGAAGCAGGGTCTTGCTAAGTCTCTTAAGTGGTCAAGGCTGGGCTTGAATTTGCACTCCCCCTGCCTCAACCTCCCAAAGAACCACGGTCTCTTGCTACAAAGGCAGGATCTGCACTTTTCTTTAAAATTTTGAGAAATGATTTGAAGATATTTTCAAAGTTGATCATTTCAGAAAAAAAAAAGCACCCATTGTTTATCAGAGACTTTCTCTGAACTGAAACGTTAACTGCTGAAGACCTACAACTCCACAGAGGTATTGCAGTCAAAGTCAAGTTTCATAAAGTGAAAGTGTTTGACACCTTTTTGCCCAGATCCACTTCACAGTTGATGGTATGGAACCAGGGACCCACACTGTACTTCTTTACACGTCCTGGATTTATAGTAGAAATATAAATATGAGTCACTTGCAGAATGTACCTAGTGCCCCTGACCCTTGGCATGAAGTCCACTTCAGTAACAATTACCAGGCAGATCCCTTCCAAGTAGAGCTGAAAAAAGAAAAAAATTACCATAGATTATTGCAAATTAGATAATAATAACATTGCACTCTTCCTTTGGCATGGCATATCTGTATTTAAGCCAGTAAACGCAAGCCCTGACAAATGATACATAGCTATTTCCCCGTCTGTTTTTTTCCTTAACATTTCTGTCAACAAAATTTATCCGGAATAATGCATCTTTCCTTGGCCGGAACAACACTGGCCTGCTCTCTGTCTTTCATCAGCTTGGTGCCCAGTCTCTCGGGATCATTATGGAGCCTCGATGAGTGTTTTACTCCTAATGATAGACCAGAGCTGTTTCTGCCTGCTAGTTCACAGAACATAGAATACATCAGCTGAGACTCTCTATTAAAACCTTTTGCCTCTGTCTGATGAGGATCCTGAAGGAGCTACAGGTCTGCACAGAAAACAGAGGAGCAGAAAAACCTGATCTTGATGAAGAAGTGGTGACAATAGGCATCTAAGGACAGATGATGCGCATTTTTCATTGCTTCCAACTCTGACCATGCAGGTGGCTTGATGCCATGCTGTGGATGCACCCCCCAAGTTGAGATCCTGCAGATTTCTCCACCAATGCAGCAGTGTTGAGCAGTGAGAGGGATGGAAGATGCTTGGATCATACACGTATGAACAGATAAATTCATTCAGGGGTTATTGTATTAATAGATTCTCATGGAAGTGTGCTGTTATTAAATGAGTTATCTCTGGCAAGCTTGGTCTGTTTCACAATGTGATGCCCTCTACCATGTTATGATGGAGTCAAAAGATCTCACCAGGTGTTGAGCAGATGCTGGTACCAGGCACCGGAGATTGCCATCTTCCAAAACTGACATGTTAAATATACCTTTGCCCTATAAATCATCCATAAATTATAGCAACAGGAAACAGACTAAGATACCTACAAAATATGTCAATGCCCTCTGTCATAAAACTGCTAAGAGTTGAGTAAACCTGAAGAACAATATCTGACAGGAGCTGGACAAGATCTGTGCTACACTACTGTCCTACACCAACAATTTGGACCAGCCCACTGGAGACTCTGTGTACGAGCTGCAGTTTTATCCAGCTCACACACCACACTGACATGCAGTTGTTTGCCCCTAATAATTTTTTGTAATCTAAATCTCAAGAAAATTTCTCTCAAGGACAAATCTATAAGAAAAAGGCTTCTTGGAAGTATAGTTTTAGCTAAGCTATATTTGCATAGTATTCAATTACAACAAGCTTTACAATTTTGCAAACCAAAGAAGTTAGAACGTAACCATGGCAGATTACCTATGATATGGTTAACAAAGTCCAGTAGGACAGTCACAGTGAAGAACTCTAACATTTTATAGTAAAACCATGAGATCCTTTGCTACAAATGATCTTCCATTTGAATTGTGGTCTTTGGCTGGCTAATGTACCACGATAGATGCTGAGCTAAAATAAGACCTATGAAGCTCTTTTCCAGTATGACTGGAAGTGCTGTACCTGGGAAGATATCTCAGTAGTTCTAAACTCAAAAGTAAGCATGAATTACTCCTCTATGTCTGCTACTTCTCTTGGTTGCCCACTCTGAAAGTCACACTGATGATTTTGTGAAGTTTCTGGATGTGGCTTCACTTAATCTACTTCTGAGTGACAGCTCAGTGTAGCAGGCACTATGGAACACTGTGTGTACTGTGAACCTTTCATCCACTTTCTTACTTCCTGTGGAAGGAGATATATTTTCAATGAGTGGGATAACACTAATTCATGAACAGGGGATCAGGGAATTTTTGGCTGGGCACAAGTTCAAAGAACAAACTTAGACAACTGCTTCAAGGTCATCTGTGGAAAAACTATATTTAACTTTCAAAAAGTAAAAAAAAAGTTAAATATTTATGTGTTACATAGCCATAAAAGGATGATTTAAGTAGACTAAAAATTCAATAATCAGATGGAAAAGATAAGTTTCCTGCAGATCTTGATTGGTCTGATTTTCTGGCCATCCTGCTGTTTGTGTGATGAGCTCATTAATCAGTCCCCGAGGATGCAGGAATGGAAGCTATAAATTAGCCCAACAGAATGCATTTCCTTTAATAAAGGCTGATCTGGCCACCTATGCTACTGCTCCCAGCAGAAGAGTCCCATACCAAGCCAGGCCCCGATGTCAGACTGCTTACTTCACAGAGTGTTTCTATGAAGAAGGCTGTGCTTTGTCATAAGGAAATAGACACATATTACACAGAAGGATTCCCCCTCTTCTGTTTATAAAACTTCAGAGTTTCATCCAGAGTTATAAAAAGCTGATTTCCATTTTATGTCTTTTACATAGTATCAGTTTTGACCACAGAATGCCTTTTATGGTAAGGGAAACTCTCTCCGGGTATTTGTACTTCTATAACAAAACATCACAAATTCAGTGAACTGTACACAGTAGATATGCTCATTTTACAGTTCTCACGCTAGGAAGCCATGGCCAAGGTGCTATTGGTCAGACTGTGTCAGGTGGACAGCCAGTCTGCTTGTAAGACAGCAGCGACACTGCTGTATCTGCAAGAGAGAACAAATGTCAGGTCCTCATGTGGCAAAAAAGGACAGGAAAAAAACAGAAAGGAGAAAAGAAGCAAAACTCCTGCGCTGCACCTTTTATAAAGGAATTAATCCCATGCATGAAGATACAGCCCCTCGTGACCTACTCAGTTCCCAAGACTTTACCTCTTAATTCTATAACACTGGGAATCACGCTTCTGTGTGAATTTTGGAGAGATGTATTCAAGTCACAAACACCCAGGAGTGTACCCATATTCAGCAAATTATCTGTGTGGGTTAGCAGACCAGAGAACTGCTTTGCTGAGGTTCATCTGAAGTTTCAAGTGGGAGTAATTATCCTGTGATTCTGCAGTTCCATAAACCTAGATGTCCTAGTTAGCCTAGACACCAATGCACATTACTTTATCCTTATACACAGGGCACTATGCTTAGATAACCGAGGGCTGAGTTGCAAACAGACTATTGCACAACCCTAACTATGTGGTGTTCTTTATGTGATAGATTGTTTCATTACCAGAAATGTCACCCATCCCAGTTTACATTTATGTTCTCAGCAAGGACTTGTACTTATTGCAGCCAGAGGTAAAATGTTTCTCCATATCTTGGAGTATGGCCCGACTCTGCATATCTGTCTACTCTGTGCTCAGTGTGTAGTTAAGTCTGTGAGACTTTTAAAATTGCAAACATATAGTTAGTACTGGAGCCAGTAGATCAGAGTGATTTCACTGAATCATGCTGTATGATTTAATAGAATCGTATATTTTGTAGACACCCAATGGCTTGGACTTGAACCTATACAATAAGAATGAGCAATTTAGACATGACATGTGAATAGAAGGTCTTTCTCATACTAGTGCAGTGGCAATTTTCAACAATGGAAATCAAGGTTTATAGGAAAAATAAACTATAGAAATATTTTGAGGAGTAGAATAAGTCAAATTTTCGCTGACTAGTAACACACAAGAAAACCTAAAAATAAAATACTGGTGGCCTCTAGACCACCAGGCTTTAAGCACATAATCATATCTGTGGTAGAGAGAAAGCATACATGGCTGAGCAGAATTTGGAGGGTGTGTTTTGGGGCAGGAAATGGGAAGAGTAATAATATACTTGCTTGTCACCACGCTGATCTTGCAGATATATGTCCTCCTATGGAAAGACAAGGTGGCCGTTGAAAATACTGGTGTTTTGCTCAGGAAAAAGAAATGCCTAGAAATTGATATCTGCGAGTCACAAGCCTAGTGGATACAGAATTGAAATTGAAAGAACTGTAATTTCTCAAGCACAAAGTACATACTAAGAGGAAACAGGGCCAGGAAACCATGGTTTTAAGAATACATGAAGAAAAAAATGTCAATAAAAATGACAGGTGATAAGTGGACTTAATGTGGAGGAAAGCTGAAATTACCCAAAGGAAGAAAGGGTGTCTTTAGTGCTGTTCCTGGTAGTTATTCTGCAAGATTTTAAAATGATAGTAAACATTAAATAAAATAAATTCAGATCTTTTTTCATTCATAGTTACTCTTAAGCAACAAATAACATCTGAGAATATTTAGCATTAATTGCTTATAACTTTATAATTTATGTTTTAATAAATCAGTAATTTAGGTGTATGAAGAAAAATTTAGGCTTGAAGCATTTTAAATTAAATTTAAATATACCTTAACATTGTCTCCACTCTGTTTCTCAAATAGAAAACATTTAAGTGACCTTTCAATGGTTATTAGGCTTGGTAGGACTTTGTAGCACATACACGATTTAAGTATTGTTGTTACGGCAGAAAATTCCCGTTTGTCCCAAACATTCCACAAGAGACGCCAATCGCCAGTGAGAACAAAATCAGAGTTTAATTTGAGGCTAGCCACCCTCACTTCCTTTGCCAATCTGGAAGCGGGCCATGGCTAACTTTGTTTCCTCTTATATACATTTTGGTTTCCATTGACAACAGATTGGGGTGTTACATTCTCTGACCCCAGTGGGCGTATGGTGTTTCTCTCAGCCTGTTGGACCCCAGGTCAGTTGCAGGTCGCATGTCAAACTGTGATAGATGTCGTCCCCCCCCCCCCATTATCTCCTTTTTTTACAACCTATGCATTCCTTTAGGGTTACAATGTTTACCTAGGGCCAGGAGATGGCACTGCCCAGGCAGGGTCACAGAGGGTCACCTAGGCCTAGGAGCCCCCTTATCTTGGGGAGACATTCCTGGGCAGTGTTGATCTAGGGAATTAGCTCTTGCACTGTCCCAGGAGCCTTCCCGAGCCACCATGCAGGCTTTTTACCAAACTATTTTATCTAAAATAGTATGCTAAGATTCATTGCCCCCTACATTGTTTCTTCAAAAATTTAAATGATTTCAACATAAGTGTGTTCAAATATATTTCATTTTTTAATTTTATATCATGTACACACAAAATTTTTTGCTACAAAGCGTACATTGCTTACTTTCAAGACACAGTGAGGGAGCTATAAAGTAGGAGCATGGTCTTTGAAGGTTAATATCCTCTTCACCACTTTTCACTTAGAACAACTGAGAACAGGGATGGCGAACCTTTCAGAGGTTCAGGGCCCAAGCTGCTAGTGACATCATCACCTGCACCAGTACTCCTTTCTGAGCATGCGCATGGACTCTGCACCCCGTTGTCCGGTGTTTGGCTGCTGGGGGCGCTGTGACGTGGCTTGTGTGCCGGCAGAGAGAGCTGTGCGTGCCTGCTGCCGCACGCGTGCCATAGGTTTGCCACTACTAACTCAGAAATGTAGACTTAAGCGCTAATATTCCTTAATTTCACACTATCGTTATTCTTTGCAGTTTGCAGTTGCTGTTACACTTTCAGCATGCCATTACTTGCTTTTAATAACTAACGGAAAAGCAGAAAATTAAGCGTTTATATGCCGTGTTATTTCTACTCTGTTCAAATTCAGAAAAATAATCACCACCGAAATCCTTTCTAATATCATATGACAAAATTTGCAAAAGAATAAGAATAAAATGAGTTGCTCAACCCTTCAGAACCTTCATTTTCCTGAAAGTAAAAGATGGGCTGAAAACGGGATGAGGGAAGAGATACCGGAGGAGAAGAGTAGAAACAGGAGAAGAGTAGAAATGGGAGGAGAAGGTGGGCACGATCTCGCTACCGCACCGGCATGCACGGAAACGTCACAGTAAAGCTCATACTATCAACAGGCATTTATAATGAAAAATAGCGTGGCTGACAATTTATATTCCAGGCAAAATATCACCACTGCGGTATAAAAATTCTTACCTTTGTTCTAAAAAGGGAAAGACATTTCGTAGTTTAATGTAATTATTGTTCTGGTAGTCTACCTTCAGAGCCAAATAAATCATGTGTATATAATTTATTGATTCTGTAAAAGAAATACTTTCATTTCTTTAAGGACTAGTGATGAGGTGCTACAGTTCAAAGTAAACTAACAGTGCTTGCTCAAACTACTTTGTAACACAAGGTCTTTGTGGTAAACATACCTGCAACAATAACATTAAAAATTTCCCCTCAGTCACAGCCAATCCACTACCATGGCTTCCCAGCTGGTCTTACAAATTCCCTTTAAGAATTGCAGACAGGAAAAGTGCTCTCAAGGAAAAACTTTCCCAGATCAATGTATGCACAATCTGCAGAACAGATCCTGTACAACCTGCGATTTCCTAAGGTGAAAGTTTGCCTAGAGTTGAGCCTGAGCAGTAAGTCAGAACACACTCGCATTCTGTGCAGGATAAGCAACTTCTGTCCTTTACTCCAGATACAGCTTCAAGAATTTGTGCTGAATAAGTCCCAAAATCCTGGAGTAGTTTTTCAAGAAAATACATTGAATTTATATTCTTTCAGTGGTCATTGTGTGGAAATCATTTTGATCAGGACCATGTTGGTTGTTTCCCCCACCGAGTTGCATTTTTGAAATATTAGAAGTTGGTGTTGTGCTAGCGATCTGTTGTAAGATGTTAGAGAAGCTATCACTAAAAATCAATATGTTGTATACTAACATTTTACGTGAAGGCAAACATGTTTACATGGTTTGCATAATACATGACACAAAAAATTAGATACAGTATATGAATCCTTTCTCTGAATCTGTATGAATTTATAATTCTATCATAGCAATACTTTTATGGTGTATATGATAGATTTCTGAATGTGTGTCTGTCATATATGTGTGTGTGTGTGTGTGTGTATGTGTGTGTGTGTGATTTTATATATAATTTTAAAATACAGGAACTAAGTTTGATCCATATTTTTGTTGTCAGTCCCTAACATCCTTTGTGTTGTATACTAGGTAATTATTTGTAACTTATTCAATTCCAACTATCTGATTTTATATATCTATTCTATAGTTATAGAAGATATTATAGCTCAGTGGCACAGTGCCTGCCTGGCAAGCACAAGGTCATGAATTTGATTCCCAGTATCAAAAAGAAGAGAAAAAAAAATGACACTGAAACCCTATGTATATGTTATATTACTATCAGATTCTAGGGAAGAGATGTCTCTAAAAATGGATCAGAAAAAAATGCCCAAATTAGGACTTTTCAAATAGCATCAACAGATGATAATAGTTTGCATAAATATTTTTATCTAAATCTCCTACTTGCTTTCCTCTCATGGTAAAGAAGCAAGTACTTCATTATAAGCATGGTCTCAACTGAACTACAGTAATTCTTCTCACATTTTTCTGCATAGTATTAGCAAACATGTCATTTCAAAACTACAAAGAATTTTAAAACAATCTCCTAATGAATGTGTTCTTTTTACATTACCATCTGGAGGAGCAATTAAATACAAAGAAATAGCATACCTTTTATTTGGCATACAAATTTATGTGGAACCACATATCAAAGTTCTGCATAGAATGGGTTTAAGTAAATCACATTTTATTATTTAATTAATGAGCTAAATTTAACCATTTAATTTTCTCTTTTTAAAATTATTTTCTTTTCTGCCATTTTACTTAATTCAAATGTCATCCATCAATAGTAAGATAGAAATTTATAAGTGAAAATTGCTTCACATTAATAAAACCACAATACTAAGTAAAGTAAATTTTGGTCTTCCTAGAATTAACTGTAATTTATGTCAGGAAAATATTATATAAAAATTGCTGTTATCATCACAAATGAATGCCCATAGTGAAATTCAAAATGGCACACTTTATTCACTAACCTTTGCCATATACATAGTATCAGTATGACATTATACCTTCTCCACTTCCCAGTGGTCCACGGCACTACACCTTCTGTGTCAAGCTCATGGGCATCTGTAGACTTAGACAGTATAATTATTGAGGGAAACCATCCAGGACCATCAGGAAAGAACAGCTGAGGTCTTTCTTGTATTTCTGAGGGGAGATCTCCAACTCAAGGGTTCCACATATCTTCAAGTAGGAGAGAGGTGAATTTAGGAAAAAACTACAAAGGAATAATGACTTTCACAGTACTAGTGGAAGCAGAAATACTAAGTGATTACTCAAATTCTGACATTGCAAAATAGAATTTTGGTAGATTTTAAACCAAGCATAAAAGGAGAAAATAGTTCCAATAATGTATTCCTTTATTATTTCATTTATATTATCATGAAGTTGGTATTAAGAATTAGCTTATGAACTATTACATAAATCATGGCCAATAAGTAGAGAAAGAGAGAAAAGCTTACATTTTTCTAAACCTCAGTAGATGAGAAAGTGGGAATGGTAACAGAGCGGACAATAACAAAATTCTCATTTTCCTTCTCTGCTGTACTTCCTAGATGCTTAATCTCAAAAGGAACACAGTATTGGAGAAATAGGGTACTCTGAGAGATTCTTAAAATGCAGACATGTTTGTCACACATCGTGGTTGGTTTCAACATTCTTAATGTGATGCTGTCTATGGAAAGCTAAGACTATGTTTTTCAGAATGTCTCTTGATGCAGTTCTACAATACGTAGTTCTAAGAAGCATCAGAGAAACTAGTGGAGGAAGATTTCAGGGTAGATGTGCCCAAAAGAATCCTCAGAATCAGGAAACGTGCCACTTGTTGGTGAAAGTATGGAGAGTGCTTTATTGATGAAAAGCCAGGAAAGAAACCTGGTAACCAAGCAGATCTGACAGGTAGAGTCAAGCAAGGAGCAAGGTGACATAGCCACCACCTTTTTCCAAATGCAGGCCGGCTGCGCCCTGAACAAGTAGAAGACAGGTGTTTCAATGACAAAAGATCCAACTAGAGGACACCTTGGCCACTTGAGAGGGCTCTATCTCCCGTGCCTCAGCACCCTATCCTTTCTCTGTTCCTCTTTCTTTACCATTATGTAGCTGAGTACTGTGGATTGCAGCAGTGTGAAGTTACTCTTACCTAGAGCCCAAGTGGTCTTTCAAAAGAGATCAATTTCCACAAAGTGCAGAAACTACATTTAAAAAAATCTGAAGGTGATTTTCTTTTTTCACTCCACCTTAGAGGAAACTGTTTCCTTTGGTTACCTAAGCAATAGAGTAAATTTGAAAACGTGATAAACATGGATGTGAGACATGGTATAGATTACTGGCTTTTCATTTACCGGTTCAGAGATTCTGGATATGCCAGTTAATCTATATTGTCACCTCGGCTATTGGAGCCATTGTTGAAATGTTGTATAAATAAAATGTGAAAATTATTTATTACAATGCACATTAGAAAAGTAAAAGAACTCTGTAAAAGCCCTGATAGATGTTCTCATTTTTCCTTCCTACGTTATTTATCCTTGGCACATGTGTTTAGTTCCAACCTAATGTATGCAATGTTTACTAACATGAACCAATACTTCTAGTGCATCTTAAAAATTTTATGCAACATTTTGTCTTTGGAAATTGCTGAGGCATTACTCCAGTTTGAAAATTCTTCCTCATAGCCCTTCATTCCTCTGCTGTCATGAGGTTAGTTTGCAAATATTTGCAGGATGGGAGAACCTATGAAACTACAAAAGAAGATACTGCCTAATGTTAATTGTAATATTCTACTAGCCCATCATTTCATTTCATTATATATGCTACCTTGTTAATTGCCCATTCTTCTGAGGGAAGGGATGAAATATATTAATATGAGACAATATGTTAACAGTAAAGGTAGATACAACAGTGCTTTATGAGAAAGTAGATACTTTTAAAATTTGTGATAATAGATATTCGTTCTACTGTTGCTTTTTAACTTTTACTGTGACTAGTCCATTTTTGCAGTAATTTGTCCATCATGAGGCGTTGGTACAAGTACATAATAGTCATTCTTTCTACTTTTCCTTCCCAGCCCTCTCCTCTCCCTGTCATCCCTTCTTCTCTTGGTTCCCTTCTCATGTGCAAAGAATCTATCTCCACATTTCCTATTTTCCTTTCTGTTTTTCCCTTTAATTTATTTATGCTTTGGGTTTCTCATATAAGAGGAGCTATGTGATATTAAATCTGTATTAACCAAAATTTTACTTTTCTACAGTTATGTAGTACATAATTTATAACATAATTCTTAATTCTACAGCTATATAGCATATAATTTGTAATTAATTGAATTCCTTTTTATCAAACGTATATACAATCCCACATAAATTACAATTATGTTTATATTTGCATATTATATTTATGTATATATAATCAAATACATAAATAACAATGCTTGCAAACATCTTTCCTTGTAAAGGCCATGCATTTTGTCCAAATCAAAGCAGTTTAATCTACTCAAACAAAATACAAAATTTAGGGGTAGTGCATTGCTCTTTCTGTTGTCTCTTTTCAGATACCTGAGACCACATTCTATTTATTCACAGTACTGGAGGATAGACAAGAATTCTTCCTTAGTACTGTTTCAGGTAGAACTTTTGTTTCTGAGTGAGTGCAAATTCTAGATGAAGCCACCAAGCATCAGTCAATGCTAGACTTGCACTACATTCTGCTTCCAACAGCAATAGAAAGTCAGAAAATCCCCTCCAGCTTTTAGAAATCTTGCCAAATTTCTGTGTTCTTTTAGGGTGGAAGACAGGTCATCGGACTCCCTGACAGAGATGCCCATAAGAATATAGGCATCACCTGGGGAAAGGAGGAGCCCACCCATGGACTATCTAATGATTCTCAGACAGCAGAGCCCTGAAATAAAAATGATCTTTACTTGCATTAAGAAGAAGGGAGAAAAGTGGACTTAATAGCTTAACTTTATGAAAGCTACTAATGTAATAACCACTGCCTTATTAACTACAAATAAAGCCAGTGCCTTATATGTGGGGGAATTCAGATCATGAACGCATAACACAATATTTTTGTTGCACAGTCCTTATTTAAGTAAAATTGGTTTATGTTGAATGCTTGCAATGTTTTTGTTCTTATTTTAATACTAATGCCAAGGCAACAAATACTACCATTGTTTTCCCTTTCTGAAGATATGATTGAGCTTGTTTAGTAATGTTTGACTTTTCATAAGGTGGGGAACATCATTTCAAATCATACTGAAGATTTATGTGATTGACTGGTTATTATATGAATATGTTTAAATACAGAGACATTTCTTCCATGTCTCAGAGCTGACCAAGGCTGACTTGTGTTTGAATTTACATTTATTAACCTGCTGAAGGCTCTGGTTAGAGATAAGAAATCAGTGTCCACTTTGTATTTTCATTTCTGACTCTACTATTTTAATTAAAATATGTTGCATGTGAAATGTTACCTTTTACTCATTGAAAGAGATTTTAGTGTGGCTTTTCTATAATATTAAATAAAGAATATTTAACACTTCTCATATTTTATATTTGACCTATGTGTTCAGCATGAAGTGAAGTAATTCATACACATGAGCTTAAATATGACAGTTTGTCCTGTGAAAGACCACATGTATCTGACAGATCATAGGGAAAAAGAGAAAGAAATAAAAAAGTATTGTATACAAATGTATACAAAAGTGTACCTTGATTTAATACTGTTGTCTGATATGTTTTGTATGTTCTCTGGCCTGTTAAATTTGGCTTTCAATGTATATATATTATAATTAACTTTATAAATCTTATAAATAAATGATTCTGATGCTAGAAAAATAAAAGGAGGGTGGAGGAAGGCAGAAAGAAGGAAATTAAAATGTGTCCTGTATATGCACCAATACCCTACAATGAATGTAATGATTATGTAGAGCAAAAGTACTAATGAAAGCAAAATATAATGAAGTATATATTTTTAAATGAAATTTAAAATGAGAAATAAGAATAAGGAATTGAAGAAAAATTTAAAAGTTCTGAGACATTTTTATTCTCTTGCATGCCATTTTGGAATACATAGAACAATATTCTCATCTAAAACATCTGGAAGGAGACATTGCACACACACTTGAAGGTCCATTCACAGGCTCTGGTGAGATATATTCATCTCTGTAGAACTTACTACAGCTTCTTTGAATTTAAATAGATTTCTCTTTGGAATAAATGCTTATTAATGCATAGAAAAGCCAGCATGATGGGTACAATAGCAAGTTAGAAGTTACTTTCAAATTCATTATTAAATTAGACCATGTTGTAGGTCAAGATTGTTTTTAAACAACCATTCAAAAGCACGCAGAACTGTGCATCTAGTATATACAAGTGACTGGCATTGGTGATTTTTGTTATACCATATAGAAAGATGAAAATAGAGGACACATGTCATCAGCATAAATTTGTAAATTATATGATCACAAGATATAAGATAATTGAAGACAAAATCACAGATCAAAAGAAGTAAGAAAGAAAAGAGGGAAGAGAGAAAGAATGAAGGAAGGCAAGAGAAAGAGCAAGGAAGAAAGAAAAAGGGGAGAAAAGAAGATACAAAAAGAAAGACACAAGAGAGAAAGAGAGAAGGAAGAGAGGAAGGAAAGAAAAAAGGAAGGAAGAAAGGCAAGAATGAAGGAAGGAAGGGAGGGAGGAAGGAAGGGAGGAAGGAAGGAAAGAAGGAAAGAAGAAAAAGCCAAGATTGGAAAGAGAAAACACATACATACATAAGGAGAGTTTCCGAGAAGAGTTTCTGAAAAGAACATCCTGGTTGTGGTGTTCATACAAAATTTGTAAGCTTGACCATTATGTTTAGGTAGGGAAAATTATTTGTGATTTCATATTTGCTGTTTTTTTCCTGCATAACTCTCTCTCCACTTATCCTTAAACCTTTACGCCCCAACCGCAGGTGGGGGTAGAAAGGTGAATAAATGAAGAAACTGCAAACTACAATAGTTCAGTAAGGTTAGAAGACAGGATAAGTGCTGGAAGGGAAAAACACTGAATGACATACAGTTTGCTGTTGGGCAAAACAGAAAGTATGCGTGGTAGTTTTTAAACAAGGACAGGTTTGATGATCAATTTAGTGTTCAAAGATTCTTGTTTAAATCATATAATGTCACAATAAAAAGGCAACATTATGTAGATTTTTTTTTTTTTGGTTGTGGTTTTTTCTCCGGTACCGGGAACCGAACTCATGACCTTGCCAGGCAGGCGCTTTGCCGCTGAGCTAAATCCCCAGCCCCTAACATTATGTAGATTTATCTAAGCCAAAAGGAGTAAACAGACAGACAAAGAAAAAGCCTTTTTGGAGGAACCATATGTGAAAAGAAGCCAAATAAAACTGCCTGTGGTAAAGTGGAATTATAGGGCCATGAGCCTTGTCTTTATAGCATTTCATTCCTATAGCATTTCTGTTCCATCCACTTACCCAGTCATGCAGTTTTCTACTTGTTTCAATTCAAATTTCTTCAGGCACAGGCTAACTTTATCTTCTTCACAGATAAGCACTGAAGGCCCTCTTCAACACATATCTGCTGAATACATAAATGAATATATGATGAATTCAATTGACTACATAGTTTAGGATATATTCTTTATATCTATCCCTTTCCTATTGGATCAAACTTTGTATTCAGTGAAGTGCAGAGATTATAAACTTAGATGAGTTTTGATGAGAGAATATGTTCAAGTAAATGATACTTTACATTTCTATCAAGACATAGTCTTCTTCATGCCTCATCTCAGGAGAGTCAAATATCCAGGATATTAGGGACTACTTTCAGATGTCTATCATTCTTCATTTATTCTACCAGTAATTCAGTCATATAAAACATTCTAAGCATGCACAGTTCTCCATGGGGTATGGCTTTTGTTTGACTTAAGAGTCAATTATTTCCACATTACAAATATCACTAATTATTCAAAAATGAGCAAAACAATTTTCCTTCATAAAACTTTCTTTTTAAGAAGATAATTATTTTGGATATAAAAAGTTAATACAAAATTGCATGCTGTGATAAGTACTCAGATAATCTGAGTAACTGAGAAAAAGAAAATGCAGATTAATTGCAAGTAGTAAACATAAATATTGATAGAACTATAAGATCAATACAATATAGGAAAAGCTCACATAGGTTATATTAAGGGCATCAAGATATTCCCGTATTCCCATCATTTTTGGTTTTTGATGCCTCAATCTGCATTTTTCTACACTGTCTAGTGCTTAACAAAGTAATGTGGTTATTATACAGATGTTTCTTATTTAACAATCAATTTCCATTCCTGCAACTACCTCACTAGATAAATTAGTCTCTAAGTAAAAAATTGTATGTCTCATGTACATTACAATATTCAGGACAAAGGAAACTCCAACTTGATTACTTTGTTTCATTTGCATAGCTCTTTCATGCAGTGCTATAAAGTATATACTAAACATAAAACTACACTACAGTACTGTACAGTACAGACAGCAAAAATTATAGTACTATATAAACAAAGGTACTTTATTTAAAAGAAGATATTGAAACTTTACCAACAAGATATAAAGAACTGTACCAAAAAAATAAAGATGGATTATAAGTCCAGGTGGCAGGTCACTAGGCTGATTAGTGTTCCTCAGCTGTAAGCATCAATAGTAGTTAGATAGTAGGTCAATAAACATGGGATATTTGTACTTGTATCTTGTTTTAGTCTTCATGTGAGAAATAGAAATGGATTATTCATCACCATAATATCAGTGTTCTGAATTTGTTTACTTTAAGTTTTATAATTTCCTATATTTTCTTTTTCTTCATTAATGACTCTTTCAGTTTCCTTAATATTTCCCATAGAACATGTCTCAGGGTGATATTGTCTCTCAGTTTTGGTTTGTCTTGAACAATTTTTATCTCTCCATCAATTTTAAAGAATAATTTTCTTAATGAAAGTTTTCTTGGTTGAGTTTCTGTCCTTGAAAACTGTGAAATTCTTGTTATTCTATTTTGTCCCACAAAACTTCTGCTGAGAAATAAGCTGTCAGGTGAATTATAGCTCCCTTGTGTAATATTTGTTTCCATTGGAGACCACTACAAAGTGGCTCTGAGCAGGATTTAATATTAACCAATTGGCTTTCCATGTTTACTTGTGAATTGTCTGAAGCTTAGGTACCTTGTCTGAAGATAGGTTGTGGATTCATAGTAAGTAAACCTCTGTGAGGGCCTGGTCACCCTGAGGCCTGTATTGACCTGTGAAACAGTGACACTTCAAAGGACAAGATAAGGCCACAGCTGAGGAATTTTGGCTCCAACCCCAATTAAACTACAAAGAGACTGCAGCTGCAGGCTCCACATTCCTACAATAAATACCAACCTAAAGATAAGGTAGTTCTCCTAATTGACATAATTTACTACTTGGGAAAATCTCCCAAGATCCAGCAAGATTCCCACATTTATTTTCACCATCCTGAAGCCATTTCCATTGTCAGCACTAGAGGGCAGCCAGGTCCAGATTTCCAGGAGATTTGCTGGGGGTACGTTAGTACTGTTTTACTGCTAGTGGGCAATCCAAAACCCAGATTTCCCCAAGTACCATTCATGTGCTTTTCAGAAAACAACAGGAAAGTACTTACCAAGAGTAGTCTGTTTTAACAAATCTCTCCCCGGAAGCAATCTGGGTCCAAACCTCACCTGACATTACTGGCTTATGGTTAGACTCTGCAGGAATCTCAGGAGGGTCACTGTAGGTAGCCCAGCCCCAGGCTATTTGATCATACAGATGGCCCAAAAAGCTTCCAAGGAATGTGAGTCCACAGCCCACAAAAAAAAAAAACACAACACAGTTTTGGGGACAGGGCTCATGATACTATGGCTGCCTACTGCTGAGGTATGCGTATGGCTTTAGAATGCTGCAACTGAACCTGGCAGCACACACTGCAATCCCAGCACTCAGGAGGCAGAGGTGTGAGTTCGAGGCCAGTCCGGACGACATAGCAAGACCCTGTCTCAAAATAAATAAATAAATAAATAAAAATAAAACAGGCTGAGGCAGGAGGATTGCTTCAAATTTGAGGCCAGTCTGAGCTACACACTGAGTTCCAGGACATCTTGGATATATACTAAGATTCTGTCATATATACACACATATATATATATATCACAATAACCCTGCAACCTACTTTCTACCATGCTACAAGATGTTTATGTCAAAAAATTTGTGTATTCTCAAATTCACGTTATTGCTAAAAATATTCAATTTTCTATTTAAATAAAATTTGAGAAAACAGTGTTCTGTAGTACATTTTAATACTTAATATTCCATATCACATTTTGTATGTAAATTGGATAAAGATATAATTCTTATACAGTGTAAGGAGACCATCAGTTCCCTCACTGCAGTAGCAATACAACTAACAGCCTATCAGAATGCATGTTTTCTGTTACATTCTCTAGTTTCAAGCAATTATACACTTGGGAGAGGATGAGCTCTACAAGTTTGAACTTATAGCTTAAAATTATTTTCCAATTGTTAGATTTCAGGAAAATGATAGATGATAATACTTCAACTGTGTAGTCTCAATGATAATTGCACTTTTCCAATGAATTATCTTTAGATGCAGGAGCCTGAGAGATAAATGAGAAGAAGAAAACACCACATATATTTCTCAACTTAGAATTTTCAGTTGTATTAAAATTCACTCGAAGGATTTAAGATCCAAGGAAAGAACAGAGTAAAGGAAATTATGAGTGCATCTCTATGGTAATAGAAGGGGAGAAGGCCTACTGCTGATATTGTTATGAAAGAGAAAGCAAAAGAATCCAAATGGTAGCACAGCAGTTTAACAATGGTGGAGGGGCTGGGGATTTAGCTCAGCGGCAAAAGCGCCTGCCTGGCAAGCGCAAGGTCGTGAGTTCAGTTCCCAGTACCCGAAAAAAAAAAAAAAAAAAAAAAAAAAAAAAAAAAAAAAAATGGTGGTGACAATAAGAGAAAACAGACAATAGACTAGCATCTAAATACCATAGATAAAATGGTTTTAGTTATCAGAATACTACCTGTATGATTTGGAGCCATGGTACAATTAACACATTAGAAAAATGAATCTCTATGCTTTTACTAGGCTGCAATAAGACTGTCCTACTCAAAAAAATACACTGTAAATTAATCCATGGGCTAACATATTTTGGATGATCCCAAACTTCCTTTGTTAAATTATTCAGTGTTTGCATTAGTAAATATCATGTGTCTGATCTTGATCGAGATGTTGAGGATTAGTCTGATGCCAGTTGGTATACCAAAACTTACTGCTAATGCTATCACAGGGCAGTTTTTCTCAGATACTAAATACCTGAACTTTCATAAGTTGTGAACAACAAATTTATTTCTCACAATTTTGGAGGAGGGAGTCCAAAATTAAGGTGTCAACAAGTTTGGTGTCCAAGATGTAAACTCCAGAAGAAAGGAATTTTGTATTCTCCCATAGCAAGAAGGGATGAAGAAAGGGCACAGCTTCAACGGTTGTGTGAAACTTGCTTTGTAAGGACTGCTTTCATTGCATTCAGGATAAAGAAGCCATATTGACTTCATCATCTCATAAATGAGACACCTTCAACTGTAACAGGTGACAAACTAGAGCACCTAGAATTATAAGATGCCCCACACATTTGGGGATTGGTCCCTTATAGGACTGCACTTGTTTTAAATGACAGCCACCAGCAGTGCCCCTCAGTCAGCTATCTTTACTTTACCAAATAGCTTGATCCTGACAAAGTTGTGAGTAATGGTGAGATAAGGATTATCTCTATTGAATAAAAACAAAAGATCAAGTAAGGAAGTGTGGAACAGATTAGGCAGGAGAGATTTTCATGAATAAATCTTAAATTTGGAGCTGTAGACTGACAATGGGACAAAAAGTTATCAAAGATTTATTTAGGGTAAGAGTAGGAAGAGAAGGAGAAGAAAAAGGAACCTGACCAAACTGGCTCATCTTGTAGGCACTGAAGCAGGAGATAGATATAGATAGATACATAGATGGATGGATAGATAGATAGATAGACAGACAGACTGATAGATAAATAGATGATATAGATATAGATATCTGGTGTTATATACTGATGATCACATATATTTAATTAAAATGAAAATTTCTCCAAGAGAAGTTATTTTTCTCTATCTTATCTCTCTTTCTAGAATAGTACCTGGAAGATACAAAACATATAACTATTTTAGGATGAAGAAGTAACCATTCCAAAGTAGCATATTCCTTTAGCAAAATGAATACACAGTACATATTAATGTATCAAATAATATAAGAACAAAATAGTAAAATAACATTAAAAGTACACCTAATAAGACACATGAAGTAAAATAACCTGTCAAATATTACAACTAAATTGGGATGACTCTTCTATGTTCTTCTGAGTTGGTTATCATTATTAATGTTAACTCTGCTATCTTTTGAGAGAACACTTTAAACAAAAAGTGAACATGATTTTTACATAAAAATGAATTTCACATAAGCATATTTGGAATTTAAGAATAAAATAAGTGGGACAAACAAGGAAATGGTATAAAGTAGAAGTTACAAATGACAAACAAATATGAGGGTTTTAAATGATATGTACCCATATGCACCAAACAAAATAGCCTCTGAAACTATGAAAGACAGTACAATGGACAGTAAGAGAGAATTTAATATATCTATTGAGAAAAATAAGAACAGGTAGGAATTGAGGGATAAAAGAAGCAAACTGATTTAGTAAACAAATGACAGAGTCTATTACTCAATATTATAATTACATATTTTCATATGTCTACTTTTGAAAAAGTAATGCATACTCTGAGGAACAAATATAAATTTTAAAACTATTATCAGCACTATCATCACAAAAAAGAAAATCTTAAAGATTATTATATATACTTAACATAGTGCTATTTGCAAGATATGGAATAAAGGTGATGTAAAAGCTTTATAATAAGAGACACAATATTTATCAAAAGCCAGATTACTGGAATGAACTCAAAATAATTATTTAGAAATGTTTAAAAATTGTCACATATTATACTAAAACTAATCAACAGTATCATATTTAGAGTAAATAAATGACATCATAGTTTCATTAATAAAATTAAACAATAGGTAAAAGGAATTAGTATTCAACTCTAATGAACTTTATCAATTCACTTCCTCATACCCACTTCCTTTTTCCCACTCTTTTGTTCACTCTCCACGTTGACTCCAGAGGGAGAAAATGCTGCAATGCGCTACTTCTCCCTAACTTTATTTTTAAGGGTGTCTGAGTGCAGACAGGCATGGGTCTCCCACATCTATGTGGAAAACTATTTTACCTTCATAACAAAATGAACAGGTGTTTCTGCAACTACACTATACTCACCTTATTCCAGTCTCAAGGCAGGCTAACCCTAAGGCCACAGGTACAACTTCATTATAAACACATGAACATGAGGCTCAATAAAACAGCCAATGAAATGAAATGATCCACTGTATTTTGGGAAGCAGATTATTATGGCATCCTAGCTGATGTATCAGTACAAATAATAGGTGCTCTAATAGTGCAAGTGCATAGTACTTTCCTGCAGTTCACTTAGCCTTGATTTTAAAAAAAAAAGGAATAAACTCGAAGTTCTGAAAGCAGTCCAAAGCAGAGAAGGAAGAAAATAATGCTTTGCTAAGAGATATTCTCACCACGTGTAGCCTGCAATCTAAGTGATTTAAGAGTCCCATAATTTGTGGGCCTGCTGGGCTTGAAAAAACTATATGTACCCCAAATTGTAACTGGTCCAAGGAGCAGTGAAAATAGCTGCTGCTGCAGGACAGAAAATTGATAGAATTAGGCAACAGAGGTCAAAGGGAGGCTGCAGGGTGGAGTCTCTTCACCTAAAGCTATCATTTCAAACAGCCTCAGGACAACAGCCTTTATGGGAAAAGGAAGGGAGGGGCTTAGACAAAATAAAGGGTACAGTTCGTAAAAGCAGAAAAGAAGGTTTAGACTCTATTTAGGCAAAGCCCTTGGCTATGGTTACCCATACAGAAAGTGACTTATACTTACAGTATAATTATTTTAAGGGAAACATTGGGCAGAAACAATGGAAATACAGACTGAAGTAATCTATAACTCTCTACCACCTGCTGCAGAAGATGAGCCCTCATCAGTAAAGTGAATTTTTCTCAAAGTTCAACTCAGACAGTCATGGGAAAAATAAGATGAGGAAGATCATCCCAATATTCTGATACCAGCCAAGGTCCATGAATAATAGATTTGTAGATGGCCAGAAAGAAGGTACAGAAGGGTATGTGTGTGTGTGTGTGTGTGTGTGTGTGTGTGTGTGTATTAAATAAACTTACCTTTACAGACATTTGCATTTATCCTCTTCATAGTTACTGGATATTTTTTCATTTCCCCCCCTTTCCTTAAGAGGATTTTTTGTTTATTACCCTCTGCCTTTTATAATACTGCAGTCAGTGTTAAAGAAAATAGCATGACCTTTGTATAAGGATCACCGCAACAGAAAGAGCCACATTTAAACCACACACACACAAAAAAACTATGACTTACTTAGATGTCCTCATGGTGAAACTCCTGCAGAAACTAAATGTGAGTTTGTGCTCAGCAGAAGTCTGATTCTTTTCTGCTTAAACTTTGCACAGACCTCTTCCTTCTGTAGGCTCCTGGCCTTGCTTTTCTTAGAGTATTACGTTAGACCCTATGTAATTGTGAAGATTTTCTCTGTTCCTTTGATGTGTCAATTTTTGATGTGTAAGTTTATTTAAGAGCCTCATGCCAGTTTTACAACCAAGGAAATCTTCCTTAAGGACCTAGGAACCTTCCTTTTGAAATGTGCCCTTTAGGAATATAGCTCCCTACTCCTTGGCTCTGCAGGAGGGTGGAGACCTAATTCTGGCCACTCTGGCCAAACATCTCCCTCTAAACTGTCAAATTACCTCCTGCTGCAGATACAGAGAAAGTTTACCTCTTCCTTAAGTAAATCATTTAAAGAACCCAAATGGGGTAAGAACTCATTTCTCTTTCACCAGCATCCCTTCGACTGTGCCCTTCTATCCTGTTTTGGTTACTTTTCTCTCGTTGCTTAGACAAAATACCCAAAGCCCAAAATGAAGGAAGGAAAGGTTTATTTAGCTTACACTTTGTGGAGGTTTCAGTCCATACTTGGCAGGCTCTGAAGCAGAAGACAGCAAAGCAACAAGAGCAAAGGGGAGGAATGGCAGTGTGTGCAAGCCTCTTTCCCGCCCTTATGTTGTAAGAGGGCTACCCCCACCCAGAGGGCAGCACTCACATAGTTAACCTTCTAAACTTCTCACATTGACACAAAGAATAATATCCTAGAGCAGGAAGGGCATGTCCTTTGCACCCCAGGATGTAGAACTGCTGAGTCACTTGGCCAAACCTCTAGACTTCCCAAGTTGACACAATATATCAACCATATCTTTTTCTCTTTCTGTTTTGACAATATATTGATAAGCAGCGTGTTACCAACAAGAGATACTGGCAAGGTGATTAGAAAAACTGCTCTTCACAAAACTGTTGACAGAAGCCTGGTCAGACTTTATGTGTATAAGGAAAAAAAAAGCCTCCTCAACTGATTCGAAGACAACAGTATGTAATGGAACAACCATTGATAAATTCCTACCATCTTGTCTAGTGAAACTTTGTATTCTCTCTAATATTTTATCCACTAATTATTTTTTTATTCCCTTTAATGGTTTGAACAATTTTCCATTCTTACATCTGGTAATCTGAGCAATAGAATTGCAGATAACAATATGTAATAAAACAACCACTGTTAATTCCTACCATTTTGTCTTGAAATCCTATATCACTTTTAATGTGCTTGCTTTGTTTTGTTTATGTTTGTGATGTTTGTATGCTGTTATTGTTCTTTTTTGTCTTTTGTTACTTTCTTTAAAATAAAAAAAATAAGTATTTGATATTCTGTTACCTTCAGAAAACAAAAAAATTCTTAATGCTATTGATACATTCAGGGATTAAAGAAATGAAGTAAAATAAAATAGTAGACATTTGAAATTAATGACAGAAAATCCTTACAGCACAAAAGTTTTAAACACTGATTTTAATACCTACATTTTGGTTGAAAGCAGGAAAATCAAAAATCTGCTCACTGTAGAATAGAGAAGAATGAAATTGAACATTAAGAGTGAAAATGAGACAAAATTACTATGAAAAGCTAAGGTGTATTTAATTAGATGACAAACACATTACACAAAGCAACACAGGAAGTAGGAATTCGAATGCATCAGCTAAAAGAGAAAAAGAGATTGAAGAGTTTCCTTAAAATACAGAATGCCAAATGGCCAATGGGCAGAATGAGGGTCCCCGCAAAATAGGGCGCTTTATAAAAAACAAAACAAAACAAAACAAAACAAAAAAAAAACTGCAGGGTGACTTAAATTACTAGAGGTCATTATTTCAGTTTATTTTCCTATAATTTTTGTAACAATATTTCAAAAGGATGATTTAAAAAACTTGTCCTCAATGCCAATATGCTATAGAATTACATGATCTAAATTAATGTTAATCAAGATGTACAATGATTTGAAAGAATGTCACACCTTGCTAAAAAAGGTTTCATCAGAAAATAGGAGCTGTTACATTGCCATTTACACAATTAGCATAGTTCATTTCTGCAGTAAAATGAGGAGAACACTTTTATATAAAACCAAATGAATTGAATTATAGAGACTAAAAAAATTAGATTTCAAAAACATGAGATTATTGATCTAAGTGATAAAACACTAAAAGAATTGGAAATTAGGCAACAGAAAAGAAACTTAACAACAATGATGCTATTTAAATTTGTTTTTAAAATTCTTATTTGGAGCTGGGCAAGATGTTGGAAGACTATAGTCCTAGCACTCAGGAAGCTGAGGCAGGAGGGTCACTTCAGTTTAGGAATTGAAGCCCAGCTTAAATAACATATTGAGACCGTGTCTCAAAATAAATTTTTTTTGTTTTGTTTTTTTTTGGTTTTTCTCCGGTACCGGGAACTGAACTCACGACCTTGCACTTGCCAGGCAGGCGCTTTTGCCGCTGAGCTAAATCCCCAGCCCCTCAAAATAAATTGATAAAATTAAATTAAAATTTAAAAGTTACATGGAAAAACACCAAAAAATAAAATCACTCATATTGACATTGGAAAAACAAAATTAACATTTATTTTGATGTTGAAATAAGCATATTCTTAAATATTTGATTATAAAAGAAAAATATTCTAATGAACTAATGAAAGTAAGAATGTATTATGAATAGCATAAAAATAGATGTTTTTGATGGTAGAAGACCACTGGATATATGAATTAAGTATAACAGTTAATGCAGAGGAACTATTCAAAGTAACTGTGGATAATATCAACTTGACTTAGTCCCTACCCCCAAAAAGTTATTACTGAAAATCATAAAATATAATCTTCATAAAGAGAAAATAAAATACATGTGCCTGGATAGGAAAATCCCAAAGCAAATATGTGGATAAAATAAGCAATCACATATAAAGCATTTAATTTCAATTAGGATTTTCACAAGAAATTTTTGAATTGGATATGTTTGACTCCACTATCTTTCCCACAGAAAAAAATTTAAATTTTCAAAAATTCCTTAATTCAAATAAAAACATAAAATTCATTAAATTTAAGCAGTAAGTAGAAAATACATGAGACAAGATGAAGGGCACAAGCAGAATTGTAACTGTACAAACAGTTACAGAGGGGTGAACAAGGGCTCAAGCTAGGAGGCGACAGCTCCACATGGAAACTAGGACCCTGAAAGGTGAGGAAAATCTCGCCTTGCTATCCGAATCCCAGAACAATCTAATTGATGCCCACATGCATTCCGCAAGAGAGGCTCTGCTATTTCCCATGGAGCGTCCGCCACCAAGCATAAAGTTAGAATAAATGACGATAAATCATCAATAGGTAAACATGGACAGCTGGAAGACTCAGGTGTTCAGTTACGGGACTCATAAGAATCTGAGATACCAAAGTAGCAAATAGATAAAGAAATAAAATGTAGTTTACAAACCTCAGGAGCCAGTGAAAACTATTCTTACGACAGCAGTTAAAAAGTGACAGATACCTGGATGAAGTCGTGAGAGAATGATTTGTGCATAGTCTTACCTAAAACAGAGATGAAAGCTCGACAAGTACCTAAAAGAACGCAAGGCAACAGTGAAGACGAAGCACGATGCTTCACCAGCTGAGAAAAGTCCCGAGTAGATTCTGCGCTTGGGTTCCCTTGCTGTTTGTTCAGAGAGGGCTCGCTCTGTTGCCCAGACTGGTCTCAAACTCCTGGGCTCACAAGGTCCTCACGTCTCAGCCTCCTGAGGATTTGGGATACTCAGACATGCCTCTGTACCTGGCCACTTTGGGATATTTGAATTATTTTCAAACGCAGTATTTCAATGGCAATTCTAATTTTTAAGATGGTATATCTCTTTTGAACTAAGAACATTAATTTAAGAGTTTGTTCCAAAATATAGTCCTGTAGATGTTGCTACATATTCAAAGATATTTAGTTTGTTATTTCCATTTAGTCTAAAATAAGCTTAAAATGAACATCAGTATAAAAATCTCTGATGAAATAAAACAACATGCACCTACACACTGGGAATATTTTGAAATTGTTTGGCAAAATATTAATTAAACTAAAGCACTTGGAGAAAATATTAAATTTTTCTTAAACTGAAAAAAGAATAGAAGTGTATAACACTCTGCCATTTTTGCTCAACAGATAGTATTTTTGTGAATTCATATGAATGAATATGATGAATATGTATGCACATTCCCACACGACCAAATGAAATTCAAACCCTGTTTGCTCGGATATAAATGTGGGGTTAGTTCCTGCTTGCTTAGAGAGAAAACTGGTATCAGTGGAGGAAAAAGAATTAAGTGATCACAGGTAATTTATGTGAACTGTAAATTTATGTTGACATATATACTTAAAACACATGTTTTTTAAAAATATACATATATGTAAATTTTAAAAATGCTGTTAAAGTAAAATAAATGTATCTGAATTATGTATTTATGGATACATAGTTAATACATTATTAAAGTATGGTATAACCCTATCTATTGTTTTCTAGCATTTTGTGTGTGCTACAGAACATTCCTAGCCTGAACAAGATATTCAGAGGTACCTCTACATTAACAGATCTCACTTGTATGTCTGATAAATTGCATATATTGTTTACTCTAAACTTTCATTTATTTAAAGTGCTGAAATGTCTTCCAGTAGAAATTAATTTAACTTTAAAAAGAGTATAGCTGCTTCACTGAGTCTTTCTAGTTTTGCCATCAATTTTTTCTTTAAAATTTGCCAGAGCCTTTGCCTTTTCATGATCTAATTCTACATCTCTAAAATGTAGGCAGAATTTGGTGGTCTCTGATGATGTTTCTAATTGTCAATGTCTACATCTCATACATTGTCGGGATCAACGTACAAAATACCAAACCTAAGTAAAACTCTGAAGCTATAAGAGTAATCAGATTTAAATGAGTCTTGTATTTACGTTAATTTTTTCTTCTGCTGTGAGGACTCATCCTAAGAGAGTCTTTATCCTGCCAAAGTGGAGCAGTATTCACTGTTCCCAATCTCAGATGGCACACTTTTGTCTCATCCTCTAAATATTTTGCTACTAAGCCATGGGAACTAACTTTATTCAAGGTCAATCTTCCAATAAAAGCTAATTTTCATATCTCATAATTCAGGAAGGCTATGGTAATCCAGTCCAGGATTTATAATTTATCCTAAAATATAAAGCCAGTGTAGAATAAATGCTAGATGCTCCTGAGTCTGTGTTGGGCAGAGGTTTGTGTTTTTCAAGAAGCTGCCCAGCCTTGCTTTGCAGTGCCGGCTCTTAGGTCAGATGGAAGTTCCCAGAGTTGACCTTGCAGAGGGGCACTGAAGATAACAGTTTTCACTCTTGCTTTAGTACTGCTAAGAGGCACATCATAAATCCTTGACTTCTGCCAAGCATGGAATTTTCCTGCAGCAGCTCTCAAGAAATATGCAAAGGCCACATGCTTTAATGTACTAAGGGAAAAATGAACTTTATGATACTGAAGAGTTTACCCACGTTTTGTTGGTAATTTGAGTAAAATCTGGGCA
This sequence comes from Chinchilla lanigera, assembly GCF_000276665.1. Classification (NCBI taxonomy): domain Eukaryota; kingdom Metazoa; phylum Chordata; class Mammalia; order Rodentia; family Chinchillidae; genus Chinchilla; species Chinchilla lanigera. Next base: position 25,078,356 of record NW_004955418.1, on the reverse strand, counting down.
GCCATTCCAGACAGGCAAATTTGTAACACAGAGTGATTTTCTCCATTCCTGTTAAAAGTCACACGATGATGTCTAATTTCTCTGAATACTACATGACTTCCACATGCTTGAAACTACGATCCAAAGGAAATTAAAATAAACTGGTACGGAGCTGTTCTCCAAACCATGATGGGAGAGAAAGGAATCTGAGCATAAGAAGCAAACATGACTCATCTCATCGGTTAAAATGAGGTCAAACAGATGAGAACAGTGATGTGACACTTTCAAACCACTTAGTAGAAAGCTCCTATGCAAAGTCAAATTTATATTTTACAAAGACCTTTACTTTCCTGTAGCACATATCACATCAAGATCATTTTTAGGCCCAGGTGAAATTTGTCTTCAATTAAAGAGGTCTCATTAAGATACTATTTATCATTGCCCTGCAACCTGCCAGGAACAGTTCAAGGTAAGTCCCCTAATTTTTTAGTCATATAATGTTAGATGACAATATTTTATTAGTAGCATTTCAGTCATCACCTTTTTTTTTTTGTTTTTTTTTGGTTTTTCTCTGGTACTGGGAACCGAACTCACGACCTTGCACTTGCCAGGCAGGTGCTTTTGCCGCTGAGCTAAATCCCCAGCCCCATCACCTACTTTTAATACATTAGAAATCTACTGTATGCTAAACTTTCTTGATCTTACCAAGATATAGAGCATAATTAACTATTATCCAGTCTCAGATGTTTTGTAAGAGCAATAGAAAAGATATCAAGGAAACAAGTTGAAGAGTGTCATTCACTACGGTAAAAGTGAATGAGAATATTAAAAAATTGCAAGGAAAGGAAAATAGAATAATAAGTTAAAAAAGAGAATGAACTTAATTTCGTCAGTTTGAGATGAATTAATCAATACAGTTTAAAGTTGGTGAATCAAACTAGAAGTCACAAGCAGAATATTTATAATTGTCATATCAGGCACATATCTGTTCTTCCTTAGTGAGACTCCTTTTAGTTAAATTCCTTCTAGGAATCTTTTCATTTTTCCTCAGAATTTCTAATCCTATCTTTGATAACAAAGAAATTCATTTCTTTCTCAAAATATGCACATAAATGTGTATTTCCGGTGATGTTACTACATTACAATGTCTTATACCTAGAGTAATCAGAATTCATGGGACCATCAAATTATTTCAAACGTTGAAGAGGAGTTTAGGAACCACTGTTAGTTTTAACTCATTCAAAAGCATTAAGTGCCTAAGACCCTCCAATGTGACACCTCTCTAAGCCGTAAAAGTGAAAGAAAAGACTACTATGATTTCTAGTTTTTGATATTTATATTTCAATAGGTTGTAGAAATTTTAAAAAGTATATTATAGGGAATACATAAATTCTCTGAAGATTATAAAATGGAAATATAAGGCTTAGTACGAAGAATGCGTAAGTATCTAGCTTTCTGTTAAAGAGGATATCGTTAAGATTATGCCCAAGATGGAAGCATTATAACCAAAATGTAAATGTAAAAGAGTCGTTCAATGAGCAAGAATCAGAAAGATGATTCAGTATAAAGCATACAGTGTGCAAAATACTTCAACTAATACTGTTTTGGTAGTCGATAAAAGGAAGTAAAGAATGATTGCAGTTTACAATAAGTGGGCTGGTGTGGAATGAGATCATACAAGAGGATTCAAATATGGCGACTATATCTAAGTAAGAAACAAATCACAGTAAAGGATGCTCTACATTAAAGTCCCTGAGAACACTCTCCTTCACTTTGAACCTACTGATCCCATCATTCCTGCCACTTGCTGAAACAGTTCCAGAAGGCCTCACCTGGGAATGTCTTTATGAACTGTGGTAAAACTATGGTGAAGGCTTCTACCTAGCGCCATCCAACAGAAAGGCAGGAAACACAGTGATGTCGCCCCATTAAGATTATTCACTGGATCTGGCACCATGAAAGTTAAGTGTTTTGAATCAATACAAGACATTAAGGCAGCCAAGATAGCACAACTCAGGACACTTAGGAAAAAGGACTTCCAAAAACTATTATAAACAGTAGAATAAGTTAGCTGAAAGTGAGGAGAATTAAAGACTGTAATAATTTGCTGTAATAATTTTAATTTTAAGCATTTACTTTTCAATCACATTTTCTATAAAGACAGTGGTCTGGGTAGTTACTTTTTACTTTAAAGAGAGTAGTTAAAAAAAAAGAACAATAGAACATATCAACATCACAGACATAACCAAAACAAAGCAAGAACATTAAAAGTGATACAATGATTGGAATTCACAGTGGTTGTTATATTACATATTGTCATCTTCATCTATTTTGCTCAGATAAGCAGATGTAAGAATGGAAGATTATTTCAAACCATTAGAAGAATAAAAAATAATTATTAAATAAAGCATTAGAGATAATGCAGAGTTTCACTAGATAAGATGGTAGGAATTCACTAGTGGTTGCTCCACTACATACTGTTGTCTTTAATTCAGTTACGCAGTTTAGCAGATGTAAGCATGCAAAAGTGGTCTGGGTAGTTATTAAACTGGAAGGAAATGATGAATTGCAGCTGGTGAAACAAGGTGATTGGGCTTTCGAGAGAAGACATTGACTATCCTGTGAAAAGTGCATTGTGGGGTGAGATAATTAAAACTAGATTACTAGAGGAGGAGGTCTGAGCTAGAGAAGATGCTTGGATGAGTCAAATAATATCAGTGGTGCTTGGGAAAATAATGACAAAATTGCGATAAAGCAAAGGGCATGTGCTTTATTCCTACTAATTAGTTGTTCTTATTTTTTTTATCCTTACTCCAACTGAATGATCATATTAATATTCAAATTCATGCCCAGGACAGCAAAAGAGAGTATGCTTTAGAGCAAAGGCTTAATCTTGATTTGATCCATGTTTTTGTATCTGTGTATTGTGTACAGTGGCATAGTATACTAGAAATATAAAATTAAAACCTATAAAACTTTACACCTCACATGTAATATTTCTTCTTTTTTATACTAAATTATTTTTCATTAAGATGGAAAGCCTAAGGGAAAAATAAAAGAAAGATGGAAACCCTTTGAATAAAAATAATGGAGGAAAACAATGGTAACAAAGACACAGTTGTCAAACAATTTTGAGAAATTTTCCTGTAATATGAAAGATATAAGGATCTCAGTGAAATAGAAAAAATTATTCATATGTGTGCAGTAAAACTTGATAAATAAAATAGGAAAAGTGATATTATTTTTTACCATAAGAAGGCATCATCTTATAAGGAAGGTTTTTAAATTTTTTTTATTTTAAAGAGAGTAGTAAAGAAAGAACAAGAGCAAAATACCAACATCACAGATGTAAACAAAACAAAATAAAAACATTAAAAATGATACAGGCCTTCAACACAAAATGATAGGAATTAACAGTGGTTGTTATATTACAAATTTTAACTTCAACTAAATTGCTCAGATTACCAGATGTAAGAATGGAAAACTGTTCAAACCATTAAAGAGAACAAAAAATAATTATTAAAAGAAACATTAGAGATGATAGAGTTTCACTAGACAGGATGGTAGGAATGCACCAATCGTTGTTCTATTGTATATTGTTCTCTTCATAAGCATTGCACAGATTACCAGATATAAGCATGCAAAACTGGTCAAAATATAAAAAATTTTAAGCATTAACTGTTCCCTTCAATAAACCCCCAGACATCAGCAGTACAGTTATCCCAGCTATCCTTCTAGGATGAGATTATCATTACATTGCATACACATTTCCTGTGATAAAACTCAACATGTCAAATTCTTTTATGTCACTCATGAATATAGTTTCAATTCAATATTACTAGATCACATGTAACTAACCTAGAACATTCTCCAACTTCTCTTAAGTTTGCTAAGACAAGGGCTGTGCTTTATCCTCTGTTGTATCAGCAGTATCTGTGGCACTTGTCACAGGATAAACAATAGACCTCAGAGGTGTGTTGAAGGATAGTAAATTGCACCATACATATTCATTTCTCATGGCATTGTCACCATTGGTAAGTACACCATGGGCTCTAAACAGTTACCTAAGAACAAAGCCCCGTCAGTCTCTGCCTTCTTGCTCTTGCTTAGATACAGGCACTAAGGAAGCTTACAAGTGCTGCATATCTCTTCAATCACACAGACCCAAGTTGGCAGTGCAATAAGAAACTAGGATTCCCAAGTTAAATTTAAACACATTCTTGATGTTAACTCCTGTTTAGCTCACTTAAAAAATCTCCTATGCATCTGTTATCACCAAGGGACTGATTTTGCTATTATTGTTTTTTAGACATTGCATTTATAGTTTTTGACATTAACTTGGTTATCTAACAACTGAGATGGAAACATGTCATCGAGCTTTATTTTTAACAACAGATTTGAATGAGTCTGCTGTTAAGCTGTGTAAACTGCAAACATTTGAAGTAATATCATGTGTGTCCTCTTACTCAAAAGGCAATGTAAGTAGAATATAGATTTGAAGATCCACGTATAGAAACATATACATCAGTTTAAATCATATGCAACCTTTATGCTGTCAAACTCTAAGGCTTTTATTTGTAAGTCCCATGTGCATTTGAATTGCCTATTTTTGTTGTTCTTGTTGTTGTCGTCTTTATTGAAACTTCACCATGCAGTTCAGGTTGGATTTGAACTCAACTTGTAGCCCAGGCTGTCGTCGAATTCATGGGAATCATCTTGCCTCAGCCTTCCCAGTGCTGGGATTATAGGCATGTACCACCATGCCTGGTTTGAAGTCTCTTAACTCCCATCCTATTTTGTTATAATTTAATGTTGGTCCACTTCATGTAATTGAATCAGAAATTCCTACTTTGAAGGGCTGTGACTAAATCCCATATCGTGTCCATTTGTCATTAATGCAATGCCGATTACTGAGCCCTTTATTTGATGGTGCTGCCCACCATCCTAGTTGTGACTGCAGAGTCCCTTAGCAGACACAGAATCATGATACTTAACTCTGAGCATTGTGGTCTCTGGGATATATATGAATATCGGTGGTGGCCCACTCTCATGCTTGCCACCCACCTTTGAATACTAGAAGTAGGGGAGTTAACGGGATACACCTCTTCTGACCCTATTATTCCTAAACCCTTCATTTACCATGAAATCACTGTAGAGTTTGCCTGTGAATGTATGACATTCTATAAATCAATGACAGTGTGTAAAAGAGGATGCTGGCAACATTGAATCCTAGTGGATCCTAGTGACATCGAATTTGATATCAGTATGAACTACTTCACTGTTCAACACAGCACACAGTAACTATTTAGGCTACTCTATGTCAAAGCATAATGAGCAGCAGATTCCATGGATGTGCTTAATTAGCACGTATCACCATACCATCATCCCAGAGGTAACAGTTAGGTGGAATTGTTCAGTCCTACAATCTTCACATTTATATCATGGCCAAGATTCTGATGCAGGTGACCAGGTTCCATAGGTAAAGATACATCACTCAGTTTGCACATGTTCTTAATTGGAGGACGCGTTTCACTCAGCATCCCTTGGGATGATCAGGTCACCTCAGTTCTTCCTGTCAGTTAATCCCTTCAATTTCTGAATGCATTTCTTATCCAGTAACATCCTCCCACTGAATCAGATTTAAGCCCAATGAGAATGTCTATAACTTAAAAACAACATGGATAAATGTCTGGTTTCCTTTCTGTCTCCATGAGTGTTTCATTTTCTCTAGACTGTGGACATTTCACTTTTATGATACAGAATAAAAACGTTATTTTAAATACTTGGAATTTAAGATGACAAATACTATTATTTGGACAATTGATAAATTAATTTGTACTTCACAGTTCTTTCCCTAACACATTTCCATCTCTCTTGATTAACAGCCTTCACTATGAAAAAAACACCTTTCTTCCAAAACAACATAAAGTGAGGGGCTGGGGATTTAGCTCAGCGGCAAAAGCGCCTGCCTGGCAAGCGTGAGGTCATGAGTTCAGTTCCCGGTACCGGAGAAAAACAAAACAAAACAAAACAAAAAACAAAAACAAAAAAAAACCAAAACCATAAAGTGGTAATGTAATGAATATGACTATTACAAAGGAAGTCAGTAGAAGTGAGAGCCATTATTCAACCATAAGAGCAAAACTAGCTTCATAAATAATAGAGAAATGAAATCTACAACAGCAAAAGAATAACAAAACTCTCTTTCTCTTTTATTTAAACTACTTGATTAAGCTGTGTCTATAAAGACATCTTTTCCAAATAGCCTTGCTGAAAACAGTTGAATAAATGGCTGTAGTGATTTAGATAGGAAGGATGATTTAATTTTTAAAACAATTTGGATAAACTTGTTTGCAATTAGCTAGTTATATTTTGATAATCATTTACATTGAGTGGAGATTCTTTTTGTAATCATTTTAGGCAAATGTATTTCTGTGTGGAGATTCATAAACCACCAGCTGTGGTATAATTTAGTTCACTTACTTAGATTCAAAGTAGCACCTGAAGATTTCCACCTTCAAGACATATTTGCTTCTCATTATTAGTTTAGGAGAGCCTGGATATATTGTAATCACATTAGGCTGTCAGAACACTGTGTAGAGCATGAATACTTGCTGTGTTTTGCAAATACCATTACACTGATAGTTAATTTATATATTGTAACTGTAACCTATGATTTTCTTCTAGTTCAAAATCAAAGCTTGATTCTAAAGGGAAAAGAATGTGAACCACATCTGGCGATAATACTTGGACAGTTTCAAAATTCTTGTTATTTCAGTTTCAAGTAGGTCTGTTGTTTCTCCATTTGAGTTTAGATACAATAATAAACACAACTAATTTTTAAGTACAGAATTAAAAATTAATGACAGGAAATAGTTTTAATATTAGAGACATTTTCCCTTGGAACTCCAAATTCCTACTTCTTTAGTATTTGATTTATTGTATGTGTATTTTACCTAGAGACACACAAACCACACTAAAAGTTATACACCAGATGTCAACTTGCTGCCAGTGCTATGTGTAATGTGTCTCATGTGAGAAGTGTGCAATATGGTGGTATATGGATGCCAATATAAAGTGCCAATAGGGGATCAATTTTTACAGATGTTTAACTATAAAATATTACACAAATATTTTTAATGAACTTTAATGCTCTTGTAATCTACTGAGAAAATGTGATATATGAGAACCTTGCTTTCTTTCTACTACAGTAAGACCATTTGAATGATGTAAAGCCATCAATGATCGTGAAAAATACATACATTTCTATTATTAAATCCCCAACTGTATAAAATCTTCTATGGAAAGCTTAAGCCAATATTAATAACAAAACAGTGCTGTGCATATAATGGTTCCTCTGTGGCAAACACACTCAGCTAGTGATTATTAAATAATATTAAGAATTTTACTTCAAAATCCAGGGAAATTCTCTCTCTCTTTCTCTCACTCTCTCTCTCTCTTCTCTCTGTCTCTCTTCTCTCTCTCTCTCTCTCTCTCTCTCTCTCTTTCTCTCTCTGTCTCTCTCTCCTCTCTCTCTCCCTCTCTCTCTTTCTCTCTCTCTCTATTTCTCTCTTTTGGTACCAGGCATTGAACTCAGGATGTCATGTTTGCCAGGCAGGTTCTGCACCACTGAGCTAAATGCCCAGCCCTTTAACTCTCTTAAGTGATCGTGCATTACTCTATTTTCAGGAAAACATGAGTATAATTGTAGAAAAAGAAATATGCGACCTTTGAATATGTGACTATGAGCATATTGTCAGATATCTTGGTTATAAATAATAGAAACATATTCTCACTAATCTACATGAGAGTGAAAACATATACTCTCTCTCTCTTTCTCTCTCTCTCTCTTTCTCTCTCTCTCACACACACACACACACACACACACGCGTGCGCGTGCGCGTGCGCTCACCACTACCACCATCTATATAGTCATGCAGGTCAAGTCAGGAGTTTAAGAAATACAGATTATTTAAGTGAAGGAGGAAGGATCGAATTTGGGAGAAATTCAAGTGCAAGAGCAATATTCAAACTAAAGGGGAGGACAGAAACACTGCCACAGTCTACTCAGCTTCTCATACCACTACCATGGTAAATCTGTATTAAATCACTGCACCACCAATAACCATAAATGAGTCCTAAGGGTTTGCAGCTCTGTTATCTACATACTCAAACTGTAGTGCATAACCACCTAATTGCCTAAGTGTGACTCATCTGCTCAAGGACTTACTATTGTGTTATGGTTTGTGTCTGGATGTCCCCCCAAAGAATCAGGCAGTCATGGGATAGGCTTCTAGAGTTTATGATTGATTCATGGTCCAGTGCTGGGATTATGGGTATGAGTGCTACATTTGCCCTGTGGGGACACTGTACCTACAATATAAGGGGGAAAGAAGCTTGCTCTCCCTGCCACTCTCCTTTTTTTGCTTTTGCTTCTTTTGCTGTCTTCTGCCACCATGAATTGTTGCCCTCTGCCATGTGCCACTCTGCCTTGGAGCCAGTTGAGTATGGACTGAAACCTCCACAAGCTGTTAGCTACATAAACCTTTCCTTCCTTAATATTGGGTGTCAGGTATTTTGTTTCAGCAATGACAGAAAAGTAACTAAGACACATTGGAAATCCAACCAAGGAAGGAAAGGTCTTCCTCTCTCAACCTCCCAGAAGAGGCAGACTGAAATTCTTCAGTGGTCACTCAAGCAGAGACAGTTTCTATCAACATTTTTCTTTTGAAGGGACCATATTTTCCAGTATCCTTGTATGCTTCCTTAGTTATTAATAAATAGATGTTCTAAATATTAGAATGTGATAGTCTGGGAATTACATTCTGTCTTGGTTAATTTTCTCTTGTTATTGAGACAAAATACCCAATGCCCAAAGTTAAGGAAGGAAAGGTTTATTTAGCTTACAGTTAGTGGAGGTTTCAGTCCATACTTGGCTGGCTCCAAGGCAGAGTGGCACATGGCAGAGGGCAAACATTCACAACCGAGGAAGATAGGAAAAGCAACAGGAGCACAAGGGAGGAGTGCCAGGAAGAGCAAACCTCTTTCCCATACATATGCAAACTAATGTGAAACAATTCTTTTCAAGTAAACCTGCTTAGGACAATTCTGCCTGACAATACATGACAGAAATTTTGTATTCCATGTAATTAATCATGTAATAACCTGCTATCAGCTTTGCACTTCCCACTTACAAACTGTTTTTCAATTAAACTCAAACCTGACTCTGGGCTGACGATTTGAACCTCTGAGTTCCCCAGTCCACTAGTGTAATAAAAGTGGCCTTCTAATTCCTCAGTGCAAAGAGTCTTCCATTTGGTTTGATATTGGTTCTCTGCAACAGTACATGTTTCTAAACTTAATCAGAAATTTACAATAGACTAAAGGAGAGAAATTAAGGAAAAGCTTCAGCGCTGGCTTCTCAGGAACAACTAAGCAGATAAAAATGTAGATACACAATATTTTGGAAGAAAATTTGCAATGTTTCCCTTCCCTACAAAACACCATAACCCTACATCAGAACACAGAGTGTGGGCTGCACCACTGATACCGAGTTGGGGGGTCAGCTATGGTCAGTGAGTGAGGAAGGTGTCACAGTGTGTTCTTCCTGAAATCATAGCTCCTTTTGCTTTATTTTTCATTTTTTTAGTAGAACCTGTCTGCGTTACATAATGAGTACATTCCTTGTAGGGAGTTTGTACACATGTAGGCTCTGTCTTTATTAATTCCATTTTGATGCCATTTTCTTTATTATATCCTAGAGTTCCTAAAATGATAAGTTTTTGCTAGCTTATGGTTGCTTATGTTGAGTGAACAGGAAAAGTTAATCATGGAGTTTTCTTCTGTATCATTTTTGATAACTACTCTAGATGAAAGTTTTAAGTCTAAAATTTACTTCCATTACTACATACACTCACAATACATAAAACCCACATTGCAATATCAAACAAAACAAAACAAAAAATCAATTTTGTGTATTTTTATCACTCAGAGCCATTTCTTCAATGTTACAGCCTTGGTGTAGTCTTTCCTTCTAATGTGGGCCATCCCATTCTCTTATTTAGACAATGCAATTGCTTAAGCATGTACTATGTATGAGCTGGTGCCATAGATTTTGCAAGGATTTCACCTTTTGTCTCAATAAAATTACAGTCTAGTGTAGAATACCTCAGTAATTTTTTGAAAATTGGGATTTAGGTAAAAAGAGATTAATGAAAAGATGAGGACTCATGTATATCTAATGTAGAATGGTTTTCAAAAATAAACAAATAAAAATAACCATAGTACCTTTTACTCATTTTCTCACATATATAACAGAGCTACTAAGCTAAGATTCTGAAATTCCTGTACTGTATAATACCAACCATTAAATATAGGGTAATATAGATAGAGAGATCTGATATTTTAGATAATTTTTCTTTCCCTTTAAGGATTAAGACATAAAATTTGTAATCTTATTTGTAACAGTTATTAATAGCAGACATATTTCAACTAAATCTTTCTGAGGATTTGTTCCAAACCAGATTCAATTAAGTCAGATTTCTATGAATAGAATATTACATTTCATAGTCTTTAAAAAGGTCACCTTTGCCTACTGTATTAAGAATTATGCATAGAAATGTTGGCACTTTCAAATAGACTTATATATATACAAATTTTAAAAATATATCCAGGTAGAGATCTATTTTAGTTAATATTAAATCATTATAATTTAAATGTTATGCTATAGCTACAAATTTTGTTTCCAGGAAACATGCATTTATCTTTTATAACATAACATTTAAAAATAAAGTTTGATGAATAAATGATTAAGGGAAAGAAGGTAAGGGTTATACATATGTGTGTGTGTATATATATACCCACACACACATACATATTTCTTAACTCATAAATAAAGTTCTTAAATGGTAAGAGACAGAAGTATCAAGAATTGCATTTATCTGTCTCTTACCATTAAAAGAACTGTTTGAAAGTAAAGTTTACAGTATGACCTGCTAAAATAGCTAGCATAAAAAGCTTCGGTTGTATTTAGATGTCACATGTTCTAGAATTTTCTATCTAATTTGATAGTTACTGTAGAGAATACAAACAAATAGTACCCAAGGGAAAATCTGTACATGAATTCATCTTTGTAAAAAATAATAGAGGCTACACTTTGGAAGTGATAGCATACTATAAAATCTCTCATTTTTACTTCAAGGACAGAGTTGCTTTTTATTTGATTTTTGTTTATTCTCCCTTGATCAATGTAGATATTTGACCTATGTTCACGATCCATCCAAATGAATTGTTTTCAGTTCCTTTATGACAAAAAATGTTCATATTTTAATAGATATTTCTCTAATAGGTTGAGACTATGTTCTTATTTAGCATTTGGCAGAGAATATAGAACCTACTACTCTGTAGTAGAATGAGACTTTTATTCTTAGTATTTCTCTACAGATAAGATATTTGAGTATTGATCTGTATTTAGAAACTATTCTAAACTGTCAGACAAATGATTTCCACTTACCATATTATCTCAAACAAAATTTCACATGCAAATTATTTTCTCTGTATTTATGTTGTAAAATGTAAATTTATTAATGTGTGTTACAGACATAATGACTATATTCTCTCAGCAGTGTTATTTTATTTTATAAATTTAATGCATTTTATTTCTACTGTATCATGTAATCTTAAGGCTAAAAGAAATCTAGTAATTAAGGACTTGAAGCTTAACTACCACATCAAGAGAAACTACCTAGACACAGTAAATTAACTGAACATTATTAAATCCAACAAACTATACATCATTTTCATTATCCATTAACATAAAGGATAGTATTTTACACTCATAGAAATTGTAAATATTCAGGAACATAAAATTTATAATACTAATTGATAACATCATATACAGGTGTAATGTATATTTTTGTAAGGTTTTTGCATATTAAAAAGAAAGCAAAAGCACATCAGAATGTATTTGTCAGTTAAAAACATTTAGTTTACTTTGCAGTCTCTATTTCTAAATTGAAAGCAGACATACTAAAATGTTAAGTGTAGATGATGTTGAATTATTTTGTATCTGATGCAGTTATCAGGTTTCCATTTATTTAAAGTAGTCAAAAATTTCAGTAGTTTACTATCACAGTAACCAATATATGTGAATGTACACATAAAGAAAACAGTTATTTAAAGTAATTCACTTTGAATTAATACCTCTTATGGTTTTGATCTAAAATATCCTTCCAAAGTCTCTTGTTTCTGCAAGGTAACCAGACTGTGGGACACAATACTCACAGTGGATTCATTCACTAATGAGTTCAGCAGCTGAATGTTCTGTTAAGAACTGAGTAACTAAAATCATGTATTCTTATCTCTGACTCTTCCTTTCTCTCTTCTGCTCCCTGGCTGCCATGGATTGAAAAGTTTTATTCCATTATACTCATCCACTATACTGTTTCTGCTTTAAAGTCAACAGAGCATGGACTGAATCCTTTGAAATCATAAGTCAAAATACAACAAACTTCCTTCAAACTGAGGGTATTGGGCACTTTGTCTCAGTGGTAGACAGTGAGTAATACAAACAACTGTTATCAGAGCAGTGTGTTTATTCCTGTGACTGTACTTCAACATAATCTCAGTATTTGATTGTGAGAGATAAAATTTGGAGAAATAAGTCAGAAGAACACTAGATTGTAATAAGCAGAGCCCAATGGGTAAATCTGTGGGAGCTCAGAAAACCAGAATGCTGATAAAAATGTGGACAATAAAGCAAGGCTCATGAGTTTTCGGATGGCAATGAGGGTTCTACTCAGAACTGGACTAGCAGTCATGCATGTTACATCCTGGCTAAAAGTTTATTTAAATTTTGCCCATGTCCTAAAAGTTTGTGTGAGACTTAATGATGGCAAATTAATTTGGCAAAGGAATATTTTTAACATGGCTCAATGATCAGGTTGTTGCATGAAGCTTTCTTTCTGCTTTTATCCAGAGGTACAATGAGAATCAGCAAAAAATAAATATAGTTGAATTATATGAAAAGCTTTAATTTTTAACAGGAAGAAAGGAGTTGCAAACTTGGATCTAAGAGATGATGCTCAATGAAAAATATTACCATTAAAAAACACAAGCTAAGTATTTTGCGTCAGCAAAAAAACATAGCATGAAGACATCCCAGGAATAGGAAAGACCCTACCCTTCTCAGGCATAAGTATGTGAAAGTTAGACAACTTTGAAACACTTCTCTTTGAGATGAGTTCTTAAAAGTAGATCAGCTCAATCAGGGTCAGCAAATTTTCCTAGAATTTAGCCATCTAGACACTAAGGACCATTCCTGCCATGGTCCAAGGGATCCTGGCTCCTGCTCCCATTGAGGACAGACCCTGGCATTGCCCATATAGTGCTGGTTTTCAGGAATTCAGAATTTAAGAGTTTCTGGGTCATGGAGGCTTCCAGCTAGTTTTCAGAAGGAAAACTGGGAAGCTAGGCAGTGTCCACCTGAGTGGTGAGTGAACAAGTCTATAAGAATAAATTCAAAAGAACACTGGAGACTCCAGGTGGTTAGATATGTCTGGAAAAGAGACATCTGTTGAGAAACTACACAGGGTGTGAGTATTTCCAGCTCAAGAAGACCATGTGGCTGCAAACAGGGCTGCCAAGCATGTTGGAGCTCACATTTTGCCACAAACTGAATGAGTCCTGCACACGGAGATTGGAAGTATACTGTTTGCTCTACTGGGATGTTGTTATGGTTTGCTGGGATGTTATTATGGTTTGTGACTGGATGTCCCCACAAAGCTTCATGCGGTCATGAGGGGTGGGATTTCAGAAGTGGCTGAATCTAGAGGTTGGAGTTGGTTCACTGTCTACTAATGGGAATAGGGATGTGAGTGCTACACCCACCATAGGGCAAGTAGGCTGCATACAATGTAAGGGGGGGGAAAGGGCCTTGCTCCTCCCCTTTGGCTCTTTTTGCTTGAGCAGTTTTCCACTGCCTTGAACTATTGCCTCTCTGCCATGCCACTTTACCTTGGAGCCAACTGACTGTGAAATGAAACATCTGCAAACTCTGGGCGAAGTAAACTTTTCCTCCTTTAACTTTGGGTGTTGAGTATTGTGTCTCAGCAACAAGAGAAAAGTAACTAAGTGGAATGGGCTTTACATTTTCCCCATTTCTTTCTATCCCAGTATTTCTCCCTTTTGCAATGATAATGTTTACCCTGTGCTTTATATTTTTGAGGTACTTAAATTTCTTTTTCTATTTTCATAGAGGTTCACAGTAAAGAGTTTACTTCGAATTTGGAAGACATTTTGAACTTGGACTTTTCAGTAATGCTGGAACTATTCAAATTTTGGTGACTTAATAAATGGTTTAAGTGAATTTTCCACAACAAGATTGACATTAGTTCACTGGAGGCCAAGAGTGGAAAGTTATACTTTAGATCTAAATCTTCCCCCAAATCCTCAACTGTTTAGAGGGTGATTGGGCTGTAGGAGTGCTACAGCCATCAGTGGAAGCTTTCATTCTTGTCCTTGTCACTTTCCATCTCTCTGAGGCCTGGGTGCCATGTGCTGAGCAACTCTTGAACATGCCCAAACACCATGGAGTTTCATCCTTGGAGTAAATCGACCATCAGACGAATCCACTGAAATTCTGTGAAGCAAAATCAACCCCTACTTTATGTTGAAAGCATCTAGTACTTTGTCCTAATGACAGACAGGTTGCTAATAGAGCCATTGACAATTTCAGGTGGTGATGTACAGCTTTGATAAGAGAAGTTACCTGATATAAATAGCTCAGAACATCATTTTAGAAACAATGACACAAAAGTATTTGATTAGCCACGAGAAATCAGATTAAACATGAATTTTGCCTGTGATGAATAATAAAAGGACTTGTTCATAATATGGAGAAAAATTTTCCAGTTTTAATGTGAAGAATATCTTTATTATTATTTTCATGAGTTCATGGTAAATTTGAAAAGATCAACTGGTCAAATAGATGGGAAATATTTGGTTGGATATAAGAAAACATGATTCATATAACAAATAAATAGAAATTTATGATGTTTTATCACATAAGTTCAAAAATTATGCAAGTAGAACCTGTCAAGGTAAAGATAATTAAAGAAATTACTTTCTATAAATCACTGTATATGTTTAAATTATGTTTAATATAAAATATTACAAAGATGATAGCAACGTATATGTATTGCACTCAAGTGTAATAGTCTATTACGTTTTAGTTTTGTAAGCTCTTGTTTCTCAAGAAATGCCTCCTAAATATTATACTAGCTCTTTTTTCTGAGTAGAAACCTTTGTCTTATGTATTTTCATTGCCCTCTTTTTAGATAAAATATTCAACATGCTTACAGCCTTAGGTTCCACCAGAACTTAGTATACACTTCCAGCAACAAAACTCAAGTAATTCAACTGGCATGAATTTAGGACTATAATTCCAAAGTTTACTCCTGTCTCAGGTCCTATATGTATACCAAAGGTAATATATGTGTAAGTAGTATATAATATATACAATATATTAATATATAGTGTATGCAAGTGTCTTTGTTATTTTATCATTTGGTTAAATTTAGAACATTAAGCAAAATTTATTTATCAAAACATGGATAGCAAATTTTCAAATCATATCAACCATTGTTGAAAACACCACTGCACTTCAAATTTGTGTCCACCTGTAGAACAACCTTTCATTTTGTCTTTATCTTCATTTCCTTCCTTCCTTCTTTCTTTCACTTTTCCTTTAACTTCTCTTTCTCCTTCTCTTATTTTTGTGGGTTTTTTCTTCCACAATGTCTTAAAATTCTTTATATTTTGAATGGTCTCAATTTCAAGATGGTATTTCTTTAATATATACAAATATGTAACTAGCATCTCACAATTGTCAGTTGGAGATGAGTGATCATCATTCTAATGACCTTGTGAAGGGATTCAGAATTTCAGATTTCCAGTTTTAATGAGCATCTGGATCGTGATCTCCAAAACGTACTATAGGTGTGTTCCTAAATACCCGCTGAGACAGAGAAAGACGAAAATGTCATCAGTCAAAAGCTGACAAGAAGCTTAGTGCCAAAGTACAGAATGAATGAGCAATATTCCAAGATTGTGTTATTTTATATGGCACAGTTGACCTTAGGGTGGGGAAATTATCCATTTGGGCTTAATATAATAACATGGTACCTGAGAAATAGAGAGATTTATTTGGCTATTAGCAGATGAGAATGCCAGAGAGGGTTGAAGAGTGAGAGAGCTTGTCAGGGCCTGTCAAGATCGAGAGGGCCACAAGAGAAGTGATGCTGATGGCTTTAAAGAGCACAAAGCCACCAGTCTCCTGGCAGGTGACAATTAGGATAAGGGTATCTCCATCCTATATGAAGGAGGAACTAAATTCTGTTAACAAAATGAGTAAGACAGCAGCTGCAGTCTTAGAGCCTTGGCTTAAAAGCTGTCCAAGTAATTTCATCCCAACAATCTTATTTCAAAATTCAAACCCTGAGTATAGGACATAGTAAATGTATCTGTACTTCCAAACTACAAAGCTCTCTAATAATATAAAGGTCTTAGTTTGCCTACCCCATTTGTGGTAATTGCTTTATACAACAAAGAAAACCAGGAAAGTAAGTAATCTTAACCCTGGTTTTGAAAACAGCCTATTCAGTGTGTTCTGGAACCTGTGTGAAACTCACATGCATTTCTGGCAAGTGAAAATAATTTTATCTGAATAGTATGCAAAAAATATATTTATTTAAGACCATCATTAAAATTCTGACCGCACAATAATTATGCAACTAACAAACATGAAATGCCATTTGATACTTATAGCCAAAAATCTGGCAGATGTAAAATATATTGTGGAAGTAATTCCATGTAATATAAAGCACTGTATCTGGGCCCATAAATTAATTTCTTTGTGACAACATTCACTTGAGAATTAGAGTGTTCTGGATGGCATCACTCTGTGCAGACTAAATCCAGGCTACAAGTCTGAGGAAAAAGTTGAAGGCATTGTACAGCAGAGGTACATTTTGTAAAAGTAGAATAGACATTGGAAGTTAGCTACTTTGAAGGCAGCAATATGTAATATAACAACCATAGTTAATTTTCTATCATCTTCTTTTGAAATTCTATATCATTTTTATTGTTTTTTTTCTTTTGCTTTTGTTATTGCTTTATTCTCTTTAAAATAAAGAAAAGAAATTTAGGCTGGGTTGGTTTCATATAAAACCATGTTTCATATATAACCTAACATTTGCTTTTATAATTATTTCTTCATGATAAATTGACCTGATTATGAATAATAGGTTTACTTCACGTTGTCTTTTGTATTACTTTAGGAATATTTACAGTCTCAGTGTTTATTTTGAATGATATTAGTGTAGCCTCTCTATTTTTCATAGAATTGGTTGATGTGTCAGTTTATCTGTTTACATCTTTTAATTTTCAAAGTATTTGTATTTTTAAGACTAAAGTGTATACTGTTTAAGCTTAATCTTAACATCATCACCTTTTTCCTGGAGTGTTTACTTTTTAAATATATATTTATTTCATATATTTGGGGGAATTAACTGAAGTATAAATGAAACATTCATTTTGAGGTGGAGGTTATGCTTGTGAGAGAGGGTAGGTGGTGAGAGAATTTTACAAGTCCTGAGACATTCTTGAAGAATTTAACATTCTTGAAAAACTTAACAGGCTTATACAAATGGTTGGCTAGACCACAAATCATTTCCTTTAGTTCACAATTAACAAAATTTATAATCATAAAATGCAAGGTTTTAATTCTTCAAAACTATATTGTCTTAAACATGATACAAATGAATAAATCACACATCTTTTCTTGATTCTCTTTTTATTAATTATTTTTATCAGCAACCTCTAACTGTGAGTTATCCTTAGGCAATATGAGCAATCCTGTTTAGAAGTGAGTGTTTCTTTTAATTTATTTCCACAAATATCTTCTTCTGGTGAATGAAACACATGTGCATGAGATATATTTTGGTTTGTTCACTCCAGTGCTATTTACGTGCACCCTCAAGAGAAAGCATAAACTCTTTGGAATGAAATTATAGTTATAGGAGAACCATCAAATCCGTGCTTCACACAAGAGAGAGGTTAGAGTACCCGATACCAAAATGTAATTATAAATTTCAGCTTCCGATTTGACTATTTTTTCCCCTTGGCAAAAGAGTTTTTAACTAAATGTCTCCACAGATAAAATCACACTTTCTTATCTCTGTACTCACTAAATTGCATAAAATATTTCTGCTTAATCAACGCAATAAAAACAATCCATGTAGAAGCTTTCAGAAAATATTCCAGTAATTTTCTTATATAAACATTTGCCTTTCAGTGTTCTGATATCTTTGAAGTTTATATCTTACAGGTGATTATATCCTACATGTGATTTGAGCATGAGATCCCAGCATTTGAGATGTAATAATAGAAACCTGACACAAGAAACCCTATGGGATTTTATACCCAAAGTTTTCAAGGAGCCCAGAGAATATAATTCTCAGATTTTTCAAGAAATAGAAACAATCCTTTGACCTTATGTAAGCTACTAATATTTGGAGTCTCTCTTATGATTTGCCTCCAAACCTAAATTAACTCTTGAGACATCTCTGCTTAGACCAGTATAAAATCATCTGTCCTCCTTCAGGTAATTCTTGTTATTGTCATCTCTAACAGCGTGCAACAATTTAGTGTTTGAGAAGATCTAAACTTGTATTTAATTATTAAGACAGCATAAATCTAAAGCCAGGAAGCATTCATATAATGAATACACAATCAGGAGAGAAATAATTCATCACAGCTGAAGTGAGTATATTTTACCACCATTAATAAGAACAGTTGATACCTTATGCTCATTGCTTCAGTGCCTTGCATTTATGAAGATGGATGAAAACATAACCTCCAACCAAATACTGTACGTCAAACATTCCACAGGGCAAAGAAACTATGCCTTAAATAATGAGAAGTTTGTGCACACAATGGCCATTGCTGCCATTTGAACTGAGATAAAATTTGTATTTTGTGTAAGCAAGAATATCTGGTCATGCATCTGTAAACTCGCTTGCATGGCACAGTACGTACGGGTATCAGGTTGTACTGAAGAGATATCTGTAAACTCAGTTCCACAAGCCATCGTAGGGTAAGAGAAAGAATAACCTATGTGCCAAATCATGGTCATGCTCTAGAGGTAGGGAATTTTTCTACTGAGTCCAAATTTTAAAATGAACTGGGAAAATCCTCATGTATAAAAACTTATTTTTAATAAGATATGATTTAAAAAGCAGGATTAGTAATTTTCTGCTCATGTCTTCAAGATCCTTCTACTAACTAGGTAGTTTATAGATCATGGTTAATAATATGTCACTTCTGTAAAATTATTTAGATCTCTATGACTGAGAACTTGCTCTTTTCCAAGTTTACTTAATAATACCTCAAATATTGTACATTAAATACTTATACGGCAGGTTCTTTGAACTAAAAGGGGTATTTTTAGGGAAGACTTAACATGTACTTGCAGTAATTTTCATTTAATTTATATTTTTATTGATTTTTAAAACTTGTTTTAAGAAAAAATTTCATTATAAATTTCACAAAGAAGGTACTATTCTAAAATCAGCAAAGCAAGTTTCCATATGAGCTACTTTGAAACTGGAAATCCAGAGGCTGGGGATATAGTGCAGCAACATAGGCCTGGCAAGTGTGAGGTTGTGAGTTTGATTCTTGGTACAAATAAAAAACAAAAATGAAATCCATTTATTTAATTTGAGACTTTATACAATAATTTATTGTAGAAATACATACAATTCTCAATGCAAACATTGCCTAAAAATCAGTGTTATTCAAACTTGAAGTTATGTTTAATATTCTCAATGACTGGGGCTGGGGATTTAGCTCAGCGGCATAGCACCTGCCTGACAAGCACAAGGTCATCAGTTCGATTCCCAGTACCAGAAAAACATAAAAAAAAACAAAAACAAATACTCCAAATGACATGTTTTATGTTTATCAATTCTGAAAGTAATTATTTTGCTATTGTCATAATAACCATTTTTCCAGAAATCCACAGCAAGATAGAAGTTTCTAGAAAGTTTGATGAAAAGAAAAAATTTCCCTACCCATGAAGTCATAACAAACTACCACTGATCTTTTTGTATATTTATTTGCTAGGTTTGATTATGCAATGAAAATATAAAATACACAAGCTGTAGTCATTCAAAATGTTTATATGTTTATTCATTTTTGCAGCTTCTCTATAAGTAAAATAAGAATAATGACTCTGAGTAGAAAAAAATGAACCTCAGGTTTGGAAGAATTTGTATGGCACATTACTTTGAAAGCAAATGCTGAAAGTTAGTACATTTAAAAAAAAAATTGTTGCCTGAGTAAAACTCCAGAGAATCATAGGAGACAATTTTAGTGATGAAGGCCTCTAACTGGCCAGTTAGGAGACCTGGTGCATATAAGCCTGGTTCACTTCCTAAAAAAGACCTTTGAGTGAATAGTGGGAACTTCTTAGGAGACAGTGTGAAAACATTCCACAATGCGAGCATTAAAATACTTGTGCTCACAACACTGCTCTGCTTTCTACACTTTATGCAAGTGCAGGACATTGGAGACAGTTTTCCCTTCCTTGAGAACATTTCCATGTTTACTGTTTCACCCTTTAGAATTTGGAGGACTCCGAGATTTCTGCTCCTATCCTTATGCCATGTCAGGGATTTGTGGATATGTAGCAAGGTGACCCTAGTTCTAAATCAAGCTTCCAACCACCAGAAACCCAGGCCAAGCCCTGTGGCAGATAGACTGTGTTAAATGCTTCCTGGTAAGTGAGTCATTCAGGTGCCTGAATATGTCTGCAGTCAGGGATACTACAAAAGAGAAATTCTACTCATAATCCAGAGGCTAACAGAAAAACCTAGGAGCTGAAATACAAACAGGAACTTTGGAGCTTCAGGTGAGAAAATCAAAGACTAGAGAAACTCACTCACCCAACTGGGAAACAAATGACAATATAGGACACAAGGAAGATAAGTAAGTATCTCCTTTACTCCTGTCTTCTCATATACAACTTTTATCTCTCTAGTTATGAGCAATATCTCTCAATAAAATTCTCAAGTGTGTAGTTGGTTAATCGATTTAAATGTTATTAAATGATTTTATCTACACTAAATGAGGATTTCATGTAACCATAGCATTTTTCATTGATTCTGTCTCTTTATGCAGGTTAGACTGAGAAATTTATGTTGGAAGGTTAACTGTTAATCATTTACACCCAGTACCAAATGGGTCTTCATAAGCTGTCTACTGTCTAACTTTATCAACTCCATTTACCTCTTATTGTCAAAATTTCTAATATGTATTATTAAAGTATAAAGTGTAGAATCATTAAATTTATTTTACACTTTGTTCTCTAAGTTTACAATGTCACAACTTTTTGTTTCATTCTAAAGATAATGCATTAACCAAGAATAGTAACACATGCGTATAATTAATGCTCTGGGAGACTATATCAGTAGATTCTTTACTTGGAGCCTAGCCTGAGTAATATAAAGAAACACTGTCTCCCAACAAAACAAAAAAAAAACAGGAAAATCGGGTAAAGAAGTAGCTCAAAACGAAAGATGAACTCAGCTCAAGTTCAGTCACCAGAACTGAAAAAAAATAACATGTTTAGCCAGAGATTTCACGTATTTATCATTTCCCACTTCCCAGATTTCACAATATCTATGACCGTGGAGCTGAACGGAAGAGAAACGACTATTTACAATTTGAGAAAGAAGGGAAACAAAGTGGTTACCAGGAAAATGTGATATTTTACACATATGTACTTTCTAGGGTTGTATGTTTTTCTTTTCTTTTTTAAATTTAAAAGGAATAAAGGAAAAATTACCACAAAACAAAGTTTCAAGATATGCTAGTAGGAGAATGACAATAAATAATACACTGCATACTGTTATATTCATAGAACTTGTTCAGAGTACAAGATATAGACATGTAATATTGTCCAAAAAAAGTATTAGCACAAAACTTTCTTTTCAATGAACTAAGAAAAACTAGCTGTATGACTACCTCAACTATACTGTTTGTGTATCTTAACATATATATATATATTGTGTGTGTGTGTGTGTGTGTGTGTGTGTGTGTGTGTGTGTATTTTTTTCTCTTCCCTTCCTTCCTTGTTTTTCCCATTACAGTTTTTCTTTTCTTTGGAAGCGTTTCTTCCTATTCACAGTATCTACTGTACGTTTTGGATCTTGTTTACTCTTCCAGGTTCTCACACTAATGAGACAATGTGATGTTTACATGTGTAGGTCTGATTTATTTCACTTGTGAGTATGGTTTCAAGTTGCATCCATTTACCTATAAAGTCTCAAGTTTGGGCTGGGGATTTAGCTCAGCGGCAAAAGCGCCTGCCTGGCAAGTGCAAGGTCGTGAGTTCGGTTCCCGGTACCGGAGAAAAACCAAAAAAAAAAACAAAAGCAAAACAAAAAAAAGTCTCAAGTTTATCTTTCTTTATGGCTAAGAAGTACGCCATTATATAAAATAACCACATCTTTTTTTATCGATTCCTTGGTTGATGGGCATTTGGGCTGTTTCCAAAATCTGACTAGTTCAAATTGTGCTGCTATAGACAAGGGTGCACAAATATCACTGTGGTATGGTTTTTAATTCTTTTGGGAAAACCCAGAAGGGGAATATTTGGCCAAATGCGACCAATAATCCTATTTTTTTGAAGAATGTTCAGACTGATTTCCACAGTGGTTGCACCAGTCTACACTTCTACCAACAGTGGAGAAGGGTTCCTTTTTCCCCAAAATCCCTCCAGCATTTGTTATCCATTGATTTCTTGATGATAGCCATTCTTTCTGGAGTGAACTAGAATCTCAAGGCTATTTTAATTTGCATCTCTGAAATGACCAATGATGTTGAATATTTTTTCATATGTTTATTTGTTGTTTGTATTTCTTCATTTGAGAAGTGCATATTCATCTTAGATGCCCATTTTTGGATTGGGTCTTTGAATTTTGGGGGCCTGATATTTTTAAATTCTTTATATGTTCTAGATATAAGTCCTTCATCTGAGGGACAACTAGCTCCAATTTTTTCCCACTCTGTGAGTTGTCTTTTCACTGTACTGGTGATTTCTTTTTCTATGTAAAACTTTTTAATAATTTGAGATGCCATTTGTTGACTCTTTGTACAATTTTCCATGCATTTTGGGTTTGATTCATGAACTGTCTGCCTACACTTATGTCTTCAAGGTTTCTACCTATTTTCTCTCAGTATATTTAGTGTTTCTCTTTTAATATTTAAGTCTTTGACTCACATTTCCTTTAGTGCATGGTGAGATACATAGGTCTAGTTTTAGTTTTGGCATGTGGAAAGCCAGTTTTTCCACCATCATTTATTAAAGGCACGATCTTTCTTCCAGTGAACATGTTTGACTCCTTTATCAACAATAAGGAGGTTAGCGTGTTTGGAGTTGTGCCTGCATCTTATATTCTCTTCCACTGATCCTCAGGTCTGTTTTTTGCCCATACCATGCTGATTTTATCACAATAGCTTTTTTGCATAATTTTAAGTCAGGGATTGTGATGCCACCTGCCATGTGATTGTTAGCCAGAGCTGTTTTTGCTATTCTAAGTCTCTTCTGGTTTCAAATGAATTTTAAGAATGTTTTTACCAGTTCTGTGAGGTACGCTAATGGTATTTTCATTGGAATTGCCTTAAATCTGTTTAACAGTTTTGGGCCTGGGGTAATTTCCATTGTATGGTTCTTCCTATTTATGAGCAAACGATGTCTTTCCACTGTCTGATAGCTTCTTCAATCCCCTTTTTCACAGTACTATTTCCAATGGGTAAATCTTTTACTTCTTTCATTAGATTGATTCCTAACTATTTCATTTTTCAGATGGTGCTGTAAAGGGCATGGTTTCTTTAATTTTTCTTTGTGTGAGTTTGTTTCTTATTTACAGGGATGCTATTGATTTTTGAGTGTTGACTGTATCCAGTTAAACTACCAAATTATTTATTAAATCTAAAAGCTTTTAGGTTGAACATTTGGGGTCTTCTATGTAGAGTATCATGGCATCTGAAAATAATGATAATTTAACTTCTTCCTTTCCTGGTCTTATTCCTTTTACTTCTTTCTCTTGTCTAATTGCTCTGGCTAATTTTTTCAAAACTATATTGAATAGGAGAGGTGATATGGATATCCTATCTTATTCCTGATTTTAGAATGAAAGCTTTCAGGTTTTGACCATTTAGTAAGATGTTAGCTGTTGGTTTGTCACTGATGGCTTTTATAAGATTAAGGTAAAGATTCTTTATTTGAATTTTCTGTAGGGCTTTTACCATTAGTCTGTGTTGGACTTTGTTAACAGCTTTTTCACACCATTTGATATGATCATGTGATTTTTTGTGGTTGGTTTTGTTTATATGGTGTATTAAATTTATTGATTTATATATGTTGAAACATCCCTGCATCCATGGGATGAATCCTACTTCGTTATGGTGTATAATCTTCTTGATGATTTTCTGCATTCTGTTTGCCAGAATTTTATTGAGTATTTCTGCATCTATGTTCATTAGAGGTATTGGCCTGTACTATTATTTTATTGGCTGGGTTCTTGTCTAGTTTTGAAATTAGGATTACACTTGTCTCTAAAAATGATTTTGGAAGTATTGCTTCCCTTTAAATTTCCTTAAATAGTTTTGGCATTAGTGGCATTACTTTTTCTCTAAATTTCTTATAGAATTCAACAGTGACTCTGTCAGGGTCTGAACTTTACTTTGTTGGTAAATTTTTAAATATATTTTTAATTTTATTGGCTAATTTCAGGTTATTTCGAATTTTTATATCCTTTTGATTTAGTTTTCACAGCTCAATTGTGTCTAGGAATCTGAGCATTTATTCTGTGTTTTCCATCTTATTACAGATAATATAGATTCTCATAGTACATGTTAATGGTCTTCTGAATTTCTGTAGGATCTCTTGTGATTTCCCATTTTCATTCCTAATTTTTTGAATTTTGTGTTTTTTCTTTCCTCTTTTAGATGAGGTTGCCTTGTGGTTTATTAATATTATTAATTCTTTCAAAGAAACAACTTTTTGATTCATTGATCCTTTGTGTTATTTTCTTAGTTTCCATCGCATGAGATTTGTGTTTGATTTCTTCTTTTTCTAGAAGTTTGAGATTCGACATTATATTGTTTATTTGAGCTCATTCTGTTTTCCTGATATGAGAGTTTATCACTATAAATTTCCCTCTTAGGACTCCTTTCATTGCATCTCATAAGCTTTGGTATACTTTATTGGCATTATCAATTAATTGTATATATTGTTTACTGTTATCTTTAATTTCCTCTGTGATGTATTTGTTGTTCAGAAGTGTGTTGTTCATGACCGTCCTTGTCTCCAGTCCCTGTGTGTCATCAGTGAAGGGAACAGGAACACATTATCCCTTTCTCAGTTTTTAAACTCCTAAAACAAGAGGTTATATTAAGGCTAGATAGGATTTATAGGACATATTCTCTGAAACTCCACTCTGAGTGATGAAGAAAGATAGAATTTGAGAAAAACAGGTTGTTGGAAGAGATTAACTACCAGAGAATGAGTGTACATAACATCACAGAAACAGAAATGTCAGCCTGCCAAGAGGCCAGGCATAGACAACCAGGGAGGTTAGTTCTTCCCATACAAATATCAACAGGTAATGTTCCAAAAAATTGAGCTACCATAAGAGAATATCAATACTACTACACAAGTCTGAATTTTTCAATCTCAACCAGTACTCAGTGGGAAAATTAGAAGTACAACCTATAACTTCAAGCTGTGGAAGTATTGTGGAGTTTACTGTGGATTTATCATAAAAAAATAATTAGTAGCTATTCCTCCCATTACTTACTCAACAGCCTAGAACCATTTATCACAGCAACTGTTCATCAGTAAAAAGAAGATTCAAGGAAAGTCAGAATGCTCTTGTGAACTGTGCTATGATTTGAATGTCCCCTGAAGCTTCATGTGTTGCAATCCAATGCCACTGTGAGGTCCTAAGGGTAGAGAGCTTTATTCTGTCCTACATAGAAGTGGCTGCTTAGAGTAATAATTAGGTGTAAATGAATAATATGCTTCCTCTTCCCTAGAATGACAGAACTTTGGAGGCATTTTCAGTGCATTTTGCTGAATTCTCTTCTTTACTTTTGTTGTCCTGTCTGCCTCCCACCCTCTTCTCACCCTGCTTCCTTCGTTCCTTCCTTGTCTTTCCTTCCTTCCATCCTTCCATCCTTCCTTCCTTCCTTCCATCCTTCCTTCCTTCCTTCCTTCCTTCCTTGTCTTTCCTTCCTTCCTTCCATCCTTCCTTCCTTCCTTCCTTCCTTCCTTCCTTCCTTCCTTCCTTCCCTCCCTATTCCTTTCTTTCCTCTTACCTGGCTTCTTTCCTTCTATTGTTCCTCCCCCTCCTCCCTTTCCTCCTTCTTTCTCACCTCCCTGTCTTTCATCATTTCTTCCTTCTTTTTTATATCTTTCATTTTTTCTTATTTCATCTTTGATTCCTTATTGTTCTTTGTCTTGTTCCTTCCCTCCTGTCTCTACTTTGTTTTCCTTTTACTCATCCTTCTTTAAAATTGTCAGCACTTGTAAATTTGAGGTTATTACACATTAAAAAGTTGACTTAAAATTACAAGGATTAAAAATCTAGCTCTCAAGTAGAAGGAGCTGACCCTGGATCTTCGTACAGGAAACTCCCTCTGTGAAACCTGTTTCCCAGCCTTGGTTATTGGAAGAATTCAGTTCCAAGTGCTTGTAGGATTTTGGTACCTGCTCTTTCTGGTTGTAACTGAGGGCCAAATTCAAAGTCAGAAAATGCAAATCCCATCTTTGCCTCACATCTGTATGATCCATTTCTTCTGTCTTCTTTCCTCAGTAGATCGATGTTATTAGACTGGAAAAATCTACAAAATGATTATCTCCCTAGACTAAAGTCCTTAAGATTTATCACCTCTGCGAGACCCTCTTGGTACATAAGGTAAAATCGTCCCAAGGCCTGGGAATCAGGATGCAGACAAGTTCGGGGAGCCAGCATCCTACCTACCACAACTTCACTCTTCCATATCAAGCAGAC
The DNA here is from genome assembly GCF_000276665.1 of Chinchilla lanigera. Classification (NCBI taxonomy): domain Eukaryota; kingdom Metazoa; phylum Chordata; class Mammalia; order Rodentia; family Chinchillidae; genus Chinchilla; species Chinchilla lanigera. The sequence goes on along the minus strand of NW_004955418.1, from coordinate 25,051,240 downwards.
TACAGAGAATAGTGCTGGTTAATGGAAATTGACATATGTAATTTAAAATTTCCTACAAACCATATTTTAAATGCTAAACAATTGTCATTTATACAATATAATGTTAAATTACTAGCCACTCACTTATTTAATATGAAAATATCATTAAGAACCTTAGATTCCTTGTTTACAAAACAGCTTTGAAATCTACTGTGTATTTTAACTTACAGTACATCTCAATTTTAATGCCCTCATTACAGATGTCAAATATGGCTGAGGACTCCTGTTTTAGACAGAAATGGGACACAAAAAACTTCTCAGTGTAACTGTTAAAAGGTAACACTCCTCAAAATCCATGCAAATTTAATGCACATTTAAAAGTATATTAGTTTGATAAATGTGATTATTTTAATTTGTTCAATATTCACACATAATTGGTAATTAACATTTTACTGAGTTGATGGATAACACACACGAATTTTTTTATATAATGTCAAACCATCTGTAACATTGTTTTCTCTATAAAAGTATATATATTCCGAGATATGTGTCTATTTGATATATGTTATATATAAATATACAATATGACAATGATATATATGCCTACACATGACTAACCTCAATTTTATTTAATATCTACATTGATAATAAACACTTGATAACTCCGAAGCAATTTATGTGAGATTTTTGAGTGATTCACAATCATGCACAAAAAAAAAAAAAAAAAGCGGGGCTGGGGATTTAGCTCAGCAGCAAAGCGCCTGCCTGGCAAGCGCAAGGTCGTGAGTTCGGTTTCCAGTACCGGAGAAAAACAAAAACAAACAAACAAACAAAAAAAACCACAATCATGCACATCAGTAAAGACACACATGCATCCTATTTATATACCAACTTTGGTATATATTTGCTAATTAACGAAAGATAATTAATTCAAATTATGTTTTAAGATTATCTAAGCTAAACATGTTTCAGTTCCTTCAATTAATTAATAATTCCACCAAGTTAGATCTGAAACCTAAGGGAATGATTGGTCTAATATAGTGATTACTTAATGACTTTAAGCATATTATCCATACTTTAATTAGTTTATATGTCTATGAAAATTATCATAGTTTCTTCCTAGACTTTTAAATAATTGACTTCCAACAATTTTACCCTACATAACTTCCCTGAAACGATCAATATACTGAAATTAAATTAAGTTTCCAGATTGAAATTAAATGGTAATATGTAGAATTTATTACTATGACTATGAAGAAAGATCTATTACATGGTTCTTTAGTCAAGGTTTCTACTAGAGAAGAAGTTTTATTACACACACTTGAAATTTATTATATACACTTGAAATTTATTTTAAAATATCTCTACATTTAATATGAAAATATACATACACCTGCTACTTTAAAATCATATTTTTTAATTTTAGAAATAAAAGGAGGAAAATACTAACAGACAGACAACATTTTACAAAATAGCAAAGGATCAGTACAGACATTACAGAGTTACAAACAGAGTGGTAGGGAATTAACAATGCTTGTTGTATTACATATTGATATCTTCAAAGTAGTTTCTCATGAAAACAGATATAGACATAAAAAGCTGATCAACCAAGGCCTCATTGACAGTTTTTTTCAGCAAGGAAATACAAGACAGTAGAACAGCCGTGTTAACTATCCTGCATATAAAATCATATTTCTAAGGATTCTGTAGCTAAAGTGTTAAAATGAAAGGGCAAAATGCAGTTATTGTGTTTTCTGAGTATGAATGAAACAAATGTCATACTTATATATTTTAAAATATATGAAATTAATAGAATGTTACTAAGTATATGTCTCCTAATTTTTTTCATTTTTTGTATGATCGCTTTAGTATGACAAGTCAAAAAACATGAAATTTAATAAAACTAAGTACATAATTAATTTCACATTATTTACCTTTAGGACATAGTGTATTCACATAGAATATGTTTTTAATAATGTAGTTTGCAATCTTATCTGCTCCATGTAATAGATAATTTTCTAGGCCATCTTCTCCTTTGAAAAACTACTTTAAAAGATACAGAGACAATCTCTCACTTCTCCCTTGCAGTGTGTGTATGGTAATGAATGACTCTTGAATATATTTTAAAATTTTCTTTACAGTGGAATATTTTAAATATCATCTTTCAGTTCACTAGTTTATATTTAAACTACTGAGGCATAAGTTATATACCTATTTAACCTTATTATTATACAGAAGATGTGGATGACTTCCACCTAAATTGCATGTAGTATACATGTTTTCCATTTGACTATAAGTACTTCTATAGTGTTTATTTATCTAGATAAGCACATATTTCATAAATATATGTGCATATATTATATGGTTTTATATATTCATAAATATAAACATCGCTAATGTTTTGCATTTTGAAGGATTGTTAGAATAGTAAAATCACATGAAACTTTTATGGAAATGAGTATATCTCTATATCTTATATTTTCACGTCAAATATTTTTCCAGTGGTTGATTTTTCCCAACACTATATTGTCCAAATAGAAAAAGTTTTCTTATTAAGTTTGGACAAAACCTGTGTGTGGATTTCAACTCCATCAATATGCAAAGCGAAAGGAAAGAGATTACACATTGCTTAAGCAGAAATTGTGCATCATCAAATTCCTGAGTTCTTGGAGTATTTTGTCTAACATGTTCAGATGGTTGAACTGATTCTTATTTAGGCTGCTCTCATTTTCCAGACAGCTGTGTGACTTCTAGGAATGATGCATGCAATTTTAATTCTTTTTGGAAATGCTTGTTCAGTTTGATCAGAGGTTAGGGAATTAACGTAGCCAAAACTGAATTGCCTTTACAGTGCACTCTCCCTTTTAACGTCAATGAAAGACGTTCAGAGAAATCTAATCATCAACTACACTTCATATCTTCTACCCAGAAATGTGGCATCTGTTCCTACTTAATAATGTCACCACAAAGGGGGAAAATCAATGAAAATTGGTGTAGAGATGAGCCTCCACCCTGTCTCTTCTCTTCAAAGGAGCACGATGACAGTTGGATAGGATAACACATGGAACCATAATCCCACAAAGAGCACTGGTAATTGATTTTACTCTGTTCAGGGAGGTAAAACCATTAGGAGAAACAGTTAAAATTTTCTCTGATACTCTGTCTTCAGGAGAACAAGGCATGCAAAAGAGTACCTGGTATAACTTTCTGTACATTCATTTCTGGTATTTTTTACATGTAAAAATTATCCTGTTTCTTTGAATGAGTAGTCAGTAAGTTGTCTGTATAATTGCATCACTTTGATTTGTTTTGTATATTTGAAAATAATTATGTTCTTGGTTAATGGATTTTCATATAAATTAATATTTTCACAATTTTAACACTATACCCTATTAGAAATATAGTAAAATCATTTTGTATGCTTACTTTAAATTTGTAGTATTAATTTCTAATGATATTTGTCTCATATGGCTTCATAAGGACAGAAGCACGGTTTTGAGGTGACATTTCATGTGTGTCTAAATTTCATACCTATTTTGTTATTCATCTAATCCATTCCTGTGTTGAAGTTACACATGTATTTTCTAACTCAATGTTTAAATTCATTCTTCTTCTGATGTAGGACACCACCTCGATTATAAATGGAAATAACAATGTTGTTCAATGGAATCAAACAAACTCTATAGGATTTTTTCCCGTCTCAGAGCCATGATTTAAAGCTTCCAGGGCACAGCATTCCCATACTAATCAAATTGAATCCTTTCTGTGAAGTCTTTGCTGCTTTTCTGCAAAACCATTTTTAAAAGTTTTAAATAATTATCTTGAAAACAAAATGCTACCATTGATGCTGCAGTGTTTAGTATAAAATTTGTATATTGACATCTTTTAGAATTCCAGACATGGGATGGAATTTTTAAATTGGCTGAGGAGACAAAACTAATTAAGGCAACTGTCTTCAATCAAGGATTTTACATCTACAGGTGACAAATTTCCAAAACTTATATGTGCTTATCTCATCATGGCCCAGCTGCTTAAACACCTGAAATTAAATTTTCATTAGGAAAAAAAGTCAAGGCATTACAGTATCAACAGGAAACAAGAAATCAGTGACACAAAATTGAAATTCTCAATTTAATGAATTTACACCAAATATAATTGTAATGCCAAAAATTGGTATACATTGTGAGCTGCTTACATTATTTTTTTAAAAAATATTTCATCCCCCCCAAAAATATTTTATCCCTTTTAGAGAACAGAGCCACGTTTTGAAGAGATGTATCCTCTGTTCATGAGTACTGTATTAAATTGATTTTGAACCGTCAGTTAGAAAATATTTTATAGTGATATTAGGCTTCTGAGGCACAAAGTAAATTTGAAGTATGTGGTGGGGATGTATGTGTGTAAGGAAGGTCAGGCACGCATACTGCACTGCCATTTTAAATGTTGGAGTTCAACTTCAGTATTTGTGAAACTGGGCATAGTACTCAATGTTTGGAACCTCAGTTTTATTGCTAGACACTGTCCTTATTCCTATGTATGATTACTGTTATTTCTGTTCAAGGTCAGGTTACTGAGAAGGTAAATAATGGATAAGCTAGAATTCAAGTTCTTACTGCCATTATTTAAAATATCAGAATTTCAGACAATGAAATAATAAATTATTACCATTTATAAAATATACCATAATTCACTATTTTGATACTGGCTACAAATGGAAAAATATATAACCTGATTCAATATTCTAGAGCATTTAATTAGTGTAGTGGATTGACAACTGGTGGTCAACTTGTAACCCCCAGCTGAACTGAGTAAGCGTGGTGTGGGGTGCGGGAGGCCCTCCTGAGGATTGTTGTGAGCAGCATAAGAGGCAGACCTGGAGAAGAAGAATTTAGGCTGTTGGGAGTGGAAAAAGGCTGTTTGGAGCTGGTAGAAGCCCTAAGGAGCTGTTGGTTCTGTTGGAGGAGCTCCTCATGCTAGCTTTCCTGATGAACTCAGCTGTTTTCATCCTTTGAGGAGGCTGGAACCTTGTTGGCACTGAAAATAGCTCAGTTCACTTTGGGGGAGCTCTGGTCCTCACTTTGAGCATCGCTTCCTGGCTCCGGAGGGGAAGATGTTTCACTGCCAGTCTCCTGGAAAAGCTTGCTGCATTGGCTTCCCTGATAGGAAGTCAGCCATCTTGATCATCGGAGGAGCTCGGAACCTCACTGTTGCTGAGGATGGCTGTGGCACCTTTCAGGGAGCTCTGGTTCTTCTGAGTGTCGCTTCCTGGCTCCAGTGTAGATCCCTCTGCCTGCTAGCCCAGAGTCTTCATCCTGCTGGCACAGACTTTCTGCATTCCACCACTAACCTTTGGGCCTTCACAGAGCAGATCAATGAAACAAGACACGTGAGATATTGTTAGGGGCTCTGGGCCTCCGGTTGGACTCGTGGGAAGCATTGTTATGGGCTCTAGGTATTTAGCTGGACTCATGCAGAACATTATCTCACAATCCAGGCCCGCAGCTGGATTCCTGGTCCATAGTTTGTGGACAGATTTCCTGCACTCTCTTGTATATGATTCTTTGGGTGACTATTATAAATAATCTTATAAAAGATGTGTCCTGTATTATATTGTTCCCCCTGCAAAATATCCCTGAAACCAACACACTTAATGACTTAAAATATTGACAAATGCTATGGTTTTATCTAGCTCTTCTCCTAAACCTCCCACGGTCATAGGTGGAGGTTTTCAGAGGTGACTGGCCCTAGAGTGTGTGATGCTGGGATCAAGGGTGTGCAGTTACAAACTATTGCACTAATTGGTTTGGCATAGTTCTGGGTAGAATTAAGGGTGCTTCACCCAGGGTGTGAGTGCTACATGTCCCCTGGACTGGTAGCCTGGATAAAATATAAGCAACAGAAAGAGGATACTCACCTGTTAGTTCTTGCTTACTTGCTGCTTGCTGCCTTCTGCTGTTCTTTGCCTTGAACTATTTCTCCTCTGTGATGGCCCTCTGCCAAACCACCCTGCATGGGATCCAGCCAATTATGAACTGAAACTTCTACAATCTGTGAGACAAATAAACCTTTCCTCCTTTGATTTCTGGTATTTTGTCTCAACAATGAGAAAAGTAAGAAAATATATTCATTACAAATGTTAGTAGATCATATATACAATACACAGTAAGGCATCAGAAAAATTATGATGAGATCAATAAAATTTCATTTTGCATCACTTATAAACACAAAAAATTTCATAGATATTTAAGTATAAAGCAGTCTTAAGTTCCTTATAAATTAAAGAATTTACTAGAAAGTCTTTAGACCTGGATAGTGTGTTAGATCCAAATATCAGTCTGAAATAGTAGATCTAAATTTCAACTTGTAAATACATCCAGAACATCACATACTTGGAATTTTCTTGACATATTCAATCGATTAGTTAGTGAGAAGCAACCAAGCAAATGAGAAAGTTAGAGTCCTCTAAGGGAAATACACTCTTTTTCAATCTTAACACACTGTGTGAAAGTAGCAATATATTTTCTGTTATGGGGGTGAATATGTGGACAGCAGATGTGTACATCTTTTTCTTTTAGGAAATAATGCACCTACTTCAGAAAGCTATTCAGTGGCTCCATCATACAACTATACCGTATTTCTCTGTAGCAGCTTTGTAGGAATAACCTAATGCAGTTTATCATAACAGACTTCTAACTAAAATCTGTAATTTAACTTTTCAGTTGCTAGTTGTGAGATACACAGCAGCAAATAGAAGAAAGCTATCATACATTAAACTCTTTTGTAAAGAAAATTGTTGTTGCTAAGGAAACATTTCTTTTCCTCATACAACGTAATTTTATGGCACTGTGTTAAGAAATTTTAACTTTAATCTGTTATTTAGAAATGTAAAAGCCATTCCATAACAAATTGCATGCAATTTAAAAAATCAACACTATATTTTAGATGAATTTACATATTTACAAAGTTTCACTGTTGACTTTCTGATTTAGAGTAAAAAAACCACAATTTTCAATCAGTCTCTTTTAAATTATTTTAACTATTTTGTTTAGTTTGTGAACTTCAATATATTTTTAATGAACATTGACAATTTAGTAATTTTTAACAATTTAAAACTATATATGACTATTCTATTTTTAGGTTTACTTATTTAAGTATAACAGCATGAAAATGTTCTTTTATACACTCGGCAGTAATTATTACAAAATACATTTCATTTCATCTGTTTTGTTCTTTCCATATAACTCCATTTTCTAGAAGAGTATATAAGCAGTAAATACCAGTTAAAGAAGACAATATTCCAACTTATTTTCAAACGTATTTTATTTGTAGCATGTAACTTTTCTTCTACTAATACTTGCTATTATGTAAATATATAAGCAAAATGACATTTTCTCCCTGAGTGTAAGCAAATTAAAATGACAAAAACTTGAAAACATGTTTTCTTCAAGAAGTTTTTTTTTGTTTTTTTTTTTTTTTTGGTTTTTCTCCGGTACCGGGAACCGAACTCACGACCTTGCACTTGCCAGGCAGGCACTTTGCCACTGAGCTAAATCCCCGGCCCCAAGAAGTTTCAAGAATACAAAAAATAATCCTATTGAACAAGGTAACTCTGTGCTATACAGCATTCAAATGGAAATAAAATTTTCAAATGAAATGCCATAAAATATATCTTCTATAATGGGTCCCTTGGGGCTGGAGATTTAGCTCAGTGGCAAAGCTCCTGCCTGGCAAGAGCAAGGTCATGAGTTCGGTTCCCGGTACCGGAGAAAAACCAAAAAAAAAAAAAAAAAAAAAAATGGGTCCCTTTAACTTTTGACATGAACTATCACTTGTGCTTTAACTTAAATCAATAGATAATGATGTTAATCTCTGAACATTCAGAAATTATAAAATCCTTCCACTTATAGTATGTAAATGAAGTAAATAAAAGGAAATAAGTGAAAAATTTATGATGTTAAGTAGAGATCCACATCTGAGTGGGGACTGTACGTTGTACTGGATTTAGTAAAAAGAAATTGTTTTGATAATTTTTACACCTTTATCTGTCTTTCTGACTGTTAAAAACTTAGGAAGAAAACACTGAGATAATTAGAGGCTCCCTGTAGAAGAAATAAATGCCTCCAGTTGAGTCTAGAGGAGCTCCTCAAAAAGTAAACATTACAGTTTCACTATAAATCACAGAAATCTATTTACCTCATATAATTATTGCAGATTGCTATAAATTCATATCATAGGGAATGTTATATTCCTCTTATAAAGAATAAAAGAACAAACTTTATTGAAGTTGCTGTGGAAAGATAGCAGGTTCTAGAAACTTCATTGCTATTTGAGTCTTTCCTTAGCGGCTAAAATTAGGAGAAATCAATCTTAAAGTGTATACCAGGGGGCTGGGGATTTAGCTCAGTGGCAAAAGCGCCTGCCTGGCAAGCACAAGGTCGTGAGTTCGGTTCCTGGTACCGGAGAAAAACCAAAAAAAAAAAAAGTGTATACCTTACTTAAGTGAACTGAATTAATTAACTGATTTATGGTCATTCATTCCTCAAAAGAACAATCATAGTCTTTGGCTTATTTGTCTATATCTGGAAAATACCAAGAGAAGTTTTATGTTGCTATAAGTAATTATTCCCACACATTCTAACCATACCAATGCAGGACTATAATTGATCAATATTCATTTTTATTTTTATTTTTTATTTTTTTATTTTTTTGGTTTTTCTCTGGTACCGGGAACCGAACTCACGACCTTGTTCTTGCCAGGCAGGCACTTTGCCACTGAGCTAAATCCCCAACCCCAATATTCATTTTTAAAATGAAAAAAAATCATACCACAAGAAACAGTAAAATGAAAATGCATAGCAGAGCATAGTTTCACAATATTGAAGCAGGAACAGTTTATTATATTAAGGTGTTATACTTGTGATTTTAGTTCTTCCAAGCCTCTCATAGGGGGAAATATTTAAGTTGAAAATCAAACCTTCACTAGTGTGTGAGGCATGTGGATCACTGGACAACTTCTGAGGCCTTGGTGTTCACGGCCAGAACAACTCACGCCCCTCTGGTAGCTCAGCTGAAAACTGAATATAGTCAGCTGCTTCAGGGAGCTCATCCTCACCCCTCCTTTTCCAGTGTGGGAGGCAGGCTCTGTCCTGGGCAATACCTGAAGCCTCTGTGAACTCAACCTGCATCCTCCCCTACTCTTGTGGAAGCTGGGCCAAACCCCAAACAATCTCAGGAATGATGGCAAGCCTCCCTCGCCCTTCACCTCACATGCCTGGGAGCCAGCTGACTGCAAGAAAGTTCAGGAACATCTGGGACCCCACCTTGCCACCACTCACCAGCACAGGAGCTGCACTGAGCACTGGGAATCTTCAGACTCTCGCCCTGCCACTCACACATAATCAGGACAGTGAGACTGCACTACAGGGAGTCTCTGGTTCTTCAAAAATGACAAAACAAAAGAGTAAAATGCAATCCCAGACCTTCACACCACCCAAAACAAGTGCAGGAGGCATCAACACAGAAAAGCCTGCAAGGCATATACCTGAAATTTCAAAATGATAGCAACTAAAGTAAAGAAACAACTCCATCAGACCATAGAAGACATTAGATCAGAAATAATGTCTCAGGTAAGAAAGGAAATGACAACAATAATGAAA